>NW_028288684.1:17647418-17958038 GCF_059628265.1 Tinamus guttatus
CATGGGGCGTTAAACAGGAGAGATCTAATGAAGGACATACACTCCAAAGGAACTGCATGGAGGGGTTGTTGATGGAAGCCTGCTGGACACACAAGTTGGACTCCCAGGTGTGACTCAACTCTCTGTTCCGTAGGGCCCCTTAAATCTACTGGTACTATTTTATTATCTCTTGAGCAGGCAGCAGCCAGGAAGCCACTAGACACTGCTGACAAAATGGTACATGCATGGTTGTCCCTGATGGGAATTCAGTCAGTATGTGGAGAGCACACTCTGGGGCTGTGATCACGCTCTCTGCCAGTCACCTGGCTCCTCACCAGACCTTCCCAGGGGTCACGACACCCCCTTCCAATGCTCTGGAACTTAGGCAGTCCACAGAAACGAGTTACACGAAGCTACTTGCTAAGTGTGAGCTGCCAGGCTTGCTTGGACATGAAAGGCACAAATCCCATGTGATCATGAGTACGGCCTCAGAAGGACTCCCAGGGGACTCACAGAGCTACTCTTGAGTGTTACATTAAACTGGGCTTGCTCTGCCTGGTGCTTTTAAATCTTATCTTTATTCTGGTTTTGCTTACATGGAAAAAATCAGACTTTCTCATTCCTTTATCTGCTTTCTTTTTGCTTTCCAGCTCACTCATACCTGCTATATGGGCTTTATTAACGCCTTACAGAAGTTTTATTCATGGATAGTCCTTGATAAAATATTAATAACAATGTGTACTGCTGATATAATAGGTGATAGTAGTGTTTAAAACATTTAGGAGGATCGTTCCTATTTTCTTGCGTAGTCAATTTCATTGTTTTTTGAGCAAAAATCCAGGGCAGAGAAATTATTTGCTGTAATAAGGCTCATGAGGTTCCATGGTTGTGTTAGCATTACAGCTGGGTTAATCTTATGGACTTGGAGGATTTGTGAATATCCCTTTCTTGGAGGAATGCCGAACTAGTTTGATATTTCCTCCTCCATGTGCTCCCTGACCCTCACACTTGGCTCCTCACCCCTTTGGTGATTTACACAAAACAAAACCCATCAAAGTATATATTTGTGTCTTAGTTAATAGTGAAACTTGTGCTTTCTATTAAGAGTTCTGCCTTTTATTAATGCTTCCACAGTAGATCAAACTTACAGGGGATTTACAGTACCTGTTTTGACAAAGTTCCATCTTGTTTTGCCTGATATAACTTTCTCTTTTTTTTTTTTTTTTTTTTTTTTTGTCTGTATTCTTCTTTATGTCTTCCAGTCCTCTAAAAAGTGGGTTGCAAATCTGAGACAGCTCAAAATTATAATTTAATTTTGGATGTCCTGGGAGTTTCAAAATGTGGGCAAACCTCCCACCAGTGCTTCCAAAGGCATAATTTACTGCAGTATCAGCAAGCGAAGGAAATACTTTTCTTGGGGTTGTGATACATGGCCTCTTGCAGGGGGGAAGCCTGTAAAGGTGTGTATGGGGAAATTCATGGCATGTCTGCGTGACTGAATACCTAGATAAGCTCATTCTATCCATGCTTTGAATTGACCACAGCTGCTTTATTTGTACATGTTTGTATTCTGATCATTATAGCAGAGTTTAACATTGCTGGGAAGTATCAAGCTCTCTGTAGAAACTCTGGTTTGTGCATATGCAGAGTCTGACAGTTTTCAAATGCAATTACTTTTCTTGTACATACAATGACCACCTGCATAAATTTCTTTTCTTTCTTCTTTCTTTTCTTTTCTTTTCTTTTCTTTTCTTTTCTTTTCTTTTCTTTTCTTTTCTTTTCTTTTCTTTTCTTTTCTTTTCTTTTCTTTTCTTTTCTTTTCTTTTCTTTTCTTTTCTTTTCTTTTCTTTTCTTTTTCTTTTCTTTTCCCTTTACTCTCTTATGTCTGGAAGCATCAGATTTGCCACGTATGTTGTGGAGCAAGTTTAGAGACCTCTAGACTTAGATAGTTTTTGAGTTGCAGGATGTCCTTGGATTTCTGTCTTGGAGTAAAATACGTAATGCACTGTTTCAAGCGTGTATCTTTTTTCTTAGATCTTACCCTAAATTCCTTGCAATCTCACACTTATTTATACCAACAATGCCTCCTATGAAGTTGGAAAGTGTTAGCACATCCGTTTCACCACTGAGGACATGAGACACTCAACTTCTAAGGCTCAGCTCTTAGGAACTTAGATTTAACTATCAGATCCTACGCAATGTATGAATCGCCAGCAATGAAACAAACTATAGATCTCCTTTGCCTTAGGCTGGCACCATGACTGCTGAGTTGCCCATTTGTTTCTCTTGCAGAGTTCCCTTTGCTTGCAGCTGCCTCCTTACAACATAAACTAAGTTTGGGACAAGGGTCACTTCTGCTGCACAGTGACCTGTATGATTTTTTTTTAAGCAACTTATGCAGACAAATTTCAATACTTCTTAACCGACACCAGAATGAGTGTTTGAAGGTGAACAAAGGGCTACATCTTCAAAGTAGTTCTTTGAGCGTGTGGAATAAATGTCTCTTTTCTGTACCCTTTATGGGCCCAGGCAGCAAGAGTGGCTTTTGGACAAAGCACACAAACTGAGATATAATGGATGGACAGCTCAAAACCTGGATGTGTGAATGTTAGGATCCTACCCCCACTCCTCTCTAACAATAGAGCTTTCACAATAGAAGCTTCCTGTAGTCTGGTTTGCCAATTAAAGCAACTTTATGAAGAAAAGGTCCAAACTTTCATGCTGGTATTTTTGCCCTCGGGGTACCTCAAATTCCACATTTTAAACACCAGCCAGTCTCAACTTATCTGAGCACATCTCTAATATAGGGAGCCAGAGGAACTATCTATCTTGCCACAGCAAGCTCCATTCTTTTGCCATAACAGTCTCTCTATTTAGGTAATGCAGGTGTGGACTTCTTCCATAACAAAAAGAGGCTGAGGTCGGAAAGGAGGAAGACTGTAACAGCTTCCAACCCCATCTCTATTTGAGGTCTGTACGTCATGTACCAGTGTACACAGATTTTTCCATTAGGGATGCAGCCATGACAGTCCTAATTATCTCTTTGTATTCTCATGTCGGAAAGAAGGTCCCTTGTGTCCTGCGAACAGGAATACTCTGAAGCCACTAGTAAGGAGCTGACAATAACATGCATGACAGACAATTCATGCTTGTCTCTGCTTACATCTACTTAGCTTGCAGAAGATGACTGAAAATGAAGGAAGTTTAAACTCCCATTACACCTGTGTATACACTACAGCTGTGTAGTCTGATACTTATGGCAGGTCTCTGTTAATATTGAGGTTCATCTTGAGAGTCATCCACACCCAGATGTCTGAACTGCCCTTCACATATCTTTTCCTTATTTCAGAGCAGCTGCTATAACTGCCTCTGGGAAATGTGGATCATTCAGGGGAGTTCTCCTAGGAATCAATTTTTTCTAAGTAAGTTCTTCCCTAAGTTCAGGCCATAGGAGCCAGGAAAGGGGCACTAGAAGGACAGAACCAAAGACTTTTTGGATTCTTCATTAGCTAACTAACTCACAGACTATATAATCTTCTAGGCTGACCTTGATGTATACTGAAGAAGAGCTAGGCTATGTCTGTCAGTCTAATGATATAGAGAGTACTTTTCCTCTCCGCTTTGCCTCATGAGCTTATAGACATACTCCTGAGCAAAGCTGTATGACAGATCCAGGAGATCAAGCTGCTTCAAGCTGTCTATGGTGTCCCCATGCCCTGCTGGGAATATACAAGTTCTCATGCCTTGGTTTGCAGTACGGCTAATATGTAAAAATGTTGCACAGTTCTATATGTCTTGTATACTACCAGATAAATATGTGATAGTTTTTATTTTATGATACATGTGGCAATCCTCAGCAAAGTGAAGAGGTATGTTTGATACCAGGCATTGATATTCAACAGAATTCCTGATTTTTGACAAGAGAAATTTCTGCAAATCACTTGTGGACGTGGCTAGAAGGCAGCACTAAATTTGACTTCAGTTAACAGTGTAGATCTGTGCCGAGATACCCAGACTTCAGAGAAGGACAAAATTTCAACCCTGCTTCTTCTCCGTGTTCTCTTTTTAGCCATAGCTCATTAATCATTATCATGTTGGTTGTTTCAAGGACCTGTTCTGAGAGCCTGTGTCTTTTCACAATCTGCTTAATTCCAGGTCCAGACTTTCTTAAGCAAAATTTTAGGCATCTACATATTTTATGCAGTCTGGTTCCCATGTCTGACTTTTAGAAGTCAGGAAGACCATTACTATTCAAGCACAGGTGCAGAAGGAAGTGCTCTTTTTTTCACCAGCTCAGTGATTACAAAATCAGGGCATGTGAGAGAATGTAACACAAGGCGTTTGGGAATGAAGCTACTCTAAGTTTCTATGTTCTGCTTTGTATAAAATATTTAAAAATGGAAGGAAATAAAGAGACTATGACTCACTATCTGGCATAGGAAAAATCCAACTGTATGATTCAGAGCAGCAACCTGAAATACTGTCTTCCTGCCTTTCAGAAAGTGCTAACCAAAATGGTATTCAAGAACAGGAGTGCCTTGTATCATTTCACCTTTAGTAAAAGCTCTAATTACTCTGTGGGACGTGAAGTGTGATGTTCTTCATAAATTCCCTAAATAAAAGACCTTCTTATAGTCATTCTTTTGTTCTGTCACTAAAAATCAGCTAAATATTTTATGTAGAATTATTCAGCTTCAAGAGAAGTGAACATCCCACACAATTTCCTGCTATGTAGATTAAATGATTTTGTAATATGTTAGTGTGTTCATGTGTGTTTGTATTGTTTAGCAGAGAGGAGGAAACTAATGCATATAAGAGGATGAAGAAATGTTGTGAGGGAATACTTGGAGAATGATCTGCAAAAATAGTCTCGCCATTTCTTTGGGTTACCCACACATTTACCCAGTGATACATCTGGAACAGGTCTTTGCCATCTTTTCTTTTTGTCTCTATAAGCCATTTCCATTCCACAAAATACTTTCCTGTTTCGAGAAACTGGGATTATTTTTCATGGATGTGTGATATTTCTTCCTGCTTGGTAATATTCTCTTATTCTGCCTCAGGACAATGCAACATCCCAAAATTGAAGTGATCCCTACATTGGACAGTTATCAGCCTAGAAAACTTGGAAATGTTCTCATCTAACAGAAATATTTTCCTTCAAATAGAATTTGCAAATGCCAAAAAAATACCCAGGGAAATTTAGTATATATTCAATATCCATCAATCTATAAAATGTAGAGCCTGTAATCAGTGTCTCCAAAATTTTTAATCAGGTCCATGTTTCTATATCCTTCTGGATACACAAATCACAATATTTGGGGATTTTTCATTGAAAAGCATGCCTTTCCAGGGATTCTAAATAAAAATTAAAAAAAAAGAAAAAGGAAAAAAAGTGATCTATGCATGCCCATACTGATCCTAAGTCTGATAACCTTTTTTTTTTTTTTTTTAGTTAATGGGGCTTTGTTATGGGCACACTGTTGTGGGCACACTGTTGTACTGCAGGGATATGGCACAAACAATATAATGATTTTTTTTGGAAAGATAGAGATCTTTAGTGAATAGATAAGGGACTATAAGAACCATATAAGTTCTCAATAAAAAGAAATAAGCTTGGATTCAACTGTGGTAGTCAATGAGAAATATCATTTCTCTTTTTTATTATCATTTTTATAGGACTCTAAATTGTGAATGGAGGGTTCTGGATAAGTTGCATGACAGGTTCCTGTGATATTAAACTTGATTTAACTTAGTAAATATTGTAAACTAAAGGAATGCATATAGTCACAATTGTGAATGGTCAATGCCATATTTATTCTAATATATGCATCATGTGGACCCCTTCTTGGGATCATGATGCCCCCTCTTCTTCACTCTTAAATAAAATTTATCAGCAAGATATAGGAAAATATTAGTGTGGACTGTTGCCCAGGAAAGATTTCACTGCTGGAAGCTGATAAGAGGTACGACTGAGAGCTGGGCTCTAGCCTGTAGCTCAAGGAGATTGACATGAATATATGTTAAAACTTGTTCTGTAGATACACTGTGAACTCATGGGAAAAGACTTCATTTCAGTTATGGTCACTGAGTACCCAGTAGTCGTACTGGGATCCATAGTTAATAACAGTTAATTATAAGGATGTGTCTTCACATGCAAGGGATGACATTACTATAGGAAAAAATTACAGAAAGGGATGGAGGCTCCTGTTATGGAAACTGAAATATGAGATCAAGAAAGTGCCTTCCCTTGGAGTAACCCAGGGCGAGCCAAGGGCCATTTTGTTTTGTATTTTGCTTCAGTTTTATGCTGGAGAATAAAATTCATGCTTTGGCAGAGATTTGGGCAAAACCATGAACTCATCTAGGCCTGGGAAGACTAGCAGGTGTCTATATATGTTGATGCTTACACTAAACAATGAAGACCAGGTCTCTTAGCTGGGACAGTTAAGTTTTCTACAGGTATTTTTCAAATAATAAAGTGAGTTTTCTTCCATTATTATAAATGCTTACAACTGCCAGGATGAAGAGTGTAAGGGAAGGTCCTTTTGATATATTGCTGGGCTAAAAAACTGAACGTTTATCTATTTAACAACACTTCACAGTTGCCAGATTTATGCACACATTGTATTTAGCCCAGTAGTAAAATTTATAACTCTCCTTTTGGACAGCATAATTCTTTCTCTCTGCTAGGAGAAAACTGCGTCTAGGGGAAAAGGCAATTTTCCTCTGAAGATCAGTTTGTAGTTTTGTGAAATGTTTGATGTACATTTAGTGATGTTATTAATTGTGTCAACAGTGTTTGTTTCTCACAAAACCTTCATGGAGATTTTGTCTGAAGTAGAGATTTTTGTTCTGTCTAAGGATGTCTGGAGTTATATTTGGAAAAGTGTTTATGAGTATAGCATGAGATAAGCATCTAGTGAGATATTCAAAAGCAACTAAAGCTTTGAAATAAACAGATGATAGAAACCAGGGTGCTTTTCTAAGTTGTTAAGTGAGTAAGTATCTTCCAGATCTATTCCTTTGGTCCTTATTATAGCACTCCAAAGTCAGGTTTTGTAAGCTGCACTTCATGAAGGTAGCTTCTGTATATGGTCTATTTTGGAGGCAGAAGAACATAGTTGGGGTGGTAGGAGAGTGAAAAGGACAAAAACATTTGAGATGATAGAGACAGATTCCTGGAGGAAATGAGCAGATGGCAAAGAAGTTTCACCATTTTTAGATTTTTTGAACATGAGTTCAGGTCTACAGACTCCATTTCCTATAGGTTCATATAATCATTTAGCATATATCAAAGTAAGCCACACTTGATCATGAGCAGGTAGGTCCCATCAGGCCTTCAGCTCAGCATGAGATTGCTTTGATGTGTCTGTCAGCTCAAGGTGAAAGTGGATATGCCCTAAGATATGGAAACCTTGTAGTCCCAGACTCCAAGCTTAGAAATTCTGAAACTGGAGATCTGCTGGTCTCCATGGCCTCTGTTCCTTGTCAGTTTGGCTAGTGAGCTGCAGAGGAGACAGTGGTTGAGCTGTAGGGAAAGAAGGTAGCTTTCTGAAGTTGGAAGCTTTGCTGATCAATCTGTTTCTTCATGGTGTTTCAATTTCAGTCCTTTGGCACCTGATGAAAACAAAGTTCCTAGATGGCAGAGACAGGCATGCTTTGTAAAATGGTTCAAGGAAATATTGCACTCAGGGGCATGGTAAATAAGAATAACCTGTTGCCTTTCAGTGCAGAGGAGAAAAATTCCCTTCAGTCAGTCTCTGTCCTAAGCTAATTTCCTAAAGCATAAGCCACATATGCAGTACCGTGTCCAGTTCTGGACTCCCCAGTACAAGAGGGATGTGGAACTACTGGAGAGAGTCCAGCGCAGGGCCACAAGGATGATCAGGGGCCTGGAACATCTGCCCTATGAGGAAAGGCTGAGAGAGCTGGGCCTGTTCAGCCTGAAGAAGAGAAGGCTGAGAAGGGACCTGATCAGTGTCTATAAATACCTTAAGAGAGGAAGTGAAGAGAATGGGGCCATCCTCTTTTCAGTGTCCAGCAATAGGACAAGAAGAAATGGCCACAAACTGAAGCACCAAGAGTTCCACAGGCAAAAATTTCTTGACAATGAGGGTGATAGAGCACTAGAACAGGTTGCCAAGAGAGGTTGTGGAACCTCCTTCTCTGGAAATACTCAAAACCCGCTTGTACTCAATCCTGTGTAACATGCTCTAGGGGACCCTGCATGTGCAGGAGGGTTGGACTGGATGATCTCCAAAGGTCACTTCCTTAATGATTCCTTGATTCTGTGATTCTATATCTTAGAACTTCATAGCGAAAAGGGTACAGAAAGGGGTACAGAAAATCTTAGGAACATTTCACTCCATAGTCTTAGCCGTCCTGCTTGGTCCACTTCCAGTACTTTTGGTCTTACTGTTAAACATTTTGAAACTGGTTGCTTCTGGTTGCTTCTCCATCCGGGAATCCAAATGACTAGGCCACAAGTGTGGCTCAAATGCACATCCTGCAAACTTCCCAGAAACCACTCAACAGACAAGTCTGTGCATAGTTACCTCTAGCTCCAGTGGTTTCACCCTTTTTATAATCTCAAAAAAACAAAACAAAACACCACCACCTTTCAGGCTTTCAAGCTTAGACGGTTTTCCCAGAAAGATTCGATCTCAGATGAATACTAAGTGATGGTTTTACTTTGATCCTGCATTTTGTCTAATACATTCTGTATCAACCTCACAAAGTGATTGAGACATAAATGGAATTCCACTAAACAGTCATCATAGCCTCCTAATTCCTGTACTAAGCTACTAAATGTGGAATGGTAAGGAATCATATAATTGCAGTCAGACATTATAAGCAATAATTATCTGTAGTCTGTCACAATACTTTTGTTGTAATTTTATACCTCATTGTAGACATGCTGTCTACTTTGCACGTAGCAGCAGCTGTCTGTGGTAGTAAACTGCTCTGAAGATTTTTTTTTCTCTACGTGCTGCCATGATTAGTTAGGTAAACTTTGCTTCATACTTAGTCTGCCTGCATAGCTCAGTGAACAGAAATGTTAATACTGGAGTCATGTTTGCTGTGATTAATCTGGCCTTACATTCAGTATCAGTATTTGACTTGGGTTTGCAGTTTTCCCAGGAATTTCACATAGATGTCTGCCCTGCGCTAAGTGTGTGTATCAAGTCTTGTTGATTATTATTCAGTGTGACAGTGGGATGACTGATAAAATAAATGAGGAGAATAAATAGTGGAATTAGTTTTTAATTTCTTTTTCCCTTGATTGCTCTCAGTGTGTGTTTGAAGATGCATGAAATTATGGTACCTCTCTTGTATTAAAAATTGTCAGGAATTTGCCTGGATTCAGTTGTAGAAGGGTTGATCTCACAAGACCTATTACAAAGAGAGAAGGAAGGAAGCAAGGAAGTTTCAGAAGGAAAAAATTAAAACATAACCTTCTTGAATAATTTGAATCTAAGCATTCATATGTCAAATACTTTTCTGGCAGCATGATGCTAGAGTTTGGAAGTAATGGTTATAATATGCAAGATTTTCATCCTGATAAGTTCTGCTCATTAAATTCTGTGTTTTGCCTGAATAAATCCTGCAGTGTTCACAGTCTTATATATGTAGGAGGAATTGTGGGTGTATTTATCAGGTCATATAATCAGACACTTAAAAGTTTGTGTTTATCTAGTTTGGTAATATCTTCTCTGTAAAGACACAGCAAATCACACAGGGCCAGACTATCAAGTGTTCAATATTCGTCCTATGAGATGAGCATTTAAGCAAGTATCCTTATTCATGGGACTAGTCGGTTAGCTGATACACACGTGAATAAGTTGCTCTGCCTAATCCAATACTGGTTATGCATATGTGGACCTGCTCAGAAAGTACTGTGCTCTCTTGTGGATGCTGAACGCATATTTGCATGTAAGAAGCCAATGTCGCACTTGTGCGTTTCTAACATCCATAAATCCATGCTCAGTTTATTTACTTCACCATCTGAATGACTGATAAGCATTTGAGTAATGTATATTGTATTTTATGGCTGGTATTTCTGAAATCCAACACCTCCCTGCCAGTTTCTGCATCTGTGGTTTTATGCAGTTTTCTTTTCTACAGAACTTGAATGCACTATTTTTTAATTTAACTCTACACTAGAAAAGCATGAGCAGTTTTATTAGATATATTCTAGTTTATCTGAGGGAAAAAAAATCAATAACTTCACAGATCTTTCTTTTTTTATCTCTGTTTTATGAGCTTTTGATAATGGATCTTTAGTTGGCTCTCAAGAGCTATTTAAATAATCTATATAATACACACTTTTAAAGTTTTGTTTTTCTTAAGCAGTAAAAACAGAGCTAAGAGCACCAATTTGTTTCACATTAAGTGGTCAACAGATGGCTGGATTCTGGTAATTTTTGCCTAAACTGCCCTGGTTTTAGGTTTCAACTAATGACCAAGTTCTGAAAGTCATGGACGTGCTTTTGATGATCTCTTGTGCTACCTAGTAGCCAGCATGTGCTTAGCTTATAATGCAATATTGATCCAACAGACCATACAGGCTTCTTCAGCACTGCAACCTGTGGGGTCATCTAGCTACTGAGCAAACATTCTCCTTTGTTTAATCTTTCCTCATACTTATATCACTTATATTAACGTTCATGAAAGAAGTATGCTCATGCTGAGAAAAAGAACACTTGTAAAAAGTGGACTGAAAGTCTCAAGGAAACAATTACCAAGAAAATATTGTATTCATGGATATAAGTTGATTTGTAAACTGTATAGTTTACCTACATTTTCTTGGTTTTTTAAAAAAATCAACTTGACATATAATACCATGTCCTTTGAACTGCAAGCCAAATGCAACTTGCAATTCCCATGCAAAGATTTAAAATGAAAAAGCAACTTCAACATGCTTATGTAGATATTCATTTATACTAGGAGCTGAACTTTATCACATTAAAATGCATGGTAATTTTACACTGATTTTCTGTAGAAGAGGACCATGCCTCCATGGTCCATGGTATTTATTAATTGTTCCTCAGCATTTAGGCACAGATATCCATCTTGTTCTCTACTGCCTTCTTCAATCACTGATCTTAGAAATTTTAACTCTGAAATGTTTATTGCCAAGCTGTAAATTCCTGAAATAACAGGAGACAGTCTTGACCCAACAGCAGGCATATGTTTGGAGGGATGGAGGCAATGGCTTGCACTAGGTTTCACCCCGTAATGGAAAATAGATAAAAGTGGGGTTGCAGGTACCCACATCTGCAGCAAGTTCAGGGTGCAAGCATTGAACAGCAGTTCAGTCCCACACATAGGGCAGCAGCTGAATCCCATAGAATACCTTCTATGGTAGAAGAATTGGAGCATTTAATTATCTCAAGTCTTTCAAAAATTACAGCTAAAGTTGGAAGAGAATGTACACCATCAGGTATTTACATACATTGATAAAGTCCCCTGAGCCTTCTCTTCTCCAGGCTAGACAATGCCAGTTCTTTCAGTTTTATTATATGAAAATGCTTTCAGCTGTCCCATGTGTCCCCTGCATGAGTCCCTGATAGAGAAGCCTTATTGCATTAGGTAGCAGGGAAAGACATATGATGATAGCAGGCTCAGACTCTTGTTTGTCTCTTGTAAGTCTCTTGCCCAGTGCATGAGGGCTTGCCAGTGCTTAATATTTCTTTCCCATAGTTTTTAACAGATAGGACATGAGAATGGTAGATGTTGCAGTAGGTACATACCTACTTGGTGTGAAACATTTGTCTTTCTCTGACAGCAGATAGGGAAAGAAAGAAACTGTCTCGTGCATGTAAGTCAAGCAATAGATTTATGGTAGAATTCTTCCAGCATGTATCTGTGTGAGCTGTCAAAAGAGAATATGTTCGGTCAATTTCTATTTGTAAAAGTAGCAAAAAAATGCCTTCTAAGAATTAGGTTCTGTATTCTCCTCTCATTTCATTTCAGGCCTATGGTTGTTGTACAATATATTAAGCACTTATATTTTGGAGGCACCTTTGCCTCATTTTTCTGGCAGTGACAAATGTTTTTACAGTAAATGAGAAAAAGAAATAGGTGTTTTGCACCACTGATGAAGGGCAAGAAACATTTTTGTAACAGTGATTTGCAGCCACTACCTCTTCCAGGGCAATACAAAGGTATTTACCAAAGAAAACACTTACTGATGACTTGGTATAGACTTCTCCTAAAAAGGGAATGATGTGAAATTGTGATTCCTGGACCTCAGAGGTCAGGCCTGAATTCCATAGTAGTTGAATGCATGTGTTTACTAATATTAGGTCACATATTTGTTTAATCATATCAGCTAATATTACAGTACAATATCTCTCCAGGTTTGTTTCGTTTGGATGTTGCTAAGGTTTATTTTTGTGCATGTTCCATTATTAACGAGCCTCCAAGTACTTTGTCATGTATATTGCATCACATAATTATTAATTTATGCTTATTTTTCCTGCCTGGTTCCACATGTGTTCTGCATATATACACAAATTCCGACCTTTTAACTGGAGCAATAAGATTATGAGATGAGATTATGCTTCAGACCAACAACCCTGAGAAATATTCTGAATGCTCTTTTGAAGAGATATGCATGGATCTTATCTAGTAGTTGTCCCTATGTTTCCCAGCTGCAGTCTCCATGACCAGCAACCCCATTTTTCTCCCTAGTCCTAGTCTCTCCTAATTTTCATTCCTTCTCCCTGAGGCTACCTCTTTTGATCCTACTGTATCCTAGTAATGTTAAGCATCAAGGTACTCCAGCAAGGACACTTAAGAACTCAGGAGAGACACCTGATTGAAATTTAAGGGTTCATCCTGACTGATAGCAGCTATCCTTTACAGGACAGGTCTGTCCTTCCGGTCATAAATATAGCTTTGCAAGAACTAATCACATGCAATGCCCAGTAGCAAAATGAGTTCTTATAGGAGAGGGGCGATGCTTGATGAGGATCATGTCTTTCATTGATAAACTCTTTAGTCTCTCAGAAATGCATTTTTGTGAATTCATATTCACCAATAGATCTTAACGTCCCTATTCTTCTATGGGAATATTGAAAAGTACATTCTGGACAGAAATCGTTATTATCATTTTGTGATAATTTCCTAGCTTGATGTGAGCTTCTGCCTCAAAAAATATTTTGCCATCTGTTATGGCAAATTGGTATTATGCAGCCAAACAATGGTTCAAAAAGTTGCTTGCAAATTTGTTCTAGTGGATTCTTATTTCGCAAAACCCAAAGGGCAAAAATAGTTCTCCATTCTCTACAAGAAAACTTAAATCCTTCACAGAACTCAATTCAAAAGGAGCACAGAATGGCCCAAAAACTATATCTATAGACATCATATTGAAGAAACAAGGCCTTGTTTGCCACTGACCTAAGGACTGACACTGATTTATATCAGCTGATGATCTCAGCCTTAACTTTTATGAGCTAACCTTGGCAGGAGTGTGAGCAGAACAGTGAACTGTCTGGTTCTGTCAATCTCTCTTTTGCAGTTGAAGTACAAGGTTGCAGTAAATTAGATTATAAGATATTTCTCTCTGAAACTGGAGTTTTCATTTCATTTGAAACTTCTCCAATACCTAATGCACTTCTTCTTTCCAAAAGAATGAACAACAGATCCTAGATAAAATCTTAACCTTTTGAAAAGAGTGATGACAAACAAATTAGGAGAAAATTTCTAAAAAGCGTTAAAGATTATATTACCTCCATTTTAGTACTCAGTGGTCTCAAACAATCTTGCCCTGCCTGGATATTTACTAGAAGAGATATATTTAATTTTGCTTGTATGGAATTATGGTCTGTGCTATGCTACAGAGGACTCTGTTACAATATACAGTCAATGTGTTGCCTACAACAAAGAAGTATTGTCAGGGAAGATAAGCTAAAAGCAGTGTTAGACAAAGGTAAGAAAACCGGATAATGACTTGGGTTTGGGAAAAGTGCTGCATTTTCTTCATTTGACCAGCTAGACATATTGGCTAGACTACAGTAAGATAGGGAAAGGACTATAAACTTGTTATTGTATTTTCTATGTTAAAATGGGATGATAATGAAATATGTAAAAGGAAATGTTACAGAGCGGTATGAGAACAAAAGGCAGAATAAGTCTTAAAGAGAGAATGAAGTCACAGAGATAATGCAATGAGATGATAATTACAACTAAAGAAGAGGATAAGGTTTCTCAGGGGCTGAGATTAGACCACCCCCAGCCACTTCATCACAATTTCCTTCTAGGACTTGACCATTTAAATTCTGGCTCTTGGAAGGACCATAAATATTTATGCTGTTCAGATGTTGTTTGCTCTATAACATTCATTGACATATGTATACCTGGCCACAAATAATTTCTTTTTTTTTTTTTTCAGAAATACATATGAATTTTGTAATATTAAAGTGAACACAGGGCAACTCTTTGTTGTCTGGATGCTAGCTTCGGAAGGAAATGAGCTAAAATGGATTTTTTTTTCATGTCTCAGATCTTAGAATCTAATTTTCTCAGTTCATAGACCAATGCTTAAACTAGCATTTTAAAATTGCTAAAATCTGAAAGATTGGGTAAGGTCTGATCATGCCCAGCAAATTGAACTGTTAGAGACAAAGAATTCTCATTCTAGGGTTCCAGAAAGCCCAAAGTATCTCAAAGGTCGGTTCATCAAACATAGGGAACATTTTGGGTACCCCAAGAATTCAATTTTAAGAGCTTTTAGAAACTTGTGACTGATGAAGTGGCTCACTAGTTTTGCTAGAGCTTTCCTGAATCTGTTTAAATTTTGCCTGAGGCTCCTAATGCTCCACAGAATCTGATCCAGAAATCTCAGATATGTAGAAAATTTTAAGAGTACTTATATGTGAAAGATCGTTTAGAACCATCCATGCAAAATCTTACAATCGTTTGTTTTTTTCTTGTGTTCAACAACTAGTTTAACCATTTACATGAGGCAAAAACCTCAGTAATGAAATCACCTCAGGCTTGATTTCACATACCAGCATTGCAGAACTTTTACATATTTCATTGCCTCAGCCATTAAATCTTCTTATGAGAAAAAGTCCAGCGGTAAATTATATTTGTTTACTTGAGTGTGATAAGAACTGAACCCTGAATTCAATTTAAGAGAAAGTTTTAGAGTGGTACAAAGAAGGTTGTGGTATTTCCTCATGGAGAACAACAAGAGGATACCAGCTATTCGTGACCAAAGGAGTCTTATGGTACATTTTCTATCACAGCCAAAAACTCAGAGGTCTGAGTTGGATCAGGTGTGTAATTTGTAAATCCAGTAAAAGAAGAGGCAGCAAACTGAGAGCAGTTAGAATGATACTGACAACAGAAATGAAAGATTTCCACTATTAATCTTATTTAAGATCTTAAGATCTTATTTATATCAAAGTGTAATAGTGCAGTGCAAGTGGTTGTCCATTATCACCAGAATGCTAGTAAATTGTGTCCTGCCAGAAACCAATGCCTCTTTTGTCAACACTTTCTACTTAGTAACTGACCTTTAGCTCCTATGGGAATAATTAGGATCACTGACGAGAGTTATTCATGTTTTCAGACGCCTATGAATAACATGATGATGTGATTTCTTGACTAGATGTAACCCAGGAGCATTTGTTCATGCACTGAAGGAATGCCAATAGTGATTAGATGTAATTCTATAAGTTTACTTTTTATTTCTTACAAGGCTAAATCCACTCTGTGTTACAGCAGTTACTTAACACTTTTGCTAGGCCTCTTGATTTCCAGGTTGAAGGCAGAAAGTAATCATCAGTGCTGAATGATGGCTCCAAATACAATAAAAATAATTTATTGATTTTTTTTTTTTTTTTTGCTGTTAGGGAAACATCCTTCTATGTGCCTCTGTAGGTTCATCAAAAGCAATTCTCTTCTGGAATTCCCTGTCTGGTTTCCTGATTATAATGTACCAGACAGAGAGTATCTATGATACTGGGTTACATTGTAGATACAAGGCAATAACTTTGGCCAATGATATACTCCAGAGGAGATGAGTATTCTTATTTCTCTTAGTATTATTATACTTTAAATAAACTGTTAATTTTTCACACTATTTAAGATTCATATTCTTTACAGCAATAATATAAAACACATTTTGCCTTTACATTAAAAATACTTTAGTAACATGTTTATTCATTTCTGCAGCTTTACTAATTGAGTCATCTCTTTTTCCTCTAGATACAAGTAAAATATAAATACTTGTTATAATAGACTCAACTACAAATAAAATTCTTGGAAACGTCTCTAAGAAAATCTGAGATATTTATTCCCTATGCAAGCTATCTCACATTAATAGGAGAAGTAATTTTCAGAGCTCCAGGAGCAATGAGAGTAGATCACCTCTGCATCTCTTCCCTTAAGCTTACCTGAATCCAAACAGTGTTTGAAAAGTGGTGCTGTATTCACTGATCTCTTGAGTTGCTTATGTTAACCACCATCCCAATGGTTTGATCTGAACTAAATATATGTTGACTCTTTGTCACTGAGAGCCATGTTGTGCTCAAACCCTAGGAATGGCTAGAAGGAATGTGTTACAGTGTAGAGAATGAGTTGGAGGCCATCTGCCTATGGAGATACAGCACTCCCAGACATACTGCTACCTTCCTGAAGGACTCAGCGATATGTTGACAAGCATGGGACATTAGGCAGATAGGAATCCCCTACCACAGTCTCCATGAGTGACAGATGGAAGCCCTTACCACCATCGAATTCCTGGGCCATATCTTTACCATGAGGGCAAGGAGAGCTTTTCACTCCCTAGATCCTGATGGAAGTCGAAGGCTCAGGACCCATCCACACTCTGATTCCCCATAAGACTGAAAATCAGATATACCTTACCCAGCATCTTGCTCCCATATTTTTTCAGAAAACAAGTGCAGATGTGCAAGTCAGAGATATATTGCAATGTGTCACTTCATAACCTGGGACATGGTCATGAAAGGTAGATACTTGAACCACCCCATGTGTTGCATTGAGGTGTGACATATCTAGTGAACAACAGCAAAAAATCATGAAGTAAAGCATGGTTACAGATGTAAGTTAGCAGAGTCAGTGGATGTAAGAGAAAAACATTAACCAGTGATGCCTTTAGAGGTGTTATATTTATTTTCAGGTTTGAATTTAGAAGGCTCTGAATAATATTAGTAGTGTTTAAATTTTGTTCCCTGATTATTTATCCATGTGATTCAGCATTCTAAAAAATTATGTCTTGCCAACCTCTATAAAAAATTGTCTTTTCAAAATTGAACACAGAAAGTCTAACATAACAAAACAGTGCCATTAGACAACATGGAAGCATTGTCACAATGAGAAGAATCTGTGAAGGGAAATGTATTTACAGGAACAGGATATCTTATGGAAGCAGAATGCAGTTATTTAGAATTAAAGAGACACCAACTGCAACTATTCTTTCATTACTAAACTGTGCTTCTTTACCGACATTAAGTGGCAGGGCCTTGGTTTTATGTCGTGTCTTAAAGAAACTGCCATATGTCTTATGGTCTTTAATGACCATAAATGGCAGATCTTTGCCATTTTGTCTCAAGGCTCTTGTCCCATCTCTATATGTGATTAAAATGCTTTACAAATAGTACTTTGGTCTTAGAAACCACCTAGAAATATGAGAATAATTGACAAAAATGTTCTTACACTCAAGGATGACAGAATGTAATGCACTAGAATTTAGAAGATACTGCATCTTCCTGTGAGTGTCTGGATTTGTCTTTTATGTATTTGAAGGCTAGGGTAGAACAAATCAGGAATAATAATAAAACTGAATACCAACCTGTGGATGTAAAGGTCCTTAAGACTAAATTACTTCAAACTAGCTTATAAGTGTTTCTGATTTGTTCCAGGAAAATTAAAAAACATGCCTTTAAGCCTGTTCATTAATCTTTATACTCGTGCCTTCAAATGTTCGCTCATCGATCTGTCAAATCAAACAAAAATGGATTATGACATGACCAGATGGCTTGCAAAGATTATCTTTGACTATCAGGTGCTAGTAACGAAAAAAAAAAAAAAGGGGGGGGGGGATTTTTTTGAGCATCTAATGTAACTCACGTTAGAATTTACTGAATTATGTCCCAGTCACTTGTCTCAATTGACTCAAATAACTGAAGCCTTCTGAACTGAATCTAGAAAATGTCTCCTTTTTAGCCACTCGTCTTCAGCTGTCAACATGTACAGTAACAATTGTTTTTACTGTCAAAAATGACACAAAATGTCAGCCACAATCCTGGATTAACTTTTCTCCTGGTTTCTCACAAACTGCTCTCATAAGCAGTGATACAGCCTTTCTTATCTACTTATGCTTAGTTCTTGTGTGTGTTTTTTTTTCTTGCTATGGATTATTTTTCTTTATTTATGGCTCCAATTAGTTGCCTTTCTCCCTAAAATAGTGAATAGGCTGCATTGTGTGCATAAATCCCTCTGTGAGCATTGCGTAATGGGAGGACAGGAGCCGTGGCATTTGTCTAGTAAACTTTGGGTAGCCAATACTCTGCTGTAATATTCTGTGACCAGAAGGAAGGTAGGCAAGCAGAATTTGTGCTTTGCTCAAGCCAGCATTAAAGCCACTGTTCTTTACTGTCTGAATTTACAGTGAACATCTCACTGATGGCCTCATAAATTACTTTTATTGCCTTTGCATAAGGGAAGAAATGCTTCAGAGTCCTGACATCCAGCAGATGGGCCTTAATGCAAACCCACGTTCCAGGGGTGGGGCAACCTGCTTAGGATGTGGCTTCTTGGAAGGATTATCTAGTTCAAAAGAATAGGTGAATGTGAGTAGAGGCAACAAATCTTATTCTCTTTGTTAATATTGCTCTCAAGACCAAAGTATGGTCAAGCATAACATGACACTGAATCTTCCTTGCTTCCTGGGATATGTCTGGGTACTTAGCCTCTCCATTCCTCTTGCATCTGGGAAACCCAAATATGGGATCTGGAAGTGTGATGCAGTTCCTGGGATATAACCTTGAATGACCATAGGAAAGCATACTTGGGCTACAAGTTAAATGCAGCCAGGGTTAGATCTTAGAATTTAGAATTTAGATCGTATGTTTAAAATAAAATAAAAAAGGACATTTTTAAAATACACTAATGATAAACTGAAGGTTTATGAGGTGATGATTGTATCCCTGGAGGCATATATTTCAAGGCTAGAGCCTCACTTTTCTTTTTACATCAGATTATATTTGAGTACCAAGAAACACCAAGAGGTTTCCTTTTAGCTTGAATAGAATGATAGAGCCATAGTTTGTCCAAAGACTTCTATGTGCTTTGGAGTAAGGTGGTGACACTTGCTAGGCTACCCTCACCTTTTGATACCTTAGAACAAAATATTTACATTTAAATGATAGGGAAAAACCCTACATGAGTAGTTAGAAGAGGTTTCTCAGCTGAGCTGATGCCCTGACCATACAAAAGAGAAAGCTTCCATGTGTACAGAAATTGCTGCCAAAATTTGCCTGTAGGACTGAATAGTTCTTGGTCCTGGGAGGAATCCAGTCTTAGATCAGGTGAGGGACCAAACACTGTTAATTGCTGAAGATGACAAACAGAATGGAGGGAATCACTTTTTTCAGTCCATGAGGAGCAATTAGGAGGTTCTGCCTTTCATTTCTTCACTGCTGCTGCTGGAAATTGGATGCATGTTCACAGAGAGCAAAGGGCTAGAGTTTCATCTGGTGACACTTTAATAGAGCTCAGATGAGGTACCTTAGATGACCATCCAACCCAGTGGAGCAATTGATGTAAACTTCAGTGAGTGAGAGGAAAGGCAGAGCCATTAATGTTGGTTAATACAAGTTTGCTGGCAGATATTCATTACGCACATATTACATAAATAGATATAAAATCAGAGTTTACTCAATTCATACATATATATCACACTTTAAATTAAACACTTAAAAATCATAGGTCAAGCTCATAAGAGGCAACATTTAAATCACTGGAACGAAACTGGGATATTTAAAATGACTGGAACTTTAAAATGACTCCATCCTACTTGGATGTTATTTAGAACAAAGGTTGCCACAATGAGACTAGTTAGGTGAGTAATGGCTACTTTCCTAAGGAAAGGATTTCAAAATAGACTGAGTCAAAAACAGAACAATCTTTGGCTTTCTGAGTATATAACCCAATATGAGATTTCTCATAGATTTTTGTTTTTAGTTTGGAGGAACAAGCACACATACTCAAAGAAGTTTTTGCCAGTAGGAATGAAACACTTTGTCCTAGACTACAATTGCTCATATTATAATATTATATGGTGACTCGAGCTATATTTCTTGCATCCTAAAGTTTTTTGTTTGCGCATTGCTAGGTTTGCCTGCCTACAACACTAATGTCCTGGGGATTGGCACATTCACTCACTCATTTTACAGTGTAAATACTAATTTTCACAAACAAGTGATGCTCTTTTTTTGTCCCAGGGATTTCAAAACCTCAGTGATGCCCTATACACAATTCTAAAAGCAGAGAAAAAAAGGGAGGAGACTACCACCAAGATTTTTCATACCTGTAGTTACTGTATAAGATGAATGAGAGTAATTAGAGGTGCACAGTCTAGTGACGATAATCCAGACAGATCTATGGAAAAACAAACAACTCAAATCTTAAACATTATAAATAAGCTTTTGCTTAAACTTAAAATAAAATAAATAAATGACAGTTTCTCATGGAAAGGAGGTTTCACTAACAAAAATTAACACAATTTTATTAATTTCAATAGAATTTCTCTGTCTTACTCTTCAGAAACTTATCCAGAATTTAAATTTCTCAGCTCATTGTTTCCCTGAAAAAGAGAAGAGGTTTGTTCCTTATCAAAAAAATAAAAGCAAAATCAAAAAACTCTTCACCCAAACACAAAAATCCAAATAATTTATCTTGCAAGTGTGTAATCTTATTTCTCTTTCTCCTCAGATGTGCCTGAAACCCTTGGCACCACATCTTGGAGAACTCTTTGCACCTCTGGAGCACAGAGGTTGGAGTTTGTTTTATAATTGGAGGTACATTTATGTAGAGTTGAACTCATGCATTTCAGTGGGTTCCATCTCCCTGCAGACCGTCTGCAATGAAATACAAAAAAGGTCTGCATTCCTTGCTGTAGTTTGTTATCCTTTAGAAAGTTTCTTCGCTAATAGGTTGCACCATCTGTTGGGCAATTTGCCTAGATGCCATCTTGCCAGCAGCACTCCTGTATTTAGTCATGTTGCAATGTGCACTAATGGAGTAGATAGACACCTGCCTCTTTTTTTCCTGTGTTTGATGGGGTGAGGAGAGAGAAAGCCTTGGGTAGTCTTTTCTTTTTAATAATTTCAATCTTTTTTTTTTTCCTCTGTGTAAGTACACAAAAAAAGATTCTGAGCCTGAACATCTAAGCAGAGTCTTTAAAAGCTGAGTTTTCTTTATAATTGCTTCTTTTAGGAGAGGAGGGGGAAGAGGATGATAACTGGATTTTCAAATCCATTTTCTTTCACCTAAAAAGGTTTCAATATACTCAGAGAAGGTTCTGATTCAGTATTATTAATTCTAGGGCTTTGGTCAAAATTTTCACTTTAGGTGTCCATTGTATGTAATCATTTCTAACCCAAATCCCAAGAATTAGTCAAGGTGGCCTCTCAGAAAGTCAAATAACACCAGGGGATTATCTCATTCATACATAGGGCCCGCTTATGGCATAACATATGTCAGCTGTAACATGAGGGATGCTCCCAGATTCTGTGCATCTCTGAACTCTAGGAGATCATGGGACTGTCTGATCACTTTGCATATTTGCCATACTCTGTCATTGGACATGACCCATTCCAGAACTGTGATGCTGATTTTCTCTTCTGCAGGATAACCTTTCCTCTGCAGTAACCACATTTACATTAGCAGTAATATACCATGAAAGATACTTCAAGCTGACACTATTAACCATTCCTTAGGTTGACTGTGCCATGGCGAGTGGCAGTGTCATGGCTGAGCTGCTGAAGTCACCAATATGTATTTGAAAAGCCCCTTAATCATAACGCGGGGGGGAGAGAGGAGGAAGGGATGGGGGAAGGAGGGAAGAGCACTTTATAGCAGCAGGAAGAAGAAGAAGAAAAAAAAAAGATCTTGGAAGAAATTCATCTATTTTGTCTTTCTGGATAGTTTTTATCACACTGTGCTACTTGGGAGAAGTTGTGCTTTTTTCTTTTTTTTTTTTTCAAACAAGAAGAAAAAAATCCACAAGAAATCAATAATAATCAATCTTTTGCTTATTCTGCAGCTGTTTCTCCTTCTATAAGAAGTGACACACTCTTGCTCCCAGTGAGCTTGTGCAGCACAGTGCACATTTCTTTTTATTTCCTCTGTATCGCACTCAGAATAATTCTGCCGATGCCTCTTTCATCTCCTCCCTCTTCCTTTCTCCAAATGCTGCTTTGAGCAGCAATGATGTGAGCTGTAGATTTTATAAACACAGTGCTGCTCCCAACCTTGAGAATATGGTTGGGTCATGAGGAGAACACAGCACTTGCAGCTGACCTTTCAGTACGCGGGGTGGAAGATGATTGACAGCTTGTGTTTGGCTTAAATCTTCAAGGGCTACAAGAGAGTGCACCACAAAGTCATCTCTCATTCAGTCCCTATAGGCACATTAAATGTTTCATATTCTTTCAAAAGTCACTGAAGTTACAAAACTCATTACATTCTTTTTTAATTATATCCACTTTTTCCCCTTTTCTTCACTAGGTAGCAATTATTGGGAAATATATATATTCAAGAAAATCTGCATTTTCTTTCTAGCTTGGAATCTAATATGCAGTTGCATTAAAATTAGTCTGTTACCAAGAGAATATTCTAATAAAACCTGGTAATAATAAAATAATTCTGTTTGGAATTAGTATAATTCCACATTAAATACATTAAAGGTTCTTCCATAATCTCCTTCCTCCTTTGATTTTTTTTTCTTTCTTTTTTATTTTTCCCTGCTACTTGCTAGCACAACCCATGAAGGTAAAAACTTTCCAGTGTCTTCCGAGTGGGATGTGTGTGTAAGAAAGAAGAGCAAAAGACCTTGCTTTCCTGTTTTGGGAAAGGTCCATTTCTACTCTTTGGGACCATGTCTTGAAATAATATCACATAGATAAAGGATGGTATTCACAGGCATGCAAATGAATGTAACCCCAAGTCTTTTGAGCCAATAATTTTAATGGTAAAGGTAGAAATAAGAAAGGTGAAAGGCCTGCTTCTTTTCCATGTATCCCTCCTTCACTGTTCTCCTTTCCGGCAAACTGTCCTGTTGCCTCACTTATGTACAAAGTCTGACTGCTTAGTGGATCTGATGGGTGTGTGTCTTAAGATTCCATGGAAACTATAAATTCTCATTGTTTTATTGCCACAAGCTTTTTTGAAGCTCATATTTATCACTACCAGCACTGCAGAAAAGGCTAGAAAGTAGAGCTCATCAGAGTCAAAATGCATCACCAAATAGAGTTGATTTCAAAGGATCTTAGTGTAAAAGTTCTGAAAATTCTGACAATGTTGAAACATTTTCTCTCACTCTTTCAGCAAAAAATGCTGCCTTTTTGTTTAGGAATCACTTTTTGGTTTAATATTGACTTCTTAATTTTACTATAAATAGCGATATGTTAATGTATTTTGTAGATAATATAAATATATAAATATATTGCATATATTTTATGGTACATAGTTTTAAAATGTGAAAACTGAAATGTTTTGATCATAACAAAATGTTTCCAGTAGGCAAAATATCTTTTCAGAGATATCAGACTTGCTTCAGATATCAGACTATTTGAATTCACTTCAAAAGTGTAATTTCTATGCTCTGGGCTCCTCCTTTCACAGACAGAACTCGAGAGGTCGGTCAGAATTGTTCAGAGTAGCTTGAGAAGTTGAATGGAAAATAAATTATATTTAAATACCAAATGTATTATTCTGGTGATTAAAATTACTGCAATATCTGGTATCACATTATGCAGAAAAACTCTTAAAGACCATTAAAATTCCTAAATGTAAGATATATCAAGCAAAGGAAACTGCACAATGCTCTGTTACTAAGCCTTTTCCTGAGTATAGAACTTCCATTTCTCTGCATGCAACAGTGGAGAAATCTGGGTCCAGTTGTTCCTCTTGTCTTATATTTTGACTGTAAGCTCCCTGAGACAGAATTTACGTTTCATCTATGTTTTCCATAGACTCTAGCATGACAGGTCTTGTTTGTGATTCAGGGCATTTCTGCACTGGCACAGAGTTCAGAGATCCCTCACCGTGCACTACCTTGAGTGAGTTGATAAATCTATCTGGTGAGATGGTCTAAGCCTGCTAGTCTCTCAGGGTTCAAGTGCTAAAAGAGGTCCTTAGTTTGTGTGGAACCTCAGCAGGTTACCACAAAGGTAGTAAGATCCTGTCTCTAGCATAATACTTATAGTATGGTCCTGGGAAGCAGAGATGGCTGCATAACCTCCTTTGGGTGATCCAGCCACCATTTATCAGTCTGTACAGTGGTGGGATCAAGAGTGGCATCTAAGCACATTTGAGCTTCTGGATTTGAGACACGCACATCTCCCTTCAATCTTAGTCAGTCTGTTTTAGTGCACTAGCTGCTGTCAGTTCCCCTCTGAATATCTGCTTCTTTCCATTCCTTGTTCAGAGACGGCAAGCACTGCACTGAGTCTGGTGAACCTCATCTTTGGAGCTGGGCACTTTTCATGAAGAACTGGGTGACTTGGTAGGCCTGGTCACGGTCTCCTTCAGATTCTAGTCTTACATGATGATGTGGTGAATTGTTGTCAGAGTCATAGGAACCCAGAACACTAACTTCTGGTTTATTGCCTTCACTTCACACTGGAAACATTTCACCTTGAGAGCTCTTTAATAAAAAAAAATAAAATAAAATAATCAAAAAAAAAAAGACAGAGATAATTCTATTCTCTGCTGTTTATAACTCCATAGATAGTGTGAGGAAGTGTTGTCAGATTTAATTATATCTAAGTGTAAGGTGACATATTAAATGGCTAGTCTTGTTTGGAATGAGGCTTTACAAATAGGGGGTATTATGTCTTTAGATGTTTTACCTATTTTTTTTTGACTTTCACTTACAAAAAAAAAAGATTTGCAAATCAGATATAATTGGTTTTTGCTTTAGAAAAGTAGCCTGAATTACTCTATAATTGCACTGATGAAAAGAGGAGTTGAGACTGCAGAAAGTGTAATAAAAGTACAACTCCAAAAGGATTGGAAGTTAAGACTGTAGAATCAAAAGACAGTCTTTTAACATGTAGCCTCTTCAGTCTTCTGTTTACCTACAGCCATTAACCCTGAGAAGCAGTTTTAATAATAATTAGCCCATGTTTTCATTCTAGTGCACCTACGCCTAAATTATTTTGAGAGCATGACAGAAGTGCAACTATAAATAAATCTTGCAGTTTCCTCCCCAGAGGTGGTGACCCACTCCACACATTGTGATTTGCAGGTGCTTTCGCTGCAAAGCCCACCATCGAAACTGCACAACCACATATTGACCAAATGTCATTCCATGGCAATGAAGTGATATGACCTCTAGCTTGTGAATCCTCCTCTTTATCACCCACTTCCTGACATGTCCTGACACTGGAATAATGATGTCTTTTCACTGGGAAGAGAAAGTCAGTGTTTTTTTTTGAGGGGCAGACTATACAAGAAAACCTCTCTTATGCACTCCCGTGATCTCTCAGGACTGATGACAAGAAGGTCTGAGGAAGGTCTGAGGTCTGGGGAAGGGTATTTCTGAGGTAAGAGAAAAATAGTGGAAAAGACTTGCAGAACACACAGTGTGGATATAAGTGGCCATGTTGTTAGTTTATCACTCTCCCTCTAGCTCTTCTCTGTGTATGAAAAATCTGGATGATAATCCTTCTGGGTAAACACTTTTCCATTACCTGTGAGGCACTGAGCACATTGTGGATGCTGGATAATCAATGGATTTGGTGGGAAAGCATGGACAAGCTTTCCAGAGATCCACAGCCTTTCATCCAGGATCTTGTTTGTTGTCCTTTTGGTGTTGTGGTGTGGACCTTTCTTCTTATGCTGGAACAGAGTCCAGGAGGCTGCTCCCTATATATACTGTGAATATATGTAAAATCTTTACTACACTATCCAGTACTCCTGAGGGTGACAGTCAGTGTGCCTTCTTAAAAACCAGGTCATAATATTTCTCCACTAGACCTGAATACCAGGCTGCCGTCTCTTCTCCCATCATAACTATGGCTATAGTGCACGGGGAAAAACCTCTCTGAGCTGCTACAGCATTTGAAGGGTGGACCAGAATCAAATGCATAATTGGAAATATATTATTTTCACCACTGGAGGGCTCACAATTTATTTATCAGCTCAGCAGATATATGTGGAGAACAAGGGGGGAAAAGTGGTAAAGTGCCCAGATGCAGGAACTATTATCACTGTGTATGTTGAACTCTGGAAGGTCTCTATGGAAAAGTTTCACTCAGACTTAAATGTCCACATTTCACTCATGCACCAATCACATGAAGAAATCAGGAAAAAGAAGGGTACCATCCTGAGGCTGTGTGCAGCTTTAACAAAACTATGAAAGAAATTGTCTGCTCATAAGTGAATCTTTCTGTGTCCTGTTATCCACCATAATGTCACTGCATGCAGATTTTCCAGAACTTGAGTGCAACAATACAGTCCACTGTGTAGGAAAGCTGAAGAAGGGCCAGAATTCTTGCATTTTCAGGTGCAAAAGAGACCATGACACTGAATAGACAAAGATAAAACGAAATCCAGGGAAGAGCCAGAACTTTTGAACGGTTAATCCAGTTCCAGTGTCTGAGTCTCTGTTGAAAAGTATCACCTCATAACATGCTGCAGTGCTACCTGGGGTTGCTAGGTGTAGTCTAGAAACAGTTGGCTTGTCTTCACGTCACATGGCACAGGAATGCCGTGGTACTTACGTGAGTTTCAGGAGTGGGTTCATCCATCTGACTGCGATGCCCTTGCTGAGTAATGAATCTTTTTTTTTTTTTTTTTTTTCCCCATGGCTTCCAGTTCAGGAACTTGTTCCTCCAGTGCCAGTTCAGGGAACATAATGTTGTCTCCTGCATTAGACTGTGTAGATCTGCTTTGGACAGTGAAAAAGTTCTTCAGATGTCTTGAACTGCTTCACTCTCCACCCCTGCTCCATAGCTCACTAGCGTAAGGAAGAGCTAGTTTCATGACTGCAAGTTATGTCGTCTTGACTTTACTCTGGTGTTTTACATTGCATTCCTGGAGTGATCAAACTTTTGTTTTGGCTCAGTCACAATTTTCTGGACTCAAGGCAGAAATCACCAAGGAATATCTAACAGCTTGTGTAGTGGAGGACATCCAACTAAAAATATCTTAATACGGCCATAAGCAGCTACAAAACTACTACACAAACAGCAGGATGGACAAAGCCTCCTGTCACCAGGGTAGTACATTTCCCTGTCATTCAGTCTTTCCTTTCTCTTTTTTTTTTTTTTTTTGAGATATTTAGCTGCCAAAGGCAGTGATACAGTCTCTCGACAATATTATTTTAAGGCAAATTGCTGCCATAAATTGTAGCTTATGAATCCAGTGCTCTTGAAATCAACCCACATTTTTCCCCTGATGTCATGGAAAACAAACTTCAATTACAATGGTTACCATATCAGCTTCCTCTTCATTTGAGATGCACTCCCTTAATAATTTTTCTTCTTTTGTGATAATTTAGATATAGATGTTCATCTGTTCGTGTAAGAAGCTATTAAAATATCTCCATATTCATCTCTGTCTATCAGTCAATGACAAGCAAAGATGCATTAATATTGAGAGAGTTACAGTGGGATTCAATTAACTTATTAATAAGGTATCAGAATGTTTTAAAGCCTGTTAGTACTGTACTTTGGGATATGATCCACACACTGATAAATCTTCTGGGGGGCATAAGCCTTGCATGGAATGAACCTCCTTATCGATGACTTGGGGCCCATGGTAAAGGAGAAATGCATCTTGTTTCACTATGAATGGCTGTTCCCCAAATCTTGTGTTGTCAGGATTTGAAATTAGAGCTCACATCCTCTCATGCAAATAAGAAAATACAGGAAAACACTCATTCTGTCCATCTCAAAGCACTTAAGGCATGTTCTTTAAATTGCCCCTTGGAGACACCTACCACTTTCCAGTGTTTATATGAGAGTTCTGAATCACCTAAAATAGCTTTAAATTTCAAACCAAACTCTGTCACTCCATCTTGAGTTGTCACTTGCTCCACCTGGACATGTGTAAGCCAGTCAGCTACGGTCAATCATCAGTCAGCTAATTGGTTAAGCCCATCCTCTAGATTTAAGAGCAAGACACAACTTGTAACCAGTAAACTGCCTTCTCTCCCCCAGGCAGGCTGGCCTCAATCACAGAGAGGATCTCTCGGATCTCTCCTCATTCCAGGACTAGAAATGGACTAGCTGGACAAAACGGTTTCAGCAGCATACTAAGGATTAGGTGTGATGGCCCACCACAAGACAGGTCAAGCTTTTTCCTGGCTATGTTTTTATTTATATGCCCCCTTGAGAGTAACCTGCATGTCAATCCTTAGAGCTTTTTCTAAACCCAGCACCCTTCAATTCTATTTACTCGTTTAATAAAAATGTTATAACTTGAATTTAATGTGGAAAATATACACTTCAGAATTTGGCTGGTGAATTAAAACTCTAAAGGAAAGAAAGACCATATTTGAAAAGAATACACATTTCCCTATATCCTTTCTTTAGACTAGCAGGGAAATGTATGCTCACTCAAATTAAGCTGAAAAAAAACATTTCCCTTTAGGTCTACCTTTTTTCACCCTAAAATATGCTGTGAAATATATTCTCAGAGAGGGAATGTATCATAATTCTAGTTAAATTTGAACTGCTTATGAGATAGTAAGTTTTACATCAAAAAGAAGCTATTTATCTTTAAAAATATATTTTTATCTAACTCACTCTTTTGCGGAAATTACTGAATGCAAGTTTCTTCATAAGATCTACTTACAAAGGGGTCATTCCTCAGCAGTTAAATCCACACTGCTTTAGACCGGACAAGCAATCTGCCCGAAGTACCGTTGTACAGGGACATAAATCATTTACAGTTTCTGCAAACATAAATTGATTTTGACCACTGGCTTTTTGGGTTAGAGAGGCAAACTCACAGGGGTGAGCTGCGAAGGAAAGTAATTCAAGGGAAAAAAATGTGCTGAAATTAATAGAGGGTCTGCCTGAGTGGATCAAGCACTATTGAGTTGTTCTTGCATGGTTTCCTGTGTTTTTAAGCTCATACCTCTTGAAGAGGAACTAAGTTAGCACAGAACAACATTTCTAAGCTGCGGGTGCTGTCCTCATGCCCTGGTGTTTCTTATCAAATAAGAGTTTGCATCTGCGTCTAATTGTAGAATTGTCTTTGGAAAATCTAGACTCTATCATGGGAATTACTTACAATTTCTTAGAAAAATAGAGAAGCATCTCTCTTTTACAGAACTAGCAATTCTGCATCTTGGAATACTTCTAATTGTTTAGGCTTATGATCTAATTTTAGATGAGAAGCCCTCCAAAAATTAATAGATCAGATGCAGTAGCAAATTTGTTGTTTAGATTATTTATTTTGGTTATCTTACCAGAACCGTAAAGCTTTTTATTAATTCCATTAATTATGCAGAGTGAGATGGGCAGATTTTTTTTACTCTCTGAGAATACTGAACTCTAAGTCAATACACTGTAAGCAGAAAATGTATGTGCCAATGAAGTGAATAAAAGGGATTTTCTTGGTGTTTTCTAACATAATGACTTCCAACCTCTGCAGACACTCATCCAAACTGACTCCTTTGAGTTAAACCAGAGTTTCGTGTCCTTTAGGCATCAGTTTTAATTTATATTCACTGCAGGTGCCATTTGAGGACCTTGTTGGAAACCTGTGGCCACAAAATTATAGATAGCAGTTCATTACACCACATATCTAATAATCCTCCCTTCTCCCAGACCAAAACAAAGATAGATTTAATCCAGTTTTCCAGCATGATTCAGTGCGATCTAGAATAGTATTTTCTCCGACTGGAAGACAAATTGGTCTCACAGCCTTTATAAAGAGAGATTTTGTGGCTAATATGGAGGCTGGGGGAAAGCAGGAAATCAGCAGAGCTGTTTTGCTGGCTGCTTTTATTTTGGTTGTTTGGAAAAAACAACAACAAAAAGATATACAGATGGCAGTCACTGTTGTAGCTGGTTATATCAGGATTGCTGAGATAACCAGTCCCCCTCATAGTTTTGTGCTTGTGTGTGTGCATGTTATTTGGGGAATCTTCTCTTCTTCTGACTTGTCATATCACCCAGAAAACTTTGAAATTACATTCCCCCAAGCAGGGAATGTGAATCTATGCCCCACACCTTTAGGAAAGGAGTTCCATCACTGATGTCCTGACCAGTTTAGCTCCATCCTGCTTTACTGCTCATCTCTTAACTGACAAGTTCACTGCTAGCAATAATTGGCTGTTTGAGGCCCTCTCAGTGACTTCTTTTCATTTTCTTCAGCTCCTAATAATCTTTCTGCAACATTAGACTAGATGAACTCTAGAGGTCCCTTCCAACTTCAACCATTCTGTGATTCTGTGTGATATGTGGAATGGTGTAGTTTTAATCTCCTACTGCAACCTACTAGGGATTATCTCTAGTTGTTGTAGCCTCTCAGTGGTGAAAGGCACTGCTAAGTTTTAGCAGTGCTGAGACAGAAACGTGGATTAAATTATGTCCTGCTCTATGACTGTAAAACACAAACAAAACAAAACAAACAAAAATCAAACAAAAAGTGCACCATCACAGCACATGTTTGGTATGTATTCCTGTTATTCTTAGAGTGATTTTTGGATTTGTGATCTGAGTGCAACACCTGAGACACAATGCTTATTCTGTGAAAGGTGGAAGCCTCTGTCAGGAAGTGAGGGGGAAGACATCAATGTCATCAGGCCTGGAATGGGCAGCAGCACAGTAACACCCAGGGTCCATCCATCCATCCATCCAGGAGAACACCTGTGGAAGTGGGCTTAACAGTATGGTATGGCCAGAGCAATGGTTTATTGTTCCAATTTAGGCTTCGGTGACGAGATCTCTATGGAAATTCCCAGTTGGAGCAGAAGTGTCCTCTCTCTGATGGGAGTAGTGGAATTGCTTTCAGTTAAAAAGTAAGTTTTCAGAGCATCCAAATGGGACTTTTGTTATATCTTGGGGAACACAATAGATCTTCTGTGTCCCAGGACAGCAGCAAAGGTATAACTCAGTGAAGTGGCTGCCTCATGGTGCTGGATGTTAAATGGGGAGATGCTGGAGGACTAATCCCCACACAAGTGTTAGAAGCTTTGATGTTCCTGTGATAATACTTATGCTCTGAGGAAACTTAAATTCCAGATTATAAAATATCTACCTTGAAATTAAGGATGCGAGTCACCCAGTAACCACATGATTTAGTTATAGCTAGCTTTCACGGACTTTTCTCTAGTATTTAGTCTTTTCATTGCAATTTCTAGACTTCTGGGCAAAAACTGCAGTCCTTTTTGACTCAAAATGACATTGATTCTGTAGACAAAATTCCTTTTGCTGTCAATGGGAACAGGATTAGGTTTGCGGTGGTTACCACATCTAATTTTCTAATGAAAGATTGTTATAGTCCCTTATTAACTATTCCTCTTTCATGATAATTCAGATATAGCTATTCATTTGCTTGCGAAACTCTTAAATATCTTCAAATTCATCTCTGTCAATCAATGACAAAGTGAGCTGCATGAAGACTAGGAAAATTACAATGGATTCAATTAACTTATTAATAAGACATTGGAATATTTTATAGCCCAGTAGCTCTGTGCTTTGGGACATGATGCATTCACTGATAAATCTCACAGAGTGCTGAGCAGAAAATGGATTCCTTGTTAGCAATTCTGAAGTTACACTTACATCGGACAAAACGAGATGTATAATTCACAGCTGCTGCCTTGTGGAATAGTAATGGTGGAAGTCGCAGTGTAGCAGTGATGAGATATTTTGAGGGATCGGGCATTTTCAACTAAAATGCCATTTGATTATAAAAGACTTTGAGCACAAACTCTTCAAGATGTTTTCCATTTTGATGTGTATCCCAAATGCAATTTCTATATCAGCTGGGGCAGAGAGGGTCTAAAGCTATTAGTGAGGCAAGATTGCCTAGGCTCATGTGCAACTTTAATATTATATAATTGTTAATAATTGATTGATCTAATCAATTCAGTCAGTAATTCAGACTATTACACACTTCACAGATGAGAAATGCAAGATTCATAATGTGTAAATGCTGAGAAAAATGAACTTTATTCTGCTCATTTTTTATATTTTTGTATAAAGTGATGATACTAGTAGTTTTCTATACCATGCACTAACTATAAATGCATATGAAGTGCATTAACCTTGTATAATATTAATAACTAATCTTGTTAAACACTGAGGGCTGCCTTCTTATTTTCTCCTTTATTGTTAAAGTCTCAGGCTTCCTACAAAGCTTATAACCAGTGTACAGCTCAGAGGAATCTTATAACCAGTGCAGAGCTATTGTTCAAATAAAGTCACTGTTTGGCCCTATATGAGAGATAGAGCAGACAGTGTTTTGGCCTGAGGAGATTTTGTCAACTACTCATAGAGAAGACTGTGAAATTTGGGAAAAACTTTAGTCTGAAGAGTTTTTTGGGGGTGGGGGAGGCTACTTACACACACACACATGCATGTCTACACATGCATACACACGAACACAGATAGATGCACTATGTATACATTATATACTATTACCATTATCTGATTAGTAAGAAATAGCTGGTTATTCGCTTAGTTCGATATTTTTAATTTGTGAGCTCTTAGAATCCAGGAGTTCACTTTTTTTGCAAACATACATTGCCTTTTGCTTCCCATCTGTGCTCTGTCATATCTATGGTTACAAGTAAATTTGAAATAAAAGGACCCTGGGCCTGTTCTCTGCCATGGTGGACAAGTGGCATGTCATGGTTTACATGCATATGGTTAAACTCTTTCTCCTTAGAGCAGGTTGGCCCTGATCCTAATGCTTTTTGGAAACAGTTCCTGGTTCATGCTGTCCTTGAATTATGCCTAAATATTGCCTGGAAACATGTTGGTCAGCTTGGCCAGTCGAATGTCTGTACTTCTGCTGAGTCTCTGACTCTGTTAGCTCAGGCTAATCAATAATTCTGTACAGTCTGTTCTATCTTTTCGGCTTTATGTAGCTTTTGTATAGCCTCATGACTTGTAAGTGAAATTATTATTGCTAAGAATGAAAATATGGATTTTAAAGTATTCCATAAAAATGCACAGTGCACAGGTCCTCATTATTAAGCCAAAATAATTAATGGAAATAAATGTACATTTTTGTTATATATATGTGTGTGCATATATATATATATATATATCATAGAATCATTGAATCATTATAGCTGGAAAAGACCTTTAAGATCGAGTCCAACCATAAACCCCTCAACACCATGGCTGCTAAACCATGTCACTAAGCACTTCATCTACATGTTTCTTGGATACTGCCAGGGATGGTGACTCCACCACTTCCCTGGGCAGCCTGTTCCAATGTTTCACTACTCTTTCCGTGTAGAAAAATTTCCTAATATCCAACCTGAACCTCCTCTGGCACAACTTGAGGCCATTTCCTCTTGTCCTATTTTTGGTAGTTATTTTGGAGAAGAGATTGACCCCTGCCTCACTACAGCCTCCTTTCAGGTAGTTGTAGAGAACGATAAGGTCTCCCCTGAGTCTCCTCCAGACTAAATAATCCCAGCTCCCTCAGGTGCTCCTCCTGAGGTCTGTGCTCCAGCCCCTTCCCCAGCTGTGTTACGCTTCTTTGGACAAACTCTAGCACCTCAGTGTTTTTCTTGTAGTGAAGGGCCCAAAACCAAACACAGTATTCGAGGCATGGCTTCACCAGTCCCAAGTACTGGGGAATGATTCCTTCCCTGATCTTGCTGGTTACACCGTTCCTGATACAAGCCAAGATGCCATTGGCCTTCTTGGTCACCTGGACTATTTATTCACCACCACTGGTCATGAATCCACCAGACCATATTTCAGGAAGTTGATTCATTTCCACAAGTGGGATATTTTGCCTCTTTAAAGAAAAAGCAGATCAGAAGTTTTCTGAGAATTTCAGTTTGGATAGTAAAGAGTAAATTGTGAAAAGTTTAGTGGGGCCTGTTAAGAGACAAGCTGCAGGGTCAATTCTTTCTCCTGTATGTGGCAGAATTAGGACAAACACTCAGCTTGATCTCCTGTTAAGGAGAAAATAGCCACATGAGCTGGACCAAATTCAAAAAACCTCAGCAAGTTCAATTGTAACGATGTAATGATGTCATTTTATCACTTTTTTTTTATTTTGTTTTCTGGTTGGAAGGTCTGAAGGGATGCGTTTGGAAGCTATGGAGGCTCCAGACTCCATTCTCATGGAATGCCATACCATGATAAAATTTGTCTACTCCATATCCCCTCCCTCGACCTGCTGGCAACACTCCTCCTGATGCAGGCCAGGATCCCATTGGCCTTCTTGGCCACGAGGGCACATTGCTGCCTCATGGTTAACTTGTTGTCAACCAGGACTCCCAAATTCCTCTCCTTGGAGCTACTTTCCAGCAGGTCAACCCCTAATCTGTCCTGGTGCCTGGGGTTATTCCTTCCGAGATGCAGGACCCTTCACTTGTCCTTGTTGAACCTCATGAGATTCCTCTCTGCCCAGCTCTCCAACCTGTCTTGGTCCCTCTGAATGGCAGCACAGACCTCTGCAGTGTCGGCCACTCCTCCCAGTTTGGTGTCATCTGCAAACTTGCTCAAGGTGCCCTCTGTGCCCTTGTCCAAGTCATTGATGAACAAGTTGAACAGCACCAGGGCAGTACTGACCCATGTGGGACACCACTGGCCACAGGCCTCCAACTAGACTTGGCCTCATTTACCACCACCCTCTGAGCTCTGCCATCCAGTCAATTCTCAATTCACCTCACTGTCCACTCGTCCAATCCACACTTCCAGAGCTTTCCTATGCAGCTGTTATGGGAGACTGTGTAGAAGGCCTTGCTGAAGTCAAGGTATACAACATACACGGCTCTCCCTTCGTCCATCCAGCCAGACATCCCATCGTAGAAGGGATGTATCAGATTCATCAAACATGACTTCCTCTTCTCGAACTCATGCTGACTACTCTTGATGACCTTGTTTTCCTTGATATGCCCAGAGATGGTCTCTAGAATGAGCTGCTCCATCACCTTTCCAGGGACGGAGGTGAGGCTGTCCGGCCTGCAGTTTCCCGGGTCCTTCTTCTTGCCCTTTTTGAAGACTGGCGTGATGTTGGCTTTCTTCCTATCCTTTGGCACCTCTCCTGCTCTCCATGACCTGTCGAAGATGATGGAGAGTCGTGGAGCAATATCCCCTGCCAGTTCCCTCAGCACTCTTGGGTGCATCCCATCCAGACACATAGATTTATGGCTATCCATTTTGCTTAAATAATCTCTAACCCAATCTTCCTCGAAAGTCTTCCTCTCTCCCAGTTCTCTCCCTTGTGTCCGGACTCTGTAGTACATGGGGACTAGCCTTAGCAATGAAGACAGAAACAAAGAAGGCATTTAGCAACTCTGCCTTCTCTGCACCCTCCGTCACCAAGGCACCCTCCCCATTCAGCAGCAGACTAACATTTTCCCTAGTCTTCCTCTTGCTGCTGATGTATTTATTTCATTTTGCCCCTGACATCTCGCTAACTCTAATTCCAAACGGGCCTTGGCCTTCCTCGTTGCATCCCTGCATTCTCTGACAATGTTCTTATATTCTTCCCATGTGGTCTCGCCCTTCTTCCACATTATCTATGTGCTCTTTTTCTCATTAATTTTACCCAACAGCTCCTTGCCTATCCACACAGGTCTCCTGCCTGCCTTGCTCTACTTCTTTCTTGTTAGGAATGCACCGATCCTGAGTTTGGAGAAAATGATGTTTCCCTTCTGTTCCCATCCTGTTCCCCTTCCTTGAAGATCCTCACTCATTCCAGTTGCCTCACACACATATGTCTCGCGGTTGACTTTGAGACTACAAAGTCTCTTTGGCAGTTAGCTTGAACCCACTGGTCTCTCCAATACTCTATGGTATCCTGTTGTCTCACCTCCAGAGATACACACACATATGCCTGGATCCCATATTAACCCATATTAACCCACTTGTTTGCCTGTCCAGCTTAATATTTAGCCGCGGTCACTGACAAATGCACCTTCACGCACTCCCATAGCTCGTGCCCTGGGCGGAGTGGCTCCTGTGACTCACGGTCCTCCGCTGATTGCTTGCACTTAGACATCCATACACACACACATGCACATAGAATATTACCCCACAACCTGCAAAACAGCGATAATTTGAGTTTAATGAAAAGACAGAACACACTGCACTGATCAAGTGCAGATCAATCTCTCCCCCAGGATTGCCTTGGGAGGGGTCAGGCCCCTCACTTCTCTGAGGGGCTTATTGGGGATCCTCTGCCTTCTGTCATGCCCCTTGTGTTTGTGGAGATGAGCCTTTAGTGGGCTGAATCCTTCTGTGATGGACCCTGAAGTAGACAGATCAAGACCTTATTTGGGTTCCCCCACCTGCCCTTGGTTCTCTGGGCTCCTCTGTGTGTGTGTGTGCAGGAGAGCTTTCGTCACATAAACTAATTGTCCCCTGCAGTGCTTGTGGTACTGCTAAGAGGGAAGCAATACTTTATATTGCTTTCCTGCCTAACAGGCATTGGGAAAGTAGGAGTAGAATTAGTTTTGTTTCTCCTCCAGGTCTCTTCTGTTGATGTCATTTGTAGTTTCCGTCCTCTTGATACCATCTTAGTGCTGTGGGGCACTGAAATCTATTCAGGAGCAATAATTTAGCATGAAGGCTGAGGCAGGAAGCACGGCCTAAGTGATATGGAAATTTCAGCTTATGGAAAAGGTGAACAGAGATCATTCTTTGTGAAAGTGGTGCCGCAGAAGGATAGAGTGGCGCCATGCAACATGCAGACCATATGCAAAGGCCAGAGCTCACACGCAAATTTAGATAAAGATCTGCAGCATCACTGATGGTGAAGTCCCTCTGCAGATGTTCTAGATGTTTTCTGATGTCACTTATGGCCCTCTTCATCTCTCAGCATGGTGTTTAAGAGAACATTCAGCATTTTGTGAAGCTCTGTAAGGCAGGAACAAAGCAGATGGGGCACCTTGCTGCAGATCCAAAAGAGTGAGCCTGAGCCTTCCATATTAGCGCTGGAGGCACAGCTCGGCTGGTGTTCACACTTTGAAAGTGCCTAGATCGGAAATTTAGCTACACAGCTCCCCAGGGCACCACTGACAAGCAAAAATAGCCTTTTTTTAGCACTTATGGACCATTCCTCCCCAGTCAGATTTCTGCCTCCTTGTATTTAGTGTGTTGAGACTTAAAATTCTGATCTCTTATTGTAACTATGCAAACAATTTACTGGGGAAAGAAGAGAAGCAAAGAATGACTTCCAAGTAGTTAACTTAGTGCTTGATTTTTTTTTTCTTGTTTTTTGGAACTTGCCACCAGAGAAGGAATGAAGGGACAAGAGGACAGGCATGAGATTGCTGTTCTTCTAAATTTGGTGGCAAGTCCTGCAAAGAGGATATTTCATGCACTGAGCTTCTCCAAGTTTTTCATATGCATTTGCATTTCTGAAAAAGTGAACTGATGCCAAAACTTCAGTACGTGCAAGCTGATTTAACTGCATTTAATCAATGTATCTGTTTCAATTTTCCTCAGCAGATGATCTGGCCTTCAGTTTCAAAGGCAAAAGGGATAATTTTAAAAGCATAAAGTTTTATGTGAATCCATTCTGCTGTTATTAAGAAAGGTGAAAGTGTTGCACAGGAGGGAGTGAAATTAGCTTTGAAATCATTTTGCATGTAACTACGTGGATTTTTTCCCTGGCTTTTTTCAGTGGTAAGAACATGTTTTCTGTGTCTGTTTTGAAAAGACATGATCTGAAGAAGAACAGAACTTACTTTTTCACTCTGACAACTGTTATGTATTCCCTGGATGATCAGTCCAAACACAACGCAGTGCTTTCATTACCAACCCCAATTCCTGTCTTTTCCATCTCCTACTATTTTAAACATAGAAGCAATGCTTCATCACCTTTGAACCAAATCTGTGTGCTTATTACCAGTTTCATAGTCACAGCTGGGGAACTGCTTTCCAGAAGGAAATTAAATCTGCACGGAAGAAAGAGAAAAATTAAGGTCCCTTAAATAAATAAGGTATGTTTTCTCTATCTGGTAGTCTTACCCAGGAACACAGAAATTGTCTGCACAAGATCTGTTCAGCCCAGTATCCTGTCTCTTGAAGCAACCCTGTCTGGACACCTCAATAGAAGACACATGAACCCCACATACGCAGACATGGCATAATCTGTTCCTCTGTGGTGTCTCATTTTTACCTCTTTGGAGACCTCCTTTGAGGTAATTATTATAGTTCTGGATCTTATGTTACTGTGTAAACTTCCTTCCATTTGAATGTGACTTTTTTCTCATTTTGAGTCTGAGACAAAAATAGACACAATGATATTACCATACAGCACAACTGAAAAGGAAGTACTACTAAAATCCTTCGTTTTTTTCTCTGGACTCTTCAGATACGGAAGCAATATTAATAATGGGAATTTTTTTTGTCTTCTGGGAGTCAACAGCAGCCTTTAGGACAGATCTACATCACATCTGGCATGGGGACCTCAGGTGCACAGGGGGACCCCATATGCAAGTCACATGGAGGAGCTGAGCCAGCAGATATGCCTGGACCTGCTCTGGAAATACCCTTTGTGTTTGGTTCAGCACCATCCTGCCACATCCACCTCAAGATGTCCTGCCCCTCGGTGTGAGTAAACTGCGATGAGCCTCAGTGCACAGTTTTTCCTGCACTGCTTATAGCAAAGGTGGCCAGCCCAGTCATAGAGAGCCAAGCAGCGTAACATCTCATCCTTTTAAAAGTCAAGGAACTACATACACTTTCTGGTTTTCAGCACATTTGACAGTTTTAGCCTTTCAGAATAATGCCATTTTTCTTCAACAGGCAACCACAACTAACACCTGACTTGAAGAATGAAGAAGTCACTGTTATCTAAATAATATTAGCTAATTAGCCAAAGCGATCTGTTGTTTTGATAACATCTGACAGATAAGATTGAGCAAATCTCCAAGCCATCAAAAGAGCCTGGATCTAAGTAGCACATGGGGTTTTATTTCCTTTAATACAGGCTGTGATTTTTTTTTCATAATGAACTGAGACACGTATGTGTATCTTAAGCTGCCTAAAGCCTTCAAAACTCACTGCTCAGCAGCTGCTTAACTCAAGTGGGTTAAATGCCTAGATTTCCACTGTTGCACATATATAAAGCAGCTTAAGTGCTGATCCTCCTCCATATTTTATGAGCTACTTGGATCCCTCACTCACGCTGCTGCCCCAAACCTGGAGTTAATTCCTCTTGTCACTATCTCATAGTCCTTCTCTGAGCACTTCTAAACTGAAGATTATGTTCCCAGCGTTGTGACTCCCTGGCACATTGAGCCGGGCTGACTAAAGTCTTTCTTTCTAGTCAAGTCTTCCAGAAATCTCTGCCTGAATAACTTTCTCAATGCCAAGAGATACCATTTATTGTAATTAATGCGAAGGTAAGACTTTTCTTGAAGTTAAGTCACATCCATACGCTGGGCTCCAGACTGCTTTCTGCTAAGCAAAGATAATATTTGGTCCAGGTACCCTGCACCTTTCAGAACTCTAGATCCCCAACAGGGAGGCAACAGGAGCAGGCACAGAGATACATGTTACTAGTCGTATATGGAGCAGAACAAACCTGAGATATTAATTGTCTTAAGGAAAAGATATATAATAAAGCTTGTTATATGAACCTGAATATGACCTCACCTGTGGAATCAATTATACGTTATTCTGAGCAAACTTGCTGCAAAAAATGTTTACTTTAGCTGATCTTTTCATAGCTTTGAGTATAATAAAAATCATTCTCTGGCAAGTATTTCCAGCTCTGCTGTACATTTAATAGCTTCTATTGACCCCTGTGCATATTGAGAAATGAACAGTCAGAAGACTTCTGTATAACGGTGCAGCCCTCCAGGCTTCAAACATGAGCTTCTTTTGTATGTGCATGTGATCATTGCTCCACAGCCGGTGAGAATCGCTCTATACTGTGTATCCCACCCATTTTCAAAACAGATGTCACCCTAGAGCTGTCTCTTCCCTTTTTCAAGAAGTCTTATGAGCTCACAAAAGAAGTTAATCTATTAAAAACCTCTGCACTGTTCATTCTATTTTCATTCCAGTGTCCAAAGACTCAGCGCTTCTGGCCATGATAATTTATAATACACGCTTTCTTCTATATTACCAATTTGCATTCATATAACCTGTGGGTTATCTGTAAAGAAAGCTGGTGTTTCAGCAGCAACATGGATTATGTTTGAGTGCAAGCAGCAAAAAGGGTATGTTAGAAACTTTATTTCCCTTTTAGTCTCTCTACTTCTGATTTCCAATAGACTAATTCTTATACCTCCTTTTTCCTTCCTTTCTTTTGCCTTGATTTTTTTACAAGTCAACCAAGGGAAAAGTCATTCTGAGGATTTATATTCAGGTACATGTTAAGGGGTAGCAATTATTGTAGGTACATGTTATACTTGTACATGCTTATGACAAGCTCTGCTGATGCAAAGTTCAGCTTTTTCAATCCACACATCTTTCAGCCACACTAAACCTCCCACCCTGCATACATTTTCTTTTATTATGTCGCTGAGGCCTGGTTCTGCTGTCACAGAGGCAAACCTTCTCCTATCACTCCCACCAAGCCCAAATTAATATGTGACTTTTTGAAGAAAAAACCTTCATCAAAGAGCCAGTTGAAAGCTCAGGGCAGGAAGAGCACCTACAAGACCAGTTAAACCAGTAGGCAATAGACCCTAATGGTGTCAACAGAGCATACGTGTATCTGTTACTGGCCCTGTGCTGATGGACCTTCTCAGCCTCTGTACCCCAGGCTGAATCTCACTGCTCTCTTCTTCCATCTTTCCTTCTTTTCTCTCGCTATTCCCTCTTCTTATTGCTCTTTCCTTAATTTGTCATCTCACTGCATTTCTCTCTGCTGAATCATTTTCTCTGAAGTCAACATATTCTCTTTTCACGATAGAGACTTTTTGCTACCCCGTGCAATGTCTTATAACATCAGACCTTCATTCTTTGTGGGTATATATGTACTGGCACCTATATTGGTATACAGGGTTTGGTAAGCCTTATTGACAACAAAAAATTGACAGGTAGAACCAGGAATATCCTTTCACAAGATGGACTTATGCAAGCTCAAGAGTCCCAGATGATAGCTGTTAGCATGATTATGTGCAAACAAGCAGAAATAAAAAAAAATGTGGTCTTCCCTGTTGTTCTTTAAAAGTAAACTCATGCATAGTGTCTCAACTTGACTGGATAGATGAGGGGAGAGCAGTGGATGTTGTCTATCTTGACTTCACCAAGGCTTTTGACACCGTCCCTCACAACATCCTCCTGGGCAAGCTCTGGAAGTGTGGGATAGATGAGAGGACAGTGAGGTGGATTAGGAACTGGCTGGATGGCAGAGCTCAGAGGGTGGTGATCAGCGGTGCCGAGTCTAGTTGGAGGCCTGTGGTTAGCAGTGTCCCCCAGGGGTCAGTCCTCGGTCCAGTCCTGTTCAATTTATTCATCAATGACCTGGATGAAGGCACAGAGTGCTCCCTCAGCAAGTTTGCTGATGATACCAAACTGGGAGGAGTAGCCGATACCCCAGAGGGCTGCGCTGCCATCCAGAGGGACCTGGACAGACTGGACAACTGGGCGGTGAAAAACCTCATGCAATTCCACAAGGCCAAGTGCAAGGTCCTGCACCTGGGGAGGAATAACCCCAGACACCAGTACAGGCTGGGGACTGACCTTCTGGAGAGCAGCTCTGCAGAGAAGGACCTGGGTGTCATGGTGGATGATAAGTTGACCATGAGGCAGCAGCGTGCCCTCGTGGCCAAGAAGGCCAATGGGATCCTGGGGTGCGTTAAGAAGAGCGTCTCCAGCAGGTGGAGGGAGGTGATCCTGCCCCTCTACTCAGCCCTGGTGATGCCACATCTGGAGTATTGTGTCCAGTTCTGGGCTCCACAGTACAAGAGGGATGTGGAGCTGCTGGAGAGAGTCCAGTGCAGGGCTACGAGGATGATCAGGGACCTGGAACATCTGCCCTCTGAGGAGAGGCTGAGGGAGCTGGGCCTGTTCAGCCTGGAGAAGAGAAGGCTGAGAGGGGATCTAATCAGTGTCTATAAGTACCTCAAGGGAGGGAGTGAGGAGGATGGTGCTGGCCTCTTTTCACTGGTGGCCACCGACAGAACTAGAGGAAATGGCCAGAAACTGAAACACCAAAAGTTCCACAGGAACTTAAGGAAAAATTTCTTAACAGTGAGGGTGACAGAGCACTGGAACAGGCTGCCCAGAGAGGTTGTGGAGTCTCCTTCTCTGGAGATCTTCAAAACCCGCTTGGATGCAGTCCTGTGCCACGTGCTCTAGGTGACCCTGTGTGTGCAGGGGGGCTGGACTAGATGACCTCTAGAGGTCCCTTCCAACCTTAAGCATTCTATGATTCTATGAACTGGATATTAATTATGGCGCATTTCAGAGGAACCCTGTTTATCCTTACCTAACCTTTTATTTCATAAGAAGGACCTGGCCTGCCTTTCCCCACACACGAAGTCAATGAATATTGTGAAATTTGCACCAGTTCTTCATACTGCCTTTCCCTCCTGCTCTGCAAGGCCATTTCCTAATTTAAGCTTTTCACCTTCTGGAGCAGGGGCATTTTAGACACTTCTTAGCTGTACATTGCTAACTGAGAAGGAGCCACTTATCAAGGGATAAAAAAAAGCTAAAAGTTGCTTAGACCTCCCAGTACTCAGTGCTGTGATTCCTTTTTTTCCAAGGCACGCAGCTGTCTACTGAAGTTACCAGCTATGAATTACATGAATTTAATTTGGGCCCCTGATGAGGCCGCTGATGATTCTGGGAAACCAGATTAGCTATGAAACCACTAATGTTGGAAGATTACTGTATTGATGATCCGGAGCACCAGGAATTGATGGAATGAACTTTAGCAGCAATGACATCAAGTAAACACATGTAAATAGTACGATTTTTTTTTGGAAGCATTTGAAAACTAGAACATTTCATCATATCATTGTCATAATTCTACTGGTATTATAGGGAAATAGATCTTCTATTAATTACTTCCCTAACATGGAACAGCGAAAGAAGTACCTGCAAAAATACTGTTTTGTGGCAAGGTGAATCTTTTGCCTTTAAAAGCATAAACAGAAAAAATAGCACCCTGCCTTTAGTACAGGATCATGTGTCACTGTCAGAAGACCACGCAAGTCCTGAAAAACACACAGCTATTTTGTGTACTATAGTCCCAAGCTTATCGATTAAGAAGCCACAGGTATCATCAGTTTTAAGGATTTTGCATTAGAATCTTAAATTTGGATTTTATTATTTTAGCTTTTTTTGAACTATAAAGGGAAAGACATCTCAAAACCAAGATTGAGTTTTTAACAAGTAGAAAGAGAACTTTCCAAACAAAATTTTAATTACAAAAAACCTGAAACCTTTCCAGTAGAGAGATTTTTGAAAAAGTCACGGAGCTTTCAAAGGGCAAATTCTGATGCAGGAGAGATATTTAACCTCAATAAAAAAAACAGACAAACAAACAAACAGACTTGTGTTAATAAACATGTCATTTGCTTTTAAAGACACTGTTTTCTAACACATACATGGAGAATAAGAGCCAGGTGCCACAGTACTGCTCAAATTTATTCAGTGCTGTATGTAAAAGGCAGGTTTTTAGCTGTCCCTTTCTTAATGGCTGTTTTAATAGCTGCTAATTCTGTCACTTAGTGCAAGACTAGAATCACCTGCCATGGAACTGCTCTAGTGCACAGAGGTGTCGGGTTAACAATGGATTTTATGCCTGGAACTAGTTAGGGAAGCCAACATTTTGTTTCTTTTTAAGGTAGACTCCTGGCAGTTAATCTATCCAAAGTTTCCTACTCATAAAGGAATCAATAGAGGATTGTTAGATCTTGATTGCTGTGTAATCTGTTTATATTAAAAAGGACTTCAGTTTCAGTTACATGTTCCAGGAAAGGGTTCATAGGTTTGCCCTGGTTTTATGCTGTTTCTCTATAATGTTTCTGGTTGTCTATGGTCAGGAACAGGATAATGGGCCACATGATACCTTTGCTTTAACACTGAACTGTTTCTTTCATGTTCCTACAGTTCCCGTACTTGTTTTATCATCACCATCATCTTCCAAATACATAATTTTTAATCCTGTAATACTCGTTTCTTGCAGCTGGTTAGTTTTTTTTATCATGGAGAGTAAGATTTGACTGCCTATACCATTTAAGCACAGAGGGGTGTCCTTTCAGGCTTCCAGCTTCTGGACCTGGAGGCTGCAGGTCTCTCAAACACACTGCATCCTTTCTGCTGGCTCTGTGCAAGTGTTTAGGACACTCCTGGGTGCTCCAGATTGCAAGAGGAACCAGTAAAAAAAGGCAGCTGAATCCTACCCAGACTGTTTTACACTGTTTTACACGTTACACAGTGTCTGGCGCAATGAATCTCATATCCTGACAAGTGACTCTGAGTACTGCAAGCAGTACTATGTGCTTTGTGAGACAGACATAAATGTGAACTTAGAGCAGACCACAGATAGATCAGGTCTGTGCTACAAAATGTCTTCAGAGTGGAAAGAGGTTTTTTTCTTGCCAGAAACTGGCAAAGGAAATACCTCATAGAAGGAAATATGTTTTAACGAAATTTCATTTTGCAAACAGGATAAAAATTATTTAAATAAGGGACATTTTGATTTTCTGCCTCCAAATGGCCTGTTTTCCAGTTTAAAATGTTATTTTAGATGTACACACACAAAACAACACATACCCATATGCTTATATATATATATAAGTGTAATATATGCCCATAATGCATAAGGTGAAGTTGGAATGGAAACTTTGATTTGTAGTCTCATGGAACATTTACATCACCCTGGAATTGATTTACTTTGCATTTCGTATGGTGGGAAATTTTACAACAAGTTTCCCTTTTGTAAGACAAGGAAATGTGTAGGAGAGTTATTATTTGAGAAATGTGTCACTTTTCTGTGATTCCGTGTGTTTCAAACTACTGATATCTAGATTTACCCACATGATTTTTGATACAAAGCTAAAGTACTTCAGTAAGGACTGTACTCATTTTAGATCTCCTATTTAGCCATAGGGAAAAGATATTGTAGAAGGCAATTCTGTTCTACGCTGGGCTGAATTGCCCTCTGAAATAGAACTGGAATTAAAATTGGTACCAGAAATGAGATTTCTTTCTCATTGGCATCTTTGCTTATGATTATCTGAATAAATTTTGTGCTATGAATATAATTATTAAAGATATAGCGTTTTTTCCAAACCAAGAAGTTGACAGTGAACACTACTTATTTTTATATATACATATATGTATATATGTGTGTATATATATATATAATACACACACGCACACACACACACACGTATATATTCTTAATGCTAGACTAGACTAGACTAGAATCTCTAAGTATTTTTTAGTTTTTTTTTATACCTAGTGGAAACTAGTTAATACAAAATTTAGGAAGTATCAGTTACTAAAAACAAAAATAAGAAAGGAAGCAAATGTAAGCACTGTTAAGGTTTGAGTCATTGCTATGCATATTCTAATACATTTCACAGAAAATAGTAAATTAAAATCAGATGCAAAATTTTTGGCTCAGTGGTCCTATGAGCTCAGCAAAGCACAATAAAACTGAGGCAAACTCATCTATGGGATGCTTAACATAGAAGACAGGCTTGTCTGAGCCCTGTAAATAGAATACCACTAATTGAATATTACACTGAATTTGGCTAAAAGAATGGCATTTTTCAGTCCATCAGGGAAAATGGGTCTTCATAAAGACCCGTTACTATGAGCCTAGTTCCTTCACTTAACACAGCTGAGAAGAAAATATGTCATAATTTTTGCATCATATTAACTTCTCTCCACTGAGTTGTAGTATTCCTTGCTTTGGGACTTATGGATTTTTCACCTAGATGCAATGAATGCATTTTGCCCATATAAAAATAAACAAGAACCATCATCCAAATCATTATTTTGATTATTGAGAACATTTACATTTAAAACCTTTAAAGGGAGTGACCATAAGCACTTTTAGGTAGAGCAAAGCAGCCTAGTTGTACTGCAGAACTCATCACACTATTTTGCCCATAGAATCATAGAATCCTTAAGGTTGGACGGGACCTCCAGGGATCATCTAGTCCAACCCCCTGCACACGCATCTTTGAGTGCAAATGATCTATGAATACATTTGTGTGAGTGTGTGGGAAGAAACCATATATCCATATATATTAGTCTCCACATGTTTTACACAGGCAGTTTTCAGTTGGTGGATTAATTTCAATTTTTTTTTTTGTGCTGCTTGTTCTCAATATGTTTTTCAATCAGTATTGTGGGTTATCAAAGTCACATGTTGGCACTGTTGCTTTTTAAATGACTCTATAGAATATGTATAAGAAGGAGAAAAGCTTAATTAGGTTGCCTGCGGAGTAAATATTCAAAGTATAGGAAGGACTGCTACTGTTATCAAGCTTTCATTGTTTTCAGAAAAGGAGCAGAAGGGAAGGATAACCTTGTGATTAAACTAGTGGACTGTGACTCAGGACATCAGAGTTCAATTCCTGCATCTAAATGTATTGCAACCCAAATAATCTAAACCTCATCCTTTACTTTCAATTTATGTTTCTCTTTTCCCTTCCATCCTTTCCTTGGTTCAAACTCTTTGTGCCGCATAAAGAAGAATCCTGCAGGTTAACAGTGAAAGGTTAACGTATTAGAGGACATGCTTTGAAATCAAATGACCTGAATTATTGTTGTGTTGATTAGTATGCAAGAGATATTGTATGTGAGTCAGCATCATCCTAAAACAGCCTCATCTAAGTGGAAGGACATAAAAATATTCACCCCCTGGGCATTTTGAAAATATTTTTAGCTTCATTGGTATGGAACCAATATCCTCAGGAGCTGGAATTGAATGTTCTTAATGCGAGGCAGAAGAAGCAAGTGCAGCACAATAACTGAATGTGACAAACCATGAGCACAGTCTCAGGGATTCCTCGTTCCCCAAATAATATGCATTAGTCATTAAAAGATATCTTCCTTTTAAAACCAAGGAATTGAAAGGCTTTAAGACACTGCTTTAAGATGCAGTAATGGAGCTACCTGACGAAGCTGAGAAGTATTTTTTGGATATAGCAATCACAGCTCTGACAGTTGTAGGGTGTTACTGGGTGTTATGGGTCAGCAGGAGAGAGAGCAGGAGAGCAGAGGCAGCCTGGGTGGGAAAAGAAATACAGGATGCAAAGGAGGTGAGGAGGGAATTCGTTGCTGAGGGAATAGAGAGAATCTGGCAGAAGAAGGAAGGAAATCTATGTGAGCTGCATTGTGCTTTGCACTGCTGATCAGCTGAGCATGCGGCTCCCGCAGGGTGCAAAAAATCCATCAGCAGGACAGGTGTGGAGAGTGGTGCCAGGCCAAAAAAAAAGAAAAAAAGGGAAACCTTGGAAATCTGGAGAAATACCATGTCTGCTCTGTGCAAGGGAAACACTCTCCCAGGCAATCTCGGACCTAAACACTCACTATTTTTTGATGTTTCCCAATTATCTTTGTCTGATCAAGAACACATTTTCTTCACATTTTGTGGTGGTAATATCTTAAGACAGTGATGGCTACAGCAATGCCAGGGCTGAAATGAAACCTTGCCTACCAGGAAGAGATGGGCATCACAGTTATGAAGATGATTATGCTCATCTCCCCACCTATATTAGGGTTGTAATTACTCCTGTAATATTCAATTAACATGAAACAAAATCAATAACCCTTTAATCATCTTGAGCTTTAGATCAGAACAACAACTTAGATAGAATGAGAATTCTTGTTGAAAGAATTAACATCAGCTTATTTCTAGAGAATCATTTCGAATCTACTTTTAAATTTGTTTGTTTATGGGATTTGTTTGTTTATGGGATTTGTATTTTTTTTCCAGGGGGAATTGGTGGTTCTTTTCTTTTTGACCAGTAATTTTACCGATCCTTTTCTCAGTTAAGCATATTCCCTGATGATTTGAATGTGGAAATGATCATGATCCACTGTTGTCCTTTGGCTTGTATCCCAGCTGTGCAATATTAAATATTAGAGAGTGAGTTCTGTGTTTTTGGAAAAAAATCATTTATTAATATAGGATCAGAGTAAAGTGTCTTGTAAATAGAGAATGCATTTGTGATCCATCTGGTATTTTTAATGGGTAAATCTATTATGATTGTTTTAAAAGCTTCTGTAAAACAGTATGAGCAAGCAAATATACACTTACACATATTGCTAATGTATCACAGTTTCACTAAGCTAATCAAAAATGGCACAAAGCAATGATCAAATTGAGGTTGCAAATAAGATTGAATCAAAGAGTTCAAACGAACAAACTTCCAGATTAATAGTGCACATATTCACATCAAAATTTGAGTTTGACACTAACAAAATGTGTTAGTTTTGCCTTGGAAAAATTTAAGTAGGAATTAGATTTCTTTTATTGATGATCTCAGCTACCTAGACAGATATTGCTGAAGAAAGGAAAATATCTCACAGGACACAAATGTGCCTCACTCAAGTGAAATTTCTCTTTCTCAACTTTGCTCATCAAATTTAGACATCTAGTCTACAGTAATCGTTTAGTCTATAGAGAGCTGAGAAAGAGCTACACCCAGAAGTCTATTCTGGTCTAGTCTTGAACATTCAATTTAGAACAAGGTGAATCACCCTTTTGAAACCTCTCTTTTCCCTGCCTTTGTATAAAGAGTATGTATATGATTAGCTTGGACTAGACACCTATTTAGGTATGACAAATTCTAACCTAGACATCTGACAATTATTTGGTTAAAGTCAGATAAAATTAATTGTGGCCTATGCATTTGTTCTAGGTGTTAACACCTTGACAGCACAATTCAGAAAGCGTAGGCAAAGGAGTTCCTTTGTTCGTCTTAGCAGAGCATAACTAGATTAATGCCATTTGAATGCTTCCTCCTTAAATCTCACTGCTACACTTTATTGCGGTTGTTCTTATTCCACCCCCAAACTTTTGAACAAAAGAATCTTTTCAAAGGCTTCACACAGAGGTGATGGATAAATCATACACATTAACGGCTTTTGAATAGCACCATTTTAACCTGGAGAATCTATTAATTCTGTACTGTTTACTTTAAGAAAATTATTTAAGACATTGTTTATGCATATGCTGACACAAGAGTACAATATAATTGAAAAAATAATAAAAATAAAAGATAAAGGCAAATGCCGTCACACAAAAGCCTGATTTCTACTTCTTGGGAGCCTGCACTGACAGCATGTTCTTTGTTATCTGTATGTAGAGAGTGGGTATATGGTCAGGACTCAAACCTTGTCCTATCTGCCTTAGGAGATGCAGAGCTTAAGGCAGCTACCTCTGTTCAGGCACCTGTACTACAGACACGCAGACATTCAGTAGCCTAAATATATTTCTCTAGTGCCATTTGAGATGCCCCAGGGTATTCCACATGGCTCTGAGTATTGCTCCTGCAGATCATGTGTCATATCTGTCAGCCTTGTGCAAACGACTTGGACACTCTAAAGCATTTCAAATTGCACCATATGTCTGGGCAACTGAATGAGCCTCTGTGGCTCCAGAGTCAACTCCAGATTAAGACATTTGTATTCAGATGCCTACATGTAGGTGTCTACATGCAAGTTAAGTGCCTAAGGTCCTGTTTTAGTCAATGAAAATTTAATCACTAGACTGGAGCCTGAAAAGTGATTCAGCTGACCTGCAGCTTTGGCCAGACATAGGGTAAATTGAATTGCTCTAGACTCTACTTCCTGTATTGACAAGGGATGCAGGGTCCATGGCTGGAAGCCAGGCAGATTGCTTTAGGACATCGCAGGGAGCACTAGAGGCTTATGTGAGGACAAATGAATGGAGAATTAAACCTAACAGGAGTTTGGACATTGCCTCACGTGTATATACCTATAGGCAGGCACATCGTTAGTTTTATCTTGAACTGAATCACATCCTGAAGCTAGACGAGATAAATCCCATGCTTGATATTTTGGCACATGGCTACAGGTCCTGAATGTGTCACTTTTCCCATGATGAACAAGGATTTGTATGTGTATAAGCATGATTTTATTGGCTTCAGGGACGTTCGTCTGGTAAATCTTGAAAGAGTCCTTAAACAGTAGACCACAATCTACAGACATCAGCATGTGAAAACTTCACAGCGTGAAGCTGAAGGCAATTACACACATGAAAAAATAAATGAATTTAGAGACTGCAGTTGATAAGGCAGGCTCAGCAAAGGCTGTGAGACGCAGACAGATTGATGCAGATGAATGGAGTGATGGTGACTCTGTGTTGTGAGAAGTACTGAACAAAGAGATTAGGAGGTGGAGAAAGGAGGGGAGTAGAAATACAAGGAGAAAACTTATTTTAAAAAGGAGAACGGTGCCAACGCTGACACTCTGTGGGCTGAGGCATCTCTAAAAAGGGATCATTTCTCATTTATAACCCTTAGCTCAGGCGCAGTAAAAACCATTCCCTGTACCAAAATACATAGATCTCTGTGTTAGTTGCCAATGGTTCTGTTACATGGCGAGGGATTTTGGCAAAAGGAGATGGATGAATGCAATTAACAAATATAGCATAGATTGGTTTATATCAAATATTTTGAGACAATTACCCCAAAGGTCAGTGGGGAGAGATTTTTGGCTTCCATTAGTGAAGTTGGCTGGGGAAGAATGAAGGAGGTGAAAACAATGCTAGTCCACAGCAACAACCCATCGGGAGTGCCGTATGCTCCATACAGTGAGCTGTCAGGGAACCTTTAATTCCAAAGAAATATGGATATTCATTTATGTCTTGCATGTGTCAGACACATTGGAGCTGACATTAAAAAAATCAAGTTAAGCAAGTGCTGTAGTGTTACATCTTACATTTAAATCATTGTGCTGGCAATAATTTTTTATTTGAGTCTATTTGGGTGTGAAAAATGCCTGGCCAGAAAACTCCTCCATGTCAAGTCTCTAATAATAAAAGAAGATGGTGACTGAGACTGACAACTTTTGTTTTGCTTTGTCCTAAGTTAGTTGTTTTTATTGTTTTTAATTTGTTTGTTTGCCCCTTTTTTTTTTTTTTTTGGCCTAGTTCATGATTCTTGCCAAGGGACCTGAGCGGGAACAAATGTTTTTAACAGGCAAAGCATGGAATTTATTCACTGGTGCGTGTTATATGATAGGGTCATTACATCAGTGCTGGCTGCAAGCATGGAGAATACTGTATTCACGCTCATGAGTTTCCTCTGCTGGGAAACCATTCACGAGAAGCCTGCACACCTTTCTAATCTCTTTCCCATGAGTAGGAATGGACCAATATAGGAAAGAGGGAAAAGAAAAGGCATTTAGCATTGAACTCATAGATTTTATTTGCATGTTCTCCTTGGCCACTTAGAAGCCTGATTTTACAGTACTAATTTCAGCTTCAGGCTGAAATCATAGCCCCTATGGCAGATTCTTTATGTGCACGCTGTACTCTTAACGAGCTAAACCAGTACAAATACTAGTGGGAGGAAGGAAGGCTTATTGCATCTAATGTGCAGGTGGGAAACTGAGGCACAGAAAAATATTTCTCACAGACACCATGTGGCCTAAATCTGTGTCAAAGATATAAACCTCTAAGTCATACTTCAGTCAAGTCACTGAAACACATTCCTCCTCCCTACATAAAATATATGTGCTGGTAAATTAGTGTAAATAAGATACGGTTGGTCAAACACTCACAATTATTTTACATGTGACCCCGTTTTCTCAAGTTTTTGCTACTCAGCTTTTAGTTAACATGACTTCTGCTGAGAGGAGATAACTGGTCTTTTGTACGACAGTAGCTAGGTAAAAGCCAACAGGAAATAGGTTAGTTTAAATCGCATTTGTTTTAGAGACATAATGCTACTGTATTTGCCTAGTTGGACATTTTCAAATTTCTTTTGTCCGGTGGTTTATGTTTTTGGAACCATCTAGGGCTGCACACAGGGACTCATTTTTTTTTTTCTCACCACTGCCACACAGGGAACTAAAAGCAATTTTGAAGTCCTGCCAGGGCAGTTCTTCCTGTTTGGGTTTTGCAGAGCAGTGATTTCATTCCTCATTGAAGAAAACCAAACTAAGACTAACTGTACGTGAGTGATGGCTTCCCACAAAGATCAGCTGTTCCCTACAAAGTTTTGCCCGTGTGGCAGGAAAAGGCATGAAAATAGAGGTCTCTGATAGGTGTAATTATGTCAGCAAGCTCTCCCTACACTTAACTTTTAGCAGGGAGATAGGTTTTTGCTTAAATAGATGGTGTCATTGTGAGGGAAGACTTATCTGCATCAGCAAAAGAACCACTTCTGTTTTCCTGCATGGATGTCTAGAAGTCAGCTGGTCTCCTGTGGAGACCAAAAGCCTCATGCCGACAAACTGAAGCCAAAGAACTAATAATATGGTGGGCAAAGACGCTAAAAAAACAAACACAAGCACGCTCCACACTGTCCCGTACACATCAGTTATGCATTTTCATGGCTTCACTGCAGTTCAATCCTCTCCTCTGAAAGGACCTGCTAACTAGTGAGTCTAGCACACCTCATAATATTCTATTGAGTGCTTCATTAGCAGTGCCATTGTATTAATGATAGCTAGGGGAAAATAACTCAGAAAGGGAAGCTCTGAAATGGGGACTACTTAGAATGTGATCAATTGAATAAATATATAACTTTGTTTAAAATGCTGGAGGAAAAAATGACCTCAGTGTTACTCCTAATTAATATAATATGTTGTAATGAACACAGGTGTCTTCAGTGCTGCCCTTGGTGTTTTGTTGCCAGAATGTCTGATGATGATTATGCCCATTATCTTTCTGTTTTGCTGATAGAAAAGATGTTGCCCCATTACTACATTTATTGACAGATATACTACTTGCCTTGCTGTTTTCCATTGGCAGGTGTCCGTTCTTATAGTTCACAAGCGTTCAGTGGATTTCCAGCACTGCAGAGAGTGCCTGTGTTGTTGTTTCCATTGGTGACTTGGGAGGGACACCAGTGGGTTTCACAGCTGGATGACCCTGTGCAATGCCATGTACGTGTAACTCTTCTCTATACGCTTGGTGGATGCAATGGTCCCTGCACTGCTGTGCTCTGTATGTTCCTTTGATGAAATGATCCCCACTTTTGGTATTTTCAGAATGGTTTGTGCATATCTGCATGGGTGAGTATGTTATGTGTGTGTGTGTGTGTGTACTGCTTTGAGTCACTGGAGTGTTCCACTATAGAACATTGTCTTTTTAATGCAAAAACCTAATACATGTTTTCATTTAAAGGGTGGCATAAATACCTGTACTTTCAGAGCAAAATCTGAGGTATTAGTCCCTGCTACCAAAAGAGTGGAGGAGATACAAGAACACTAAACTGGGGCTTTGAAGACTGCAAGACCTTTCATCTGTGATCCACTGTGGGATTTGGAAGCCTTTTATGGAGGCCTCCTCTGTATCATTTGTACCCTTAGTTCTTGAGTTTTTTTTTTCTGGAAAGGCTCTGAGAATTAGGGCTGCCTGTTTGTATATGTTTGCATCTTTTTTTTTTTTTTTTTTGGTGGTCTGATCTTGGTAGAATTTTAAGTCCTTGAAATTGTAGTAGTGACTACTTATGTTTAGAATTACAGTGTACAAACCAGCAGCTACTACAAAATCCTGAAGTTACTGATTAGTAGCCACATTTGCTCAGGCATGACATTTTCTTTGGAGTTTAAATATTTCCTGGAACATACATATACATTTTATTCCTAGGACAGCTCAGCTAAATTCCAGTGTGCAAGGGCTTTACCAATAGGCCTACAGCAAGATTTTCATATTGTTTTATTCTCCTTTCACCATGATGTATGGCTTAGCTGGTTGCTGTGAAGGAACATTTGGAAGTTGCGTAGGCTGGATTTAAAGAACATTCCTCTGGTCACTGATATTGACATGAAATGACATGTGTTTCAGCACTTAATTGCTGGCTTAATACGTTTTCAGTAAAATGTATTTCACTGCAGTTCTGGGATTACATTCTCTCTGACTGTGCAAAGGAAAAAGGAACACTAAAGATTACATGCCAATTTTTTATCAATAGTAGCTTGAAGTTACTGCACTCAGGTCTGAAAAAAAGTGATGATGCATGAGACTATTTTCTCATCTTGCTATGCTTTGAACTGACATGAAATCATGTGTTGTATGGTATGTGGGAGATTTTGTACCAGCAATGAGGTTCTTGATCCATGTGAACCTCTATTGAGTTTCCTGATATTGGAAATGGAAAGAATGGGCTGTATACCTCTTAGATGCTCCTCTGGAGGCAAAATTAAAAAAAAAAAAAAAAAAAAAAAAAGCTCACGTTTCTCAGTAAAAACCTCCTGCTTTCCTTGTAAACATTTAACACTGTCTTTCCGCTCATGTATACTTTATGACCGGGACCCAGATGAATTCAGATTGCCTTCCCTGCGTGGGATAATCCTCGTACATGATCAGTTTGACCCTTGACATATTTTTGCAAGTCAAACAGAAATCACATTAAAATATATCCTCTCCAAAGCTGCCCTCTGCATAATGCAATCAATATTGTTTAATTAAAGGATGATACTATTGATTCTAATTAACCAAAATTGCCTACCTCATTCGTTTACAGTTCATATGTGTTCCTAGAGGCAGGATGATTTAGTGCGCTTAATTCTACTTTCCATATACAAAAGAAACACACTTATTTAAAAAAAAAATCTAAACTCCTGCACTTGTGCCTGATATGTCATTTCTCTCTTGATGAATGGACAATCTGACGTGTATAAACATAATTTAAAAATAATAAATTATGTAAGTGAGCAATCCAAATGTGCAAACATAGGGTTTCAGAAAATTTAATTTTAAAACGTTCAAATCATTAGATTGCTAAAATAGCTCTGCAGCTATTAATGGCACACTTTAATACAGCTTGGAGCTAATATTTTTCACTCTAAATAATGTCAGGAAATCATTTCTGTGAGATGTGTGCATGCATTGTAGGCTGAGGTATGTTAAAGAGAAAGCCTTATGAGCCTATTTATCATTTCATTTGAAGAGAGGAGGCTTGCTTATATTGATGCAATATGCAATCTAATGTAAGCTGAAAAATGATTATTTATATTCTTTTTTCTTAATGGGAAGTGACATGTAACCAAGGTTTAATGACCTTCAGTTCTTTGAAAAGCTATATTTTAATTCTCATTGGGTGATAATTTAAAGAGGCAGCTATATATGAGAGTATTTCTAGGTTAACCCCTAGAATTGGTATGGCCTTAGGATGGCTTGTTTAATTATATTTTTTATGGGTTGTTCTTTTTTTTTTATTTGCCAGGAAGAGCCATTAAACAGTAATTAGAATATCATGATACAGGCTGAAAACTATATTACTCGAGGGCTCAGTACATGATTTTACAGAGGAAAAGTACTGTGTATCAAAGAATCTGGAAAGTAATGCATTTGGAAGACATTAAATGTAGAGCATTTATGAGAAAATGTAAAATGAAATAAAAATAAGCAAAAGCAATGAAAAGCCTGCTGACATTTAATGAAAGCAGTGAGGTTTGTAAGTGTCAGCTGGTGTACTTGATTTATTTCTAAGATAGACCTGATCTGATTTATTTTCCTAGTGACACCAGTAGATAGGCTTACGAGAACAGCTATGTTATCATTTACATGGGAAATTTCAGCAAAGCAAATGTGGAAATTCCCAACAGGGTTTTACTGATACATAATTTGGAGCAATGCATTTGCAGAGGGTGGGCAATGTTGTGACAAATAGTGCAGCATAGATTGTTTAGGCAGACACATGAAATACTGAACGTTTGCCAAAAATGCTGCTATGCCAAAGGAGATGATGTGAATTATCTTATATAAGGCTGTTTGACTTATCAGTTGTCTAAAATGAGCTTTAATCCTATAGATAATTTTTCCTAGGGGGAGACTGGTAGCCGTGTGGTAGCCAGAGGACTTCAAAAGCATAGTTTCTATGGACCTAGTTATGCATTACGAGGACATGGGTGATTCTTCATATATCAAGACCCCAATTTTTTTTTTTTAAAAAAAAAAACAAGACAACATAAAAGATATAGAATACTGTTAGCATGTTCCAACTTCTTCTTTGTTTCACAACCACAGCATCATATATTGTGCATTCTCTCTGCAGGCCCTAAATCTGCAGGACTGAATTTTGAAAATAGCCTGAAGACAAAAGGAGGCATTTCAATATTTTAAAAACTGGTCAGTCTTTTTATATGGCTAGTCCTGCTATGTGGAAAGTTAAATGAATAAATGCAAGATGACAATGATACTATGAATGGAAAAGGTTTCTTTGGCCTGTCTGACTAAAGAAAATTACCTTTCTTAGTTATCAAAGTCCTAGTTGATTGGTGAGGCACTACTTGGTCTCTCAAGACTGATACTTGTCATATGCACAGTGGTCTATATTAACAGATGAAATAAACTATGACTGGCTCTGTGGATGTGGATAGAACAATACACATCCCTGTGACTAAATTCTCTTCTTCCTGGAATCGGTAACTTTGCCCACACTTCTGAGTGAGTGGGAGCAGTCACTGACTGGGTCTGTGCTACCCCATTACTCACTCCAGGGACTAACTGGGAGTGTGGGCACTGGCCAAGGTCACATTAAGGAGCATGCTGACCGTTAACCAGCATGGGCAATTATGTGCCTGTGCTTGAAACTGGGCTCATCCTGTTCAATTCTCGAGTGCAGAAATAGCCATGGTCACTGTGATCTCCTCACAATTTTGTCACTTAGTTAAATCAGGTAGAAAAGTGCTCTCTCTAATGCCTCAGCTGGATTCAAAGCATAAAAGACAAATGGAAATCACTGGAGAGATGATAAACAGCGAGCTATTATCAAGAGATCAAGGAGTAGCTGTATCTTGTTATGTTGCATCTTGTATCTCTGTGAATTTCTACTTATATATAGTCAAATGTTGTCCCCTGGTTTAGATAACTGAAAAGAATACTTATACAGGTACAGACCAGCACAGACTTTAAACTGCTCAGTGCATAAGTAGAGATATAATCCTTGCTGTAAATGAAAGCACTGGTGTGGAGGAGGTAGCTATGCATAGTAAACTCAAAATCATGTGGCTGATGGAAACTTTCTGCAGCATAATATCTACCTTATCTTGGATTGCACCTCTTTGTTTGCTGCCCTTGTGTCTGCTGTGTGCTGTAGCCAGCTATCTGATTATAGTGATGAAGGGAGCCGTGTGGCAGTGAATTTCAGTTGTGCATTGATCTTGCTGGGAAGTAGGAAAAAAAAAATCAATCGCAGCATCCTGGTCACCAGCCAAAAATATAGGATGTAAGTGGTTCAGAGTTACTGTATGATGGGTCAGTTTAACAGGTGCTCTGGATACCTGACATGACAGAACATAATGGTTATTGTGGAGAGGTAGTTATAGTATTGACAGGAACACAGAGACAGTTAGGAGAAAAAAAAAAAAAAAAAAGGAAGACGCAGCAGATGATTGAGACATCCATGGTTAAGCCAGAGCCAAGAAATTTGTTAACACTTTTCCAATCAAGGACACTGTGTTTTTACCACTGATAAGATGGTCTATAAAGTAAAAAGAGACGTTTTATTTCATAACTGGGATCAAATGCTTACATGTAACCAAACTGAGACAATTAAAGGATAATTTGGATATCAGAAACAGTAGTAAAAATAATAACCAAAGCAATTTGGCTGGGAAGGAGCACACTGTATTTCTAATTAATTCCAAAACTTAGAACTCATTGTTAATATGTAATCGTAACGTATCAAATCATTTTGCAGCTTATAGATGGGCTTACCGGCTTGGCTTGCCCTGGCAAGTGTGAATAAGATGGAAAAAACTTTCAAGGGCATTTTTATCCTCTGTTCTCTGGAAAGTTCAGATAATGTGCATTCCTAAACCTTAATCAGAGAAACTGGAAGAGATTATGCTTCAGACTTCCTTTCTTGCAAAATTATATGTTCACATTCCAAGCAGTGGGCTGTATTAAGTTATTTGCTCCAACATGGCCTCACTCTGCTTTACCCTAGAAAGAACTAGGGCCTCTTGTATATAGTACTGTGAGAGAGGCCTACAAATGGTGAAGTGCATCTACCCTCACTGTATATTTAAATGAATGAGCCCAAATGCTAGGTTTTATTTTAACATGAACTAGAAAGATGACTTTTTTTTGAAGCAGAAAAACATCTTTGGGGTGAGATAGAAGAATGCTTGTAGCAACTGTCTCATCTAGCTATTCTTTCCTCAGTCTAGCAGCTTTCACTGGCTGGAGCCAACTGTATTCTCCATTTGCATGAAAAATCTCTTTCTTTCCATCTCCTCTAAGGCTTGTCTGGGCTGGGTTTACTTCCCAACCTTTTCAGCAGCTTCCCAGTTCTTGAGGATGCTGCAGGCTCCCTGATGGGTTTCTCCTCCTCTATGTACCTTTCATGCTTCACCCTGCATCCCAGTAGCTTCTCCCAGCTCAGCATCCTCAGATGCTCTTCAGAAAGTAGCCCTTATTTCTTCTCCCTAAAAACTGCACATGCCCTGAAATGAAGCAGCAAGGACAAGCCAAATGAGCACCTAGTTTATACTGAGCAACACAATGCTGTAAGCCAGCAAAATAGATCCACGTTCTGTCATGAGGATACACCCTCTTCTGCAATTTATACACAATAAAAGAGAACAGACAGTCTACCACATTCCGAATGGACTGGGAGAAATCACCAAGGGGAGAATGTACAGAAATATGTATTTGTATTTATGAGTTACCTCATTTTCGGCACCATCGCCATAGGTACCAGTGCTTTTAAAAGCTAAACTGCCTGGGGAGTCTGTAGACTGCATCTAAACTATGAAACATATGAGCACTATGTATCTGTACTGTTCTTGTTTAAGATGCAAGCCCCACACCTCTGTGAACTCTGCTTTCCTTTACAAGTGAATTGCAAGTGAAATGGAAAGGAATCTTGTTTTTAAGAAAATCTTCTTATTACAGACAATAGAAGCCAAGATTTGAACTATGAGGTTTTTTTTTTTTTTTTTTTTTTTTTTTTTTTTAAGCAGGAAACTTTATATTATTGACAAAAATGTACTGGTCCAAATTGATCTGCTGTATAACTCCCTAATTTCAACGGAATTGCAGCAGGGTAGGAACGATCCTATTTTGTCCAGCCAAGTGTTGAATTCCAGCCTGTTATGGTCTTTTTAGCTTGCAATAGAGTGATTTTCTCAGCAGTAGGCAAGAGATTATCTGCTTGGATTTTCCAGAAACCTCTTTGCATTTCACATAACAGCTGATGACCTGACATATTTCCAGTCATGTCCTGTTTTGGATATACGAAGCGCTGTGAAAAGACCACCGTGTTTTGGTTCATGTGGGATTCAGAAGAGGAAGTGAAACTCCTGACTGAGCTTTAGGCTTACGATTTCCAGGGTTCAGCTGAGTCACTCTATACTCTAGGCTGAGATATGATTATGGGCCAGTGGTCTCCCCATTCCCATACCTAAGCACAGCCTGTATCTTCATTCACTCACCTGGTTCCATACTTTGCAGATGGGTGAGGCAGGTGTCAAAGGCAGGATAAAAGAGGTTTCCATTCCCTCCAGCATTACTGAAGCAGGTGACTGATCCATGTTTTCCCCTGGTTTGGGGGATGAAGGGCCAGGACTCGTCAGGACATGTCCTTGCTTTATGCTGTTCAGCCACTAGATGTCCCTGATGCTGCAGAAACTTCCCAAAGGGCGGTTTGGTGCCTGGTGGGCACCAGGAGGAACAAAGATGGCAGACAACCTTTATGGATCTGCCTCCTTGCCTCTCTGAGTCATTGCTGTCGCCTTTAATATATAATTCTAAATTACAGAAGACCTTTCCTCACCTCTACTTCATGATAGCAAGATACTCTTTCCTCTTATTCCCGCAGGCAAAAAATATATATTGTCTTAATTTGTCAAGTGTGCTCTTTCTCTTCTAAGTTTCCCACTGGGAAATAGGTAGTGGACTGTCACACCTGTAATAGAGCCTATGCATTTGAAATGGGATTTGGCTTCTGTAAGTTCTCTTGCGAGTCTGAGAATGTGCAGTAGACTGAAAAAAAAAAATAGATTTTTTTTTTTGTTCATAAACCTCCTCAGGATGCATAGAGAAAAGCATGCAAGAGCAGTAAGATCAGAAGCAGATGTAGCATTGATGGGCTCCAGAGTGTTTTTCTTCCTCTTTTTTCCCCATTAACACTTGGAAAAGCTCCATTGACATCTCTGTGGGAAGTACAGAAAAAAAAAAGGCAAATCTTAAAAGCTTCTGCAGGATAGGAAAGTCTTCCATTGTCCTGAGGCTACCTGCATCCCATAGATATTAGTATAGTGGAATGATTAGGAACAGTTGTTCTGAAATAAATGACTTTGAAAGATTTTAAATACTCGAAGTTTGAAATGGTGATCCTAAAGTTACCACAGAAATTCACATTTATGGGACTAGGGCAGGCTGATTATGGGTTTAATCATGTGTCTGTAATCTGTGGTTACACAACAGAAAAAGATGCATTAGAATATTTTATTGATGGAAGCAATTTGAATCTAAACGGGCTTTTAAATGGGAAGTTATTTGGAAAGTTCTTTTTTTTCCTTTTTTTTTTTTTTTTTTTTTTTTTTTGCTTTCTGTTTGCAATTTCCTTTCTTAATAAACCTTCCACTTTTGAAAAACCACAGTTCAGTCCATGAACAGGTCTGTGAAAGGTTTCTGGGGATATACTTTCTATATTTCCTTGAAAAAGTTTCCTTGCTTACAGACTAAAGGCTGGGCAAGGAGAAAAAGGGTAAAATTCTTTGCAGCTCTAGCTATGAATGTGATTATCAATCTGTGATTAGCAATAGTAGGCATGTACCTGACACCTTATACAGCACTTTGTGAACAAACATTTGTTTTACATTTGATTTCAAACAGCCATATGTGCTCCAGCACTAGTTCCAAAATTCTCAACACAAAGCACTAAGCCAAGCCTGTTAGTCACCTAAGCTTCAACTAAACCAAAAACTGATACAACAGATTGTTGTTAACAGTTCTTCTTGCCTCTTAGATACGTTGTTGTGTGCAGTTCTGTCTCTCACTATAAGTTCATATGCCTTCTTTACTACAAGGGATATTTACATTGATACATCCATTGCCTGCTTTTGTATACACTTTTAAACTTTTTCCTTTGCACAGTTTTCCTATTTGTACTTCATCATTTTGCTCATTGTTCTTTGTTTGGTTGTCCTTTTGTTTTCTCAGCTTCAATATAATCCAAATTTTCTACATTTTCCTTTTTTTCGTCCCTCCCTCTCCCCAGCATTCTCTACCACTATTCATTGCTGTGGTGCCTGTGTGTTGTCCCTCCTACTTACACTTATGCATAGGAGAAGTGTAATGGTACCTTTGCAGAGGTACACAGTACTAGTTCCTGCCATTTGGATCTGAGTATATTTGTGTCCTTATATTGCATACTGAGTCAAAACTTGGAAGGTGTAGTGCATTACATGACATTTGAATTTCTGCAAGCGAATGTGAAAACAAATCTCTTCATGGGAGTTGGGGGAAATCACAGGATACATAAATAGTCCCTATATTGAAAATAGGGATTACTGCAAGAAATGTTGATTGGCTGTAGGCAGAACAAGTGTCTGTTTTTTATGATACAGGAGATGTGTCTTTCTGGAGCAGCAGTTGATACACAGGCAGGATACTCTAGTGCATCTCAAATGTCACTAGACTATGTGTGAGTAAGTCGAGTCCAAAACACCTAAACTGAGCAATATGAATGGGATGAACCTAACTCAAACTTAACCACCAAAAGGTAGAAATCTAGTCTAAACTAATCATATAGGGCAGGGTCAGTAGTCCAAGCATGTGTGTCTCATGCTATTTGAGATGACTTATGATATCTCACCCTCTGTCTCCTTACTGTACCAGAAGAACACTTGGAAGTTTTGTGCCATGCCTGTAAGCCCCGTAGGGATGTCTTAGGTAGTATAGGATATATGAAGTGGAATGGGATCACAGATTCACAGACTGGTTGAGGTTGGAAAGGACCTCTAGAGGTCATCTAGTCCAACCCCCCTGCTCCAACAGGGACACCTAGAGCACAAGGCACAGGGTCACATCCAAGAAGGTTTTGAAGAACTCCAGAGAAGGAGACTCTTCAACTTCATTGGGCCACCTGCTCCAGCACTCTGTCACCCTCAAGAGCTTTCTCACATGGAGATGGAACTTCCTGTTTTTTAATTTATAACCACTACCCCTTGTCCTGCCCCGGCCACCACCGAGAAGAGTTTGGCCCCATCTTCCCTACCTTTATCCCTCAAGTACTTATACATATTGATCAGATCTCCTCTCAGTCTTCTCTCAGCTGGGCTAAACAGGCCCAGCTTGCTAGAGTCTTTCCTCATAAGATAGATGCTCCAGTCCCTTAATCATTGTGACTCTGTGCTGGACCCTCTCGAGAAGCTCCACGTCCCTCTCATCCTGGGGAGCCCAGAACTGCACCCAGTACTCCAGGTGCGGCCTCACCAGAGCTGAGGAGAGGATCCCTTCCCTTGACCTGCTGGCAACACTTCCCCCTGATGCAGGCCAGGATCCCATTGGCCTTCTTGGTCACGAGGGCACATTGCTGCCTCATGGTTAACTTGTTGTCAACCAGGACTCCCAAATTCCTCTCCTTGGAGCTGCTTTCCAGCAGGTCAACCCCTAATCTGTCCTGGTGCCTGGGGTTATTCCTTCCCAGGTGCAAGATTCTTCACTTGTCCTTGTTGAACCTCATGAGGTTCCTCTCTGCCCAGCTCTCCATCCTGTCTTGGTCCCTCTGAATGGCAGCACAGGCCTCTGCAGTGTCGGCCACTCCTCCCAGTTTGGTATCGTCCGCAAACTTGCTGAGGGTGCCCTCTGTGCCCTTGTCCAAGTCATTGATGAACAAGCCGGGCCCAGTACTGACCCGTGTGGGACACCACTGGCCTCCAATTAGACTTGGCCCCATTTATCACTACGCTCTGAGTTTTTCCATCCAGCTAGTTCTCAATCCACCTCACTGTCCATGAGATATCTATATGTGGTCAGGCGAGTATCTCTATTAGGCCTCCTGAGTAGATAAGACAAGATAAAAAGACAGATTGTTCTCCAGAGAATATTTAGTTTTGTTTTAAGGATGGTTTCTGGGATATTGGGATGAATTATCCCATAAAGGTGTCTGTGGTTCTCCAGTGATTGCAGACGAAGTATAGATAAGTGTTTGAGAATAGATACATAGCTTTTAGACAGCTGAAACAAGATGTAATGAGCATCCCAGTGCCTCCTAGATCAAAAATAACCATTAAATATTTCTTGATATGAACCCACAGTATATATTTTGACTGTGGTGGTTGACATTTGCTAAACCATTTTGTTTAGTTTGACGTAAAGATCAAGGAGTATAGCATCCTAGTGATCTTATTTGCCAATATATTGACAAAACACAAAGCTAAGGGAGAACTGACATGGAACATAGTCAAAAGAGAGGAGTAGCTGCAAAGGGCAAGTCAAAATGTGAACGTCTAAGATGCCTCAAGTTTCACGGGATGGATTGGAGTCAAAAGGGCATAACTTAGAGATCCAAGGTGAGTAGCTTGGAAATTGCTTACCAGATAGTGTCTCTTGATCCAGTAGAACTCCGAGTAAATCAGGCACAGAAGGAAGTCAGTGTTTCTCCAGTATGCAGTTTCCAGGTGATCAGAGAGAATTGCGACTTATTTCTGGTACACATTCAGCTGTCACAAGAAGTGCCTGCGGTATAATCAGGTGGAACAGAGCAAATATGAGTCCAAATAGCTTGGTCTTTCATTATGGTTTGTGTTCGCTTGAAGACAAACTTGACCTGAAATAATAAAGCCAGGAAAAGAACATTTAACAGAATGTGATTGCGGGATGTGACACAATAATGACAACTAGCTCTTTTATAAATCATTATTATCAGACTACTTTACAAGAGTAAGAACAGGTCTCCCACTATCGTTTCTGTGCATGGGGAAAATGAAGACCAGAGTTCAAAGTTGCAGATGAGGTACAAAGTCCAAGCAACCAGTGTTTTGCTGTGTTGCTACCAAATTGGCTACCTTGCCTGCTATGCCTGCTACTATCATGTGATGACATATATCCAAGAAACCGTTGGTAATGCATTTCCTCTTTATTTAGAAGTTGTCTTTAGTCAGCTGCCATAGGGATGAATGGTGGTCGTTCAGAGAAGTTGAGAAAATTTTTCATTCTGAATCTTATTCTGGTTTACAGACAAGCTCCTGTAAGAACATGAAAGCATCAGTTCCCTTTTCTGTGATTAATATAAAGCATGAGATAAGTCTTCTTGGCTTTTCTTTTAATTTAAAAAGAATGCAATGAGCTAGAAAAGCAGCATGTATCAGAAGAAACAGATGTAGTGGATTCAAACCTATGAACACAATTTTCTAAACATCTGCTATGACTGCAAAGCACTAAAACCAAGAGACCAAGACTTTAATGGCTCAGCACACTTAAGGATATGGCTTAGAATCTATGTAAAAATTGCGTCAAACACACTTCTGCAAAATAACATTCACCCAGAGCAATAGTCTTAGGCCAGGTGTTACTTTTTTTCATCTACAGTCTGTGGGAAAAGGAGATACAGTGCCTAGAATGGACATCATGTTTTACATGTGTGGCATACATGTAGGAAGAAAAGCTTTTTGTTTACACTTCTGTAGAGGTAGTGCAGGATGGGTTTGTAAGCAAGGAAGTACAGGACACAGAAGTCAGACAAAAACCAGATATGTCAGTGCATGGAAAGTGTGTTGGGGGACTACATCCACTACGTTACTGCACAGTCTGCATTAAGTAGCTGGAGAAAGGGTATGGAACCAACAGAAATTTATGCAATTTCTTTGTAATTCAGCTTTAAATTAGGTGACTTTGCCACCAAAAGGCACGGGTGCTTCATCTACGTGACGTGCTAATTCTCAGTTAATTGCTGGACAAGAAGACATTAGAAGTGGTGAGGATATATCCTTTGTAGGTACCTTCCCCTGTTATATCCTGTATAAGCAAATCCATTGTCTTTAGCAGTATTCAGATAAAGAACTAAACTGCTCACTCATCAAAAATGTCAGACAGGCAGGACAGCAGCCTGCTCTGTTGTTCATTATAAGCAAGGCTACTTTCCCAGGGCCCTCTCTAGTCTGTATATGTTTCTGGTTAGCTATGAAGACCTCTGTAACCACCGCTTGTCCATAATAGATTATAACAAAGGAAGAAAAAGACCACAGGGAGATGAAAGATGCAGGAAAGACTGTGCCTGGGATTACATTAAGTGGGTTTGGGTCACAAATGTATATGTAGCAAATGGAGAGAGAGACTGGTGACTGCAGAATGGATTATTGTCCTCTAGATTTTAATAAAAAACAGTAACCTTCCTGTAATTTTTGGTGATATAAACGTTATACTCCCCCTATACACTCCTTATACAACTGTAGAAATAATACCATTCTTCATTAATCCCAGTACAGATTTGGGAACAATTTCTGTCTACTGATTTCACTAGACAATTTGACCAGATGCAGTTTCATATACTTGTGCTGGTTGCCGTGGCTTCCCTTACATCCAGTGCAGAGTAACTGGAACTTGCAGGGTGTGATTCATTTTGTCCTAAAAACTGTCAGATGATTCTCAGTTTACTTGGGTCTGCTTCTCCCCAATGACTATAAAGTGATTTAAGGTGACTGGCTCGCGTGTACATGTCTGCCCTATAAATGTCTGAAGGTAGATGACATGATTCCATTTTTTGTGTCTAGCAGTGTGAGGCTTTTTAGTAACAATTTATCTCTTAAAAATTTATCTCATATTTGGTGCAGTTAATGGACAGTGACTGATTTGTCCCCTGGAAGATCGAGCACTGCTGGTTTAGACACGAGCCTTCTTAGCTGGGAAAATGACCTTTTTCTAAAAGAGTAAGATAAATAATATTTACTGATCCTGTCAGAGTCAAATGTACATGGCTGAATGTTAAATACAATAATCAGAAATCATTTTCAGAGCTTTTTGCCTCTGTTTTATTCTCTACTGGTAAAAAATATATTTGGTCTGTACTGAGGGCTCCAAGATGTTTTCTGGGATGCCTACCCTGTATTTCATTGCCAGCTCAAGTCCACAGTCACAGGTGATTCTGAGAGAAAATCCCTTCTACAGAACATTTTTCTTTTTTTTTTTTTTAATTCTGGTAATTATTAAATCATTCTTCACAAGCTGACCAACAACCAAGAATCGCTTAACATTTAAATACAATATTCACAAGGAGACAAGTGGTTTTCATCATTTATGATGAGAATTATTTTCTCAACTTGAAAAGTGCTAACGGGAGCATTTGCCCCATTTAATAAATGCAGTTGTGTATTTAAATGGAAACTCCTTGATTTTTATGAAGACTTTCATTTCAGCTCTCATTTCTATCTTTTAAAGACACTAAAAATATTCCAAGGTCTTTCCCTTGCCTTGCCTTCCCTTGCCTTCCTTTGTCTTCCCTTGTCTTACGGAAAAGGGTTTGCTCTAAGGACCCCACACAAGCAGCCAGAGGAAGGAAAGTGCAGTGCAAGTAGTGGAGAGTGATGACACAGAAAAATGTGTCTGAAATTGTTCAAAGCTGTTTCCTGAACACTGTCCCTTGCTCAAAGTGCTTGAATTGCCAAGAGATAAGAAGTCTTGGTGCAAGAGTTGGAGACGATTCCTTGGGGGAAAGTGTGCGTGGGTGAACATTTGTCTCATGAAACAGTTACTTTGCTTTAGGAATGGCTCTGGATTGAGACTAAAATACCTTTTTTTTTTTTTTTTTTCCAATTAGGGATGATTTAAAAGAGTGGATTTTGTTGTGACACATTTTTTCTTCCTGGCAGTACTAGGGTTTTCTTAATATAACCCCTTCTTCTGGTAGTAACTCATTAGATTTATAAATACAATTTCTCCATTGCTGTAAATATTCAGATGTAAAGTTTGAAGAAATGTTGGTAGTTTTCAAGCCCATTCATATCCTAAGGCATCAAGGTGTCTGAAAGCATCCTTGAAATCCAGACATGAGCCAATGTCTCTTAAATCAAGAAAAAAATTCTCTCTTATTTAAACAAACCCAATGAGGCTTGGGAATGTCCTAAGGGAAAATTTCTCTTAAAGTACATTGAGCATTTGTTTAGGTTAGGCCACAAATTAATAATAATTTTAGTTTGGCTCCAGAAAAATCAGACTACATTTTTTCATTGTTCTTTCAACAATCTCATATATCACCCTAGAGTGGCATCCAGAAGCAACTTTTAGTCAGCCTTTTTGGGATTGCTTAGCCTTGTAGCAAATGATAACAAAGGCTGATACTGAAGGCAGTTTTAGAAGAATTAATATAAATGCCTGCTTTTTGTACATCCTCGGGATACTGTAAGTGATCTCAATGCATTCTCAGCCTGGAAATGATCTTGATAGCATTCAAGATGAATACTATAAAGATTTCTGAAAGTAGTGCTGCTACTGTCTCAGATGACAGATCAATAATCTTCAAAATGAAGCATGAGATAGGACTGAAGGAAGATGTAATAGGTGACTTAGTAACTCCAATGTGCTGCGTTTCAGACAAGTGTTTTCTAGGTGTATTACTTTATAACTGAATACCAAGAGCCCAATCAGTGACAAATTTAGGCATTTTTTTCTATGTAATATAGTAATTAGTTGTTTCACAAGATGGCAAGTTTTGCGGGGGAGCGTAAGCCACTGGGTGTGTTAAAGTAACCTTGTAGCTCTGATTTACAGGCTTCCAGATGCTGGATTAATGAGTATATCTGAAAAGTTTGCATCAGCATCAAGTTTCACTGTTGCTGAAAGCAGTTGGATTTACTGCACACTGCAGTAAAGGAGGAGCAGAGTTGTAGTTTGTGGAAAAGCATCTTGCAAAAATCTCCATGTAATATCAAGGTTCTGAAACTTTTTCCCTCTGCCCCAGCAATAAAGCATCTCCTGACTGAGATAACTCCCCTTCTGTTGTTCGTTTTGGTCTCAGAAGTGCAATGCACAGAAAATATACTTGTTTAGCTTATGACTGCCTTGTTGAGAAGAATACCCCACTGAAACAAGAAACTATATCAAAGATAGTAGATTCCATTGATAGTGATAATGCTGGGATCTCCCTTTGCTCTATTTCCATCCCTGCCTACCTGAAAACACCTCAGTAGAGAAAAAAATCTATTTTTAAAAAGGAGAGAATATAGACATTTTAAAAAGATGCTTGGCAAGAAGGTGCTAGACAAGAATGACAAGAGGCGACAGCAGTAAGGACTAGGTAGACTTACATCAAAATTAATCTTGTCCTTGTCTATTTGAACAAAGGCAGATATCCCTCCTGCCATAGGTCTCGCATGACCATATGCTTTTACTTATTTTTTTGCATGGAGGCCAACTGCATATTGGTAGTTCAATAGCTGATTATTTCAAACGACAACCAAAATAGGGTTATAACCTTGGCTATGAATGGATCCCTCCAAGACCTATCACCAAATAAACAAACAAAAAAACTGTGTGGAAAGCACCCTGATGATCCACTTGTTCTTCTCTGAGCAGATGCTATGGAAATACATTTTAAGGGTATCTACCTCTTCTTTGAAATTACTCTCTGGCTCTCTTCAGTCATTTTGTTTGGTCCCTAGATGATCTGCTGCTCAGGCTAAGGTCCCTCATGCACAGAAGTAGTTTACCTGTCGGCTCACATGATGTATTTAGCAAAATATGCTGCTAACTCCTTGTTTCATGGTAAACAGTCAACCTATTCATTTGTAGAGCACATAGATAGATTAAGCAAATTTGGCAAAGAATATGGTACCATTACCACAGCAACTTATTTCTTGCTCAAAGAATAATTAACCTGGCAAGTAGATAATAAACTGCTCTATCTAGGCTAATTTTGACTGCATTCATAATTGTTTGACTGACATTATTCGCACAATTATGACCTATTTCTGGTTGTGTGTCATGCTATTAAATCCCTTAGTTAACCAAATATTGGTGCAGTGCCGACAGTGTTTGTTTTGTAAAACTTCAGGACATGCAGATTGTGGTCTTTTTATTTATTTATTTATTTATTTATTGCTAAGAATAACCAGCTGGCTTTGGAAGGTTGCTTTGACCATTTTGAGTCAAAATAAATTCAAATTGAGAATAAATAGGAAGCATTTGTTCTCTTTCCTTGGGGAAGAACATACTCATCGCCAACACGTCTGCGCATCAACTTGAAGAACAGAACCAACTTATAGCAGTTATAAAATATCATGGTTCACATTTACAACACCTCTCTTAGCAGTACTGACCTCTCAAGGCCTCATTTCTTCCTCTGAGCTTCCTGTATGTATCTACCTCCAATGCCCTGAGGAACTCACTGTCTGATGGGTCACTGCAACTGTGTCTTGCGAGGAGTTTGTCCAATCTGCCTTTGCTAAAGGCAGAGGGTTTTTACAAAAGAAAAATAGAAATAGATCCATGTCTTGACCTTGATTTTAGGATGCAGCAAGTTCTTATCCACTCTGTGGTTAGAGACTGAAAATTCCCAAGTCTTCCACTGTGAATTTGGTTTACCTCCTGCAGTCCTGGGTCAGCTTTCCAGCAGCACAGTTACACAAGAGATGAAGGAATAATGAGAAAATGAATGTTTCCAATAGCTTACAGGCGATGTTTGCAGCTGACACTGATGCTTTGCCATCTGTGTGCTTGGTGTTTACAGTAGTGACTGCAGTGAAATTATGATCAAAGAGCATTTTCTGTTAGTCGATTCTGTTCCAGAATATCTGCCTCTAGGGCTGATTTGTGACTTCACCTGAACAAGTGAAGCCATCTAAGATTCTAATTTTATCTTCTCTCTTTAAACCAGCAGCTGTAAATGGCCCTTTTCCGTCTCAGAAGTACTTTAGCCCTGAAGCTGACAGTAGCCCTTTAACAAATAATAATATAAAGCAAAGTTCAGGGACAGAAATCTTGCATTAAATGGAAAATTATTTTCTACAGTTGTTGAAGGTTGAAAACCCTTGTCAGCTTGCATACATGTCAGACAATTTGCCATCTGTATATTAATCTCTCCAGAGGTGTAGTTGGGAGAGAGAGTTTGTCTAATACATTTGCTCTGCATCAACTATCATTTGTTCTTTTTGTGTCAATTCTGGATAGATTTATTCAAGTACAAATGAAAGGGGCATCCCTCAGCAGTTCCAGCACTAGAAAATCTGTCGCAATGGAAGCATTGCTTTAAGGGCTTTTATGACACAAAATGTTCAGTTTTTCTCCTTTCAAAACATACCTATCACCATTGATTTTAATTCAGAAAAATGACCAAGCTGGATATTTTAACAAGCTTTTGATATGGCAAGAATAGATGATGCTACTGTTAGCACAACCCCTGTAGCTTCTTATATCTGCTGGGATCATTTATGTTGATCATTTATTTATTTTTTTTTCTATTTTGCTATCAGACCTTGCTGCAGTGCTCTCGAGGCCCTGCTGAGTTGGGTGCAGACATCTAGAGAATACTAGTAGAAGGAACTGGCTGCTGAAGAGGTGATATTCTTCAGTATGGTTTCAAGGCTGTTCTTTAGCCTTGCTTTTGAACACAGAATTGAAATTCTGACAGCACAACAAGATGTACTGGCCTCTTGAGAAAGAAGGCTGATTTTTGAAAAGTGTGGATAACTATTCCACATCCTATGAGAATCAAGTTAATAATGTCTTAACATATAAAGATCTGAGGGAGCTGTATGCGTGTTCAGTGAAAGTTGTCAAATAATTTTTGCTATGTCCATGTCAGCCACAAATTCCAGCTATATGCTGAGCAATGGGAATCAATTATTCCCAGGTACCTGAAGGCAGATCTTGCTAGTCATATGCAACCCTAAGAAGATCTGTCAATATCTGCTAATTTGATCCATTTTTTTTTCTGAGAAAAAGATGAAGTTTGGTCAACATGAAAATATCTTCCTAAATTATCACACTCTTAGTAGCTTCAGATGTTAAAAAAAAAATCAAAAAGAAAATTGCAAAGGGAGCTGAATACGTGAATTTGAAAGAAAACACTTAACTTGAATGAGCTATTTTCTGAACTTAGTTTTCTGAGTTTAAAACAAGTGAGATTCTGACCGTTAAGATTTTTTTATAATAAATAAATAAATAAATAAAAACAGGCTTCTTAATGTGAAGAAGTTATTCCCTTTTAGGAAGTACTTTTCATAATGATCTCTTTCCCTTGCCTCTTCAGACTTCTTGGTCCTGATATTTCCAAGAGCTCACATTATCTGATATAATTTAGAGTGTAATCATAAGATATGGCTACATTGACAGTGGAGCCCTCGTAAGATGTTTCTCTCTGTAGCTGAATATTTTTGTGTCATGATCCACTTCTCTGCTGCCTGGCTATGGCTTTTGTATAGCTGTTGGTGGAGTGCCATACAAGCAACTTAACCTTTTTACAGCACTGGCTCTGATAGTGTTATGGTTATGAAGGATAACAGAAGGGTACACCAAACCCAGCATATTTGGTAATTTCTCTCTATGAGCTAATAGGAAATACCAAGGAGAAGTATATTCAATTAGGTGTTTAAGCCAGGGCTTTTATTAAAACACATACCATGCTTTGCATGTTGCTATGTAATGCAAAGCCTGAAACTGCTTCTTTACTTAGGTGTCTAACTCTTGTATGTGGGAGCAGATGGCTGAAATTGGAGCAATTTCTGAAATTGGAAAGTGACTGGTAGTGTTGTAGCTACACACATTTGTAAAATAATCTTGCAGTGGAGTAACTGTGCATGAAGTGCACATCTTGAGGCTGGTAGGGGAGCAGAATGGGAGATGTTCTTTTGTTGTTTGCTTCTCAGTTAAAGCTGAGTCAACATGTAGCCAATAATGTAAAACTCATGGATACAGAAAGGAAATGAAGCTAGAGCTGGAGCACGATACTATACTTCAATTACCGGTGGAATTGCCTGGTGCCTTTTTCCAGGACTGCAAATTCATTTTACATTAGGCAAAGTCCAGTCAGCTGAGGGAGCAGACTGTGCCCATAGGCATTGCAGTGCTCTATTGGATTAACCGTGCAAGGGGAAAGGAGGACGATATGAACTGGTGAAGGTTACACAGTAGGCCAGTGACAGGACTGGGAATAAAGCCCAGATTTTCTGATTCCCTGGTCAGTGATCTGTTCACTGGCCCATGCTGCCTTTTTTTTTTTTTTTCATCATAACCACATTCTTCTGTGTTAAACTGTCACCAATCCAGAACTGAGATAGGAATCTCACTAACCATTTCTTACATCATTGTAATGATGTAAGATCATTTAATATCAGTGGCTACAAAAGCATATCTGGGCTTCTGTCTTCTCCTTAGCTCTTTTTGGCAGATATCCACAATGAAAGATGCAGGTTTGGTGATTAAATTATTAAGAGATTCTATTCTGAGACCCTTGATATATTATTCAAAGACAGGTATGTGCCTGGGGTTTATATATCAGAATATGTGATTTTCTTTCTGAAATTATTTGGCAATATTTCAGGTTTCTAGAGCCAGAAGCCAAAGAACAGCCCTGTCCAACCTTATAATCGCTTTGAAAGCTTAAATATTGGATGAACACAATTTGGAGATGTCTAAAGTCTATACTCATTTTATTTCATTCCTTTCAGATGAGGAGGAATGCAGACAGTAATGACTGTGACTGACATTTTGGGAGAGTTCCTTTCAGCCATGGATCCTGGAACAAGCCTTGCGAAATTCTCTCCTCACTGTTAACCTACTCAGGGGAAAGAAGGAAGACCAAGCATGTAGAAAGGCTATACTTCATTGTCTTCATGATATTCTCCCTTCCCAAATACCCCCATTCCTGTCTGAAACAGCCAAGAGGCAATAATATTATGATGGAAGAGGCAATAGTATTTTGATGAAGGAGATGAACAGACATGTTGGAGAAGGCTGGCCTTTTATTTCCCTATGGGCACAGCAGATTTCTGTAATTTCAAAGTTCATGCTGGAGTTAATACTTCTAAACGCACAACTAATTGATGAAGATGTCATTGGAATTTGCTATGAGAATGTACCAGGAGCTCTGCTTTTGCAGGAGCTGGGAAGGCAATGAAGAAAGATCCTACAAATGTGATTAATCAAGTCTTCTGTGATACAGACCCCAGAGAACAGTGGCTTAGGGAAATGGTTGCCCAAGGGAACCACTCAGTACTTCTTCCTGTAGCGGAGCATTAGGAAGGACCTCTCCTTATTGTGTCTGCAGTTCCTTGTCTTTCTTGGATCACAGATTTTCCTGCAGGATATATGTGGTGAGGAAGGAGGCTACCCTTCAAGAGCAGCAGTCTGTAACCAAAGCACAGCAATGTTACACAAGCAGCATCTTTTCCAGTGCAGAAGGAAGTTAGCACTTAGTATGTAATGGTTCAGCTAGTGTAAAACCAAGACATTGAGACCCACTTCACTACTTCATTTGGGGAAAGGACACAGGATTTTTATTGACTGCAAGTGTTCATTGGCTAGGTTTTAATGCTCATCATAAGCAGAGTATTTAACATATAGCACACTGATATGTGGTTCAGAGGTAATTCAGGAAGACTGTTTTTATTATAAATTCTGTTGCTGCAATTCCTTTAATATAAAGAGGTCACTCACTCATTCAGATATCAACCAGAACCACTTAGTTTGGAGACCTTTGCAGACAAAAATCTATGGGATATATTGCTATTTCTCTGAGTCACATTAATCTCCCCTAACTTTAGCTCTCTACAGCTGAGGTGACTGGTCCAAGATACCTGTATGGGTACCTGCACTTGAAGAAAATAAACACATATTTTCAAATGGTGATTCATGCCACAAATTTTTAATACTTTTCTGTGGATGGGTTGCATTTTCCTATAAAGGTACCTGTATATTTTGACTGAACATAATGCAAACTTTGACTAACTTTGGATATCATCACTGAGTTGTTAATGGATAAAGTGAAATAATATGTGCCTTACCTTGAATACTATATTTTCCAGGTATGACATGGAATTATGATATTTTTTTTCCTGGAGGCCAAAAGACAAAAAATCTGTTTCCATCGTTTATCCCCTAGAAAACTGAGTCTTTTGATTTCACTTCATTGCTCTGAAAAACAGTTTTGAATTAATCTATTCATGCTTAAATCAGACTCTAGAGTTTCCTTAGTGATGAGGGCAATCTAGCAGAGCAGAAAAAAAAAGAGATCCCTTTAAGATGGTGTGAATAGTCTGATATGTGAGCTGCACAAGGTAATAGCAGTTTTGACATTGATTCAGTGAAACCAAGATTTCCATTCCTTGATTTTCCTGCTGATGAGAAAGTGTCAGACCTGGTAGGAAAAAAAAAAAAAAAAAAAAAAAAAAAAGATTCCAGTTAGAGTTTAGAGGATTCTCGGCTGCGAGAAAGAAAAGGCTTAATAAAATAGATGTTAGTTTAGCTTACAATGTAGTTATAAATTTATGTCATTGCACTCATGTACTGGTCTTCATACCTCTTATTGTCAGTGAAAAACACTGGGTATCTCTATTGTCAAATGATTTAACTCAATGTTCACACCTGAGTCCTGGTTCACTGATCATCAATCCTACCTGGAAGTTACTTCATTGCTGGACCCTCTTTTGAAGATTCTCTGAAATAACACCTGGCCTCGAGAATTGGAATGGAAGCTCTGGGGATGCCTCTGAGTTAGCTGAAATTGTGCCATGTTTGGCACTCTGTTCCCTACAGCGTCTTTCAATATTACTCAGTAAAGCCTTTTGTCCTCAAGCACTTCCACAGCCTGCTAAGGGATCACAACCTTGATTTCTTACTCTAAATGTATCAATCTATCATTGTCTTTTCCTTATTTTGAGAACCTTAAACTGAAAAAACTACAACAAAGTAATAACTATATTTTAAGAACTCATGAAGAGGCCAGGCCGATTTTGGTACCATAATGGGCATGGTCTGTTCAATCTAAATAACCACATGTTATGTATGACTGACATTTGGTACCTTTTGTCCTGGGATATGGTATTTGCTTTCCAGGGCAGATACAGCTGTTATTGCAAATGTAGCCTAAAATGATCAAGTAATATGCAGTAAGCAACAAGGACCCTCTTTAATCACCATATTTTAATATTGAATCTCTGTGAATGGCTAGGAACAATATAGAGTATGACCCACTGGCATGGAAGCTGAATACTTTTTTTTTTTTTAATGGGAATATTACCAGTAGGAAACTTTTGATTCTTTGTGGAATAAGAAAAGATATTTTGAGTACAATGAGGAGGTGGTTTCAAGTTTCTGATTCATTAAAATAACTAAAATAGCTGTCAGTACAAATTCCCTTTGTGGATATTGAAAAATTCTGAAGGTTTTACAAAATAAATTAAAAAAAAAAAAAGGTTTTAAAATGGCTATTCTACAGAGAGGGAGGTGTGAGGCCCTGTTCTTTCCATTCTGAGGTGAATAAAATCTTTGTTCTAGGATGGATGCAGTACAGGTGTGCCATGAAGCCTGAGTGATTCTCCAAACAGAGTTCACATCCCCACTTTGCAAGCAGGCATTTACATTTTTCCGCTTAGCTGGAAAAAAAAAAATTAAAAAAGACATTATTGCTTATATGTGGTGAGATGGAGCTCGTAGTGAGTGCAAATCCAGAGGAAGCTTCTCTACTTTTCTAGGAAGCAGCACAGGGAGATTTTGTTCTATTTTGTTCTATTGTGGGAGCACCACTGTTATTCAGACTGACTTGGAACTCTGACCTGCAATTATGTCAGTAGTAGCTCTTGTCCTCACTCAAGGGTGTTAAAAATTGACGCAGAGATAAATTATATAAGAGAGACAAGTGGAGTAGCCCAGGTGTTCTTAGCAAATGATGCCATGAAAATTAAATAAAATAAAAGGCCTTTTAGGAGGATCTGAACAAGCAATCTTTCATGTTTCGTGCTGGTGCCGCTTGCCCACCATCACCACCTCACTGCAGATGAGGAAAGAGACATTTTGAGGGCTCTTGAGCTTTATGAATGAGCGCAGTGAATCAGCAGACAGTGATTTAGCACAGGTGTTCCTGTAATTGGGGCTGTGCAGGAAAAAATCTGAGTTCATTCAGTGATTCTCAATGTCACCTTTCTAGGAGGGAGGTCTAGTGAAGAATCAGCTGACTGGTGTGTGAATAAAAGGGATGTGTGTGATTAATATAAGCAACCTCAGTATTTAGCCTCCTTTATATTTTTGAACTTATTTGATAATATGTGTTTATCGTCATCTTTATTAAAACAAAACAAAAACAAGAACAACAAAAACGTTACAGGCCAAATACTTTTAAGATAGTTCTGAAAAAGTTTTAAAAGTGTCACTGAAACACTGTCCTCCATGTTCATTGTGAAAGGATACTGCCCCTTAGCTTCTGCCCAGTGGCAATTCTCACTAGCACATCAAGGATCATAAAAATTTTATATGATTTCTCAGGTTGAAAACCTAAGGTTAGTCTACAAGAGGGGAAAAAACAGGAAAAATATAAGAGAGAAAAGTGCATAAAGATGTAAAGATGCACAAAAAAAGGAATACAGTCATTAGAGAAATGAGTACAACCTTGTTGCATGTTTGCTGTATGGAGTATTTTTGACTATCAAAGCTAAGCAGACATTCAGTTTTTCATAGATTCAGAGTACAAACTGAAAGGAATGTCATGAATAAAATCTAGAAACAACTTATGCTCTTCAACATCTGACAGAAACTCAACACAGTTTCCTTCAGAGTTTCTTTAGCCTCCTTTGATCCGTTAAAGGTGTGACTGTCCTTACATACTTCACTAATTAGAACGTGATGTTTTTGCGCCAGAAGAGCCAAGGGTCTGTGAAAAATATTTGCCCTTAAGAATGTTTGCTGCTTTTTCACCACTGCTATTTATATGTCATGTTGCCAAAGCTATCAAGAACTTGCTATCAATCAGGCTCTCAATATTTCGTATGCTTTAAAAGCCTGGAATACTTGAATAGTTTTTTTTTTTTTTTTTTTTTTTTTTTTTTTTTTAATTTTCCCCTCAAAGCATCTGAAGTTCGAGGCAAAATAAGGCCCATAGTGAGGTGAATGTTACTGCTTCAAAATGACACACTGAAATAGTCAAGCCAGAAAGCTCATTTTTCACCAAGAAAACTGAGACTCAGAGATGGCAACTGATCCAAAGATCCATGAGTCTGCCACAACGAAAAGAGTGATCTCCAGGCCCCCAAAAGCTCTTCAAGGCCAGTTTCTTAGCCCCAAAGATGGCTCCAGGCCACCAGACAGTTTGAACTCTCTGTTCCAGTTTGTCTGCCAGGACACCAGCACCAGGTAGTAATTTTGCTATGTATCCACAAAGCCCAAAGCCACTTCCAAAAGCTTTTGCTCCTCAAGGCTGATCAAGAGGCAATTATCAGAAGTGCTAAATTGGTCCTGGCCAACACTATGCATTGAACAGTGCTAACTTATCTTTGTGGAGGGTGGTGTGCCTGAGTTCTTGCACAGACACAGGCTCAGATGCCATCCTATCTTACTGTGGAAGAATGCTTGTGTGAGTCACAGGCAACATCACTAAAATGTGTTGCATTTAACCTGGTGATGAAATAAATGGCTTTGTTGTGTTCCCATGGAATCATTAGACAACACTGGGATTTGTTTATGCAGTAATGGAAACATTTTCTAGGTTCTACTTTTCAAAGAAATTTGAAAGGATTATTATATTTTTGCCTTCAGAGCAGAAAGAAGGAATATGATTCATATTAAATGTAGGGAAACAGACTTAATGACATCCTTTTCAAAACTTGCACAAATGCATATCTAAAACCTGTGAAAGCCATGTATTTAAACAGAAGAACATATGCTTTGCTTTAATGAAATTGAGAGAGAAGATATGAAACACTCTTTCTAAGACTTACTCAGTAAGAGAAAAAGAGAGGGTTCAGTAAGAATGGTATATTAACTTGTTAAAACTTTTCGATGTAGCATGTGTGTGACCAGGTCTCTTCATTTTATCCTGCATACGTGAAAAACAATCTTTGAAATAATCTTTTTGTCTGCTCAGTTTTATTTATCTCAGAGAAAACATTCTGCTTGTAGCTGTAAAGAGCACTACAAGATACACATACTCCAGGAAAGGGATTTGAACTGTTCAGAGGTCATTAGGAAAACAGCAGAGTATCTTGACTTGTTCTGTCAAATTTAGACTCAATACACTTTATTTTCCATCTTCACTTTCCATCTGCACTTTATTTTCCATCTTACACCAGTTGACTGGTACAGACAACTCAGACTCTCCAGAGCCTACTCTCCTTCACTAGGTATTTCAGTGCTGCATGCTAAGATGAAGGTTTCAAAAAAAAATCATATGCAGAAATCAGATTTAGTAAAGTTTGTTGGTATTTGGAACTGAAGCTTTGAGATGAGTTTCCTCTGTCATTTGCATCTGGGTTAGAATTTCCTGCATATTCCTACAAATACGGGGCATTACTATTTGAACAATAAGAAGAGGTTGCAATGAAATTATGTACAAAAAAATATTTTGACAAAGCATTTCCACCTTCACATTTCAATTACAAATATAGCAATAAAAGATTAATAGTAGAGTAGTGAAAAAAGATTGAATTTCCTGAGGCAACTAATAGGGTCTTAGAGTGTACAACCAGTAATGGCTTGAGGGGGGCTTGCAGTCTACCTAAATCCTCCATACGCTTGGGTTTAGGTCCTGAGCTAACCTAAGGTCCCCAAAAGCAATCTACTCTGCCTGCTGTATTTAATCCTATAAGCAACAGTATCTATAAAGATTCTCTCTACTTCATCTGAAATATTTAACTTCAGCTGCTCATTGAAATTCAGAAGTGCCTGCTCCGGGGAGGAAGGTATAAGGTATAAGTTTATATCCTGCAACTCCCCAGATGTCTTTTTGCTTGCTGTTTTTGTGGGTTCACTGGGATCATTTAGGTATCCTGAAAATACACAAGATGAAAAGGAACACTAATTTTGGAGGTCCCTTGGTGTAGTAGGCATTATTATCTATTAAATAATATAAGTTCAGACCCCTCAGGTTGAATGGACCTTAGAGTACTGAGCCTCTGGTTTCTCTTCTAACCACCTATTTATCATAGAAGAAGATCTGATAGTCTGAGAATTGATTCCTATTATCTATCCGTATTTTCAGAAAAAGACCCTTAATTTATGTAGACTGATCACTCTTTGAAAGTTCATTTATTTTTTATTTTTATTATAGGGTAATTATTATAGAGTTTGTTCTAGAGTAAGATGAGTGGTGCCAATCTCTTGCTACCCATCAAACACTATGTTTTAACTTGACAACCATATTTTAGGCAGCAAACATTAAGTGAGAAACCATGATTGAAACTATTACTGAATAAACTTTCTTATCAAAATATATTTGCACATTGGGGCTGAATTAAAATTTGCAAAGGAAACACTAATTCTAGAACCTCCTTTTAGGTATTTGAATTCACAGTCCCAACATTTTTAATGTTGGTATGCTTCAAGCAGTTCCCTAATTTGCTTTAGAAAGCCTGATGCTGAATAGCATGATGCTGAGGGGATAAATGGCTGCTTGAATAACTCTTGCTCAGTTGCTGCAGTAGAGCCATGCCCTGTGTGGAACATCTAAATGCAGGATGGATCTGGGAGTGGTAGGAACATGTTCATAACAGTTGCAATTTATATAAAAAAAGTATCTGCCAAACTCAACACACAACACAGAAGTATTTTTTTTCAGAGGCTGATAACTTCGTTTCCTTATTTGTCTTCTACTTTTCTGTTTTAAAAAGCAAAAGGTAGACCTCTGATACTGGGATTATTTCCTCTGCCCTTCCTGCAAAATTTCTGGTTCCTGATGCATTAAGTCAAAGTTCTAGAAAAATTCTAGTGAAATAGTCCCATTTCTTTTTCTTTTAGATATAGAGAAAGATATACTTTCCTCTTGGGTATAGCTAGACTGTTTCAGTTAAAACTTCTGGCAGAACTTCAGCATGGAGATTTAGTCCTATAGTGACTTTGTAGCTAGTCCTGTAGTTAGTCTTGTAGTAGATTTGACAGTTGGAAGATACTGAGACAAAGTCTTATGACAGAAAGTGTGGGAGAAGATTATTCTAGATACTGTTGTCTGTGTTGCTTATTATTTGGCTTTTTTTTTTTCTTTCCCCATAAAAAACTCAGAAAGATGGCACTTTCTAATTTGAGGTGATTTGGGCTTCAGAGCCACATTTCCTATAGAAAATCTGTAGACAGTTATTTTTTTCACCTTTCCACGGTGTAGAAAATAACTAGTTTTCAGCATTTGAAGTTACTCACATGCTGAGGAAAGTTCTTTTTTTTTTTTTTTTTTCCCCATGCAGACACCAGCCATACATTTGCCTGTGCTCTGTTCTCTTCTTTGTATTTGTCCTGCATTTTTGTTGCTATGTATGTTAAACATACAGTAAATCAAATGAGAAAACTAGCTATAATTGAGACTGCACAGACTGATAGAAAAGGGTCTCTTATACATTAGTACATATCTTAAAAATTAGAAGGAAGACTATTACGCCTGATGTAACTAGAATGAAAAATAGCCAGACTTGAGTCCCAGCAGTGCCTTACCTCGCTGTTAGAGAAGAGTCTGTTTCTCCTGCCAAGAAAAAGTTGCACCTGAGGAGATATAGTAGTTCATCTGTATTGGAGTCTGCTTTCCTAGGAAATTCAGCTAAGCTGGTTTTGTGGATGCAGAACTTTTGTGCATGCAGAACCCACAGGCAATTGTTGATTCTTCACAGATGTGTTCAAAAACATCTGGTCTCACTTGTAGCTTGCAGTTAACAAGAGCTGATGATGTTTAAACTCTCAACTTGGGGCATTTGAAAACAAAGTCTGGCTTATCGGGAGACACATAGAAAAGATATAAGAATGCTACTAGCTCTTCCTTAGTAAATGCTTTTCCATGTATGGCAGAGATGTATGAGCCAGAAGCTACAAATAGTGTGGGTAAATGCTCTGGTAAGGAGCTAACATTGTGTGAAAGGCATTAGATAAAGATAAAAGATAAAGCTAGAAATAAAAGTAAAGATCTGTCTTTAGGAATAAACGTCAGCAATACACAGTTGGCAACATTATATAAACATAGTGGCCAATTTAATCTCTGCCCAAGTTTACACTAGAAACAACCTTGCCTTGATTAGATACAAGCTACTACACCGCAAGATTCTTTTGGCCTGGTAGCAACTCCTTTTTTTTTTTTTTTTTTTTTTTCCTGTAAATATTCTGAAGGCTTATCAATTTGCCAAACCACTTAATCAACCATTTTACCATAGGGACCACACTTTAAGTATTTATTTTAAAACAAATACATAAACAAATGCAAATGTAGGACATGATCAATGTGACTCATGGTTGGAATTGTCTCTTCTGAAGCATATTACTGGTGTAAAAACTTTGATCCCTTTCAAGGTCTATAAATATTCAGGAAGGATCTACTGTGTTAGGCACAAATAGCTCAGACATCAGGTTCCCCTGGCAATGACAAAAAGCCTCACTTAGAAGTCACACCAGATGTCAGGGAGGAGCAGCAGAGGCTGGAACATTTTCATGGACTGTAGAGAAGGTTATGTCTCAAATATTCTGCTCTTTCTACCCTGTCCCCTGGTGCTGGGACTTAGCAGTTGGCTGGCAAAATGAAAGGCATGCAGAGCTCACCCAGCCTGGCTGTCTGAAAGGAGCAAAGTCATATTCAGAACTAAATGCAACAACTGCTGCAGTGCCTACTAGGAATTGGGGTTTGATTTAAAGTGGCATCATTATTTTGTTTCAAAATGCTGGTCATATTTCACTTTCCTGATCTCATTTTTCTCATTTTGACTTTTTTTTTCTTTTCCTTTTCTTCCTGTCTAAGAAGCCCAGGATTGGTATCTAAGAAGCCCAGGATTGGTATCTCATTTTCTAAGCTTTCAGGAAATGCCAATTGGATTTTCTTAATTAAGATTAAGTGGGTTTTTTTTGTTTGTTTATTTGCTTGCTTTTTTTTTTTCCCCCCCTGCAGTCAGCCGTAAAAAAAGGCCTTCCTGGTAACAAGCAACAACCTGCTCAGCCTTCTGCATCCTGAAACAAAGGGCTGTGAGTGGGATTAACTCAAAATGTGGAAGTTCTAAGGACTGTTTAGATTTTCTTGGTGATCTGTATGACCTGTGATTAGACACATGAAAGGTCTGAGATTTTCTTTACATTTTAATTATAAGCCATATGATTTATTCATCCATCAGCAGTCCTGCAGCATAACAATCCTTAATTGAACTTTAGTGTTATTATCAACATACTTTGGCTTTTTCCGTTACTGTAATAAGGAAGTATCAATCAATTTCCCATCACATCACTCTTCTGAAATCTTTTATCTTTTCAACTCAGTTCTACAGAAAGGAACAAAGAGTTAAAAAAGTCTTTTACTTTTTAACTCCTATTTAGGAGACTACTTGAACTACTTGAAGGGAGGAAAGCAAAAGCTGTTAAGTGCTTAAATGCCATTCAGCAACCTTGGTTAGATAACTTGCCTGTGGTTACACAGGAAGCCTGTGGCAGTACTGACCCCTGAGCCCAGTCATACAGAAAGAACCTTACCAGTAGGGCATCATTTTGTGGAAATTTTTTTTAGAATTATACAATTTATTAAGTTTGGGAAGGACTTTGGGAGGTCTGTAGGCCAATCTCCTGCTCAATGTGAAGTCAAATAGAGCAGTTTACTCAGGACTTTGTCCAGTTAGGTCCTGAAAACTTCTTTGGGCAATTAGTTCCAGTGACTAATTACCCTTACACTAAATTTTTGCCCCCACATCTAATCAAAATACCCTCTGTTTCAATTTATAACCATTCTCTGATATTATCCTGATATTCACCTGACCAGACAGCTGAGCTAGTCCTTCTTTGTAACTTCCTCTTCGTTATTGGCAGGCTGCTGTGTCCCCACAGTGTCCCTGAAGCCACCTCAACTTCAGGCTACACAAACATAGCTCTCCCATCCTCCCCTCACAGGACCAATGGGCTCCAGCCCAAACATCTTGGTGGCCCTCTGTTGAATTTTTTCTGGTTTAATGACCAACCTTTTAATGACCAACCTTCTATCGCCTTTTTTCTTGAGGTGGCCAAACACTGGGAAGAATATTTCAGATGAAGCCAAGTAAACGTAAAATATTTACTTCCCTCAGTCTATTGAGACTACATTCCTCTTGGTACAGCCTATTGTCCACCAGGAGCCTAGTGCCATTTTCAGAAGAAATGCTACCAAGCCAAGTCCTCAATATAATTAAAGGAGATGACAGTACTCTACTGATCGCCGAATGAACAGCCTGTGCTCTTTTGGGCACAAACTAACCAATTTATGAATTGGTCAGGTGTCTCTCTTTTTCAAGTTCTGAAGGGAATGTGGTAATCATTAACTGGGTGTATGTGTAGTGATAGAAGACAGAAAACCTGGCCCAATAATTGCTATATTGTGGAGAAGGCAACACAGATCAACAAAATCAATGACTAGACTATACCAGTGATCATATCCAATAGTCCTATCTAGTCTTTTATTAATGGTTTGGAGTCTTGCTTCTCATTGCAGGTAGATGAAATTTGAATTTCTAAGTGCTTCCCTCCTTTTCCTCCAAAGCCGTTTTGTGTCTGACTGTCATTGCCAGAAGGACCATTTTGTGGGTGTTCCTGGAGGTCAATGTAGATCGCCACTTAGTGACTGTAGAAATATCTGTATGCTCAGTGGAGCCTGGCTGATTTGCTGTCAACTGCTACTGATAGCACATGGCTCCAGTACACTGAAATGAGTCTAATATCTAAATTCAGCAGATGAAATTTTTTTGCTAGCAAATTTGGTGCATGATGTATTAGGGAGTTTTCCTCCCTTTTTTCCCCCCCCCATTATTGTCTCACAAGTCAAAGTTGGAATGCTTTTGTTTGAATCCTCCAAGCCCTTCTGAACTGTGTTCAGTAGAACTGGAGTAGTACTCTGGAGGTGTCAGATTGCTTTCTGCGCAAATTATTTTCCTGCCTTGTGCCTCAGTTTCCCAACATGCAAAAATGGTTCTGACAATCCTGACCTTTAAAAGCATTTTGAAAGCTAGTGATGATATTGTGCGGTAATAGATCTGGGCACTATACCAGTTTCACTTCCTGGATTGATTTGATTTGAGTTCTCTATTGATGGGAAAGCATCAGGAAATTTATTTATAAAGTCAATTAATACACTGGCAGTTGAATATGGAGTCTCCCAACAGACTCTACAGTGGCTGTGTGGGAATTCCTGCCAGAAAGGATAAAGGTTTGTAGGACTCAGAGGAGCTGTTGTGCCTGTTCTCCACAGAAGCAAGACATGAGTGCAGGAGAGCAGCCAAGAGGTCTACCCCAACTAATCCAGTTAAAATAGATCTTATCCTTAAGGAAGGATTAGGAGCAAGCTTACCTGATTCAGTATATGAGGAAACAGAGAAAGGGTCCTCCATAAATGAAATCAGATTCTTTCCCTAGATCTAACAGTGGTCAAAGTTTTGTGGTTTAACTTCTCTTTGCTTCAATTGCAAGATGGTAAGACTACACTATAAGACCCCAAGCTAAACTTGTCATTACTCTTAATAGGCTCACTCTCAACAAGAGTGGATTTTCATCCATTATTGCTATTTTACTTGAGAAAAACTCTAGTGAAATCAACACTTTTGTAAATCAATCATCTCATCTGCATTCTAATCCACATTTCCTTTTGATTCCACCCTGGTTGTTCCTACATGACGAATTAGGGAGAATGCTTATCATGTCTTGCTCAAAACAAGTCAGGACTGGAATTATCCTTAATTTTCAGATACTTAGGCTTCTGATAAAGGATGTGTATTTCTCACAAAGTATTGAGGAGAGCTGACAAGCAAATCTGCATCAAAATGTTTCTCACCATGCAGAAAAAGGCTTTGCAGATGTGATTAAAGTTTTCATGCTCATTTTTCAAATCCTTTGAATGAAAAAAATGTAGAATTTAGTTTTCTTTGAATACAAATTGAAAAATAAAACTAAAACAAACATCAAGTTGCTAAAATAGGGAAAAGATAAAATAGTTAAGATTTTTAGATTCTTCTTTCTTGAGTAAAATCAAAGGAGAGAAAAAGCTATGAAAGGAAACAGATGCCTTAAAGAAATATGTCAATCATTTTGTTAAGAAGAAATATATAATAGAAAAATTATATGAACACTTTTGCTTTGCTTTAAATTTAAATAAATTTGAGGATTTTTTAAAAAATTTTTCATGTAATGTTACTATTTTTCTCCATGAAACTCAAATACCTGTTCTTTCAATTAATCTTCTTCAAGGTGTCCTAGGCTTTGTGCTTTAATTATCCTTTAATTGAAATTTTAGAGCAATACCTATGCAGTATTTTCCATAAAAAGACCATAATATTTTTCATCCCCAGCTACCCACTGAGAAGCAAAATTCTTCTATGAAATTAATTCTGTTCTTTTAATTGCTTTAGCACTTAGCTATCTCTAAAACTATCTGAAGCAACTTTTCTGATGGAAAAGGCATTTTACTGCTGGTGAAAAGAATTTGCCAAAACTTTTCTAGGTTCTAGAAGTTCTGAATATATATATGTTTTTCTTTTTAATTTTTGCTTCCACATTTCCCAGATAAATAATGAGCTTTAATTATAACCTGGAACTGAGCAGTGAAATGACACCTGCTGAGAATGCTACAAACATTTTCAATATTGCATGTGGAGAATGAATTTAAAAGCAGTGCTATGTCAATAGTGAGTGCCTGCCATCTCAGACTGATTTGCTGGGAAATCTGACATTGATGCTGGTGCCTCCAGCTATTGCTCTGAATCCTCTACAAAATATGGAGAAGACATTGATTGTCACATTTGCAAAATAAAATATCCCACCATTATGCATGTTCGACAGGTAAAGAATACATTGGAAATAAAAACCCATGACGTTGTTGGAAATATAACGGGTTAGATCCTCAGCACCTGGCAGTAGACTTCAGTGAATTACACCCACTTGTACCTGCTTCTTGCTTCTGTTGCATTATAGGTTTTATAGAAGAAAGCAGCTCTAAACCTCCTAAGCTTGGCAGGGACTTTAACTGTTTTCTATTTGTTTTCTTTTCTCATCCATTTCCCTTTGAAGAGTAAGGAACAGTAGTGCTATAGGCTGAGCTGCTTTCAGACTTTAGATTCCATATGAAACCCAAAGACCCTTGGTTAGGATTTCTGATCAACTTAATTGCTACTCATACTCTCTTTACATATCACTAAGGTTCACAGAGCAATGCATTTAAAAAATGCCCTTCTACTTTATCCTTTTTTTGCATCCTCTGAGATAACACACTGGCTCCTAAAATCTATCATGCCGGATTAAGCCATTGGTTCTTCTGGATCAATATATATATATATATATAAATATATTTTTCTGGAAGCGGTGAACAGTTGGTTAAACATGTGAGCTTTTATGGAATAATCTACAAGATGCGGGGACGGACAGATATACCTTTATTGAGCATTATAGGTGTCTCTTTACACCTTGAAATACAAGATTTTATTGCATGAGCTTGTCTGGCAACATATGTCATTAGTAAGCATTATCTTATCTAACCTTCTTAAAAAAATCTAGGTACAGTGCTTGAATTAACAATCTCCTGTGTCAGTAAATTTCAGAAGGAAACTACAAGTCATTCTCTCTATTCCTCCTAAACTGTCTTAGTGCTGCGGAATAGAGTTAAGGGAAAAGACTGAGCAGTCCCCATGACTTTCATACTCTGAATATTCCCCCATTCCCTTAATCTTCTCCTTTTCAGATGAATACATTTAAGCCATTCTTGTTTTACTAATCTCATCCCAAACATTTTTAGCATTTTTATTACCTGCACTGCCTTTTTATGGTCTGTGCTGTTTGGTTTTTAGGGGTTTAGGGCCCTGTAGGATCACAAGAGTAATGTCACTAGCTCAGCCATCCTGACAAATATTCTTTAGTCACTTTCTATCAGCAGTCAACTGCAATGCAGGTTTTCAGAGGCTTTGCTTTCATCAAAGGCTTTTGATAAGCCTTCTGCACAGCTCTCCCTACTCCTAGCTGTGAGGAACTGATTGTCTCAGTGCCTCCAAATGGCATGTGTACCCCAGGAGTCCAGGAACTTCACGCTCCATCCAGGAAGCCAGATATTTAATATTTAAAAAGAAATATCTCCACAGAAGCCTCTTCATCTCTCATTTCCATCCGCTTAGATCCAAGGCAACAATTTCAGCTGACAGCTCAGTTTCAACTGACAGTTCAAGTTATTTGCAAAGAAGGGACTTGATACTGTTCCCATCAGAGAACTGGCCTACACTCAGTGGCCAACATGGGCAGTGATGTATTAAACATGAAAGGAAAGAGTGGAAGGATAAGAAGGGCCATGAGCAAACACTGAGCTCAGATGAGTATCAGGAAACAAGATGTGGAGAAGAATAATAAGAAATCTCCTTGCTAGGACTAACCACTTTAAAGGTCAATGGTTTCCACAACCAGAGCATATTGAAGACATCCCAGTCTATGCCACTGTCTGAAAAGCTGTCATATTGGATCTTGATTTCAAAAGAGTGACAGAGATTTTTCAGTGGGGAGGCAGCAGTTGGCAGTCATGTTTTAGCTGTTAGCTGGATTAAATGGGTGTCTGCCTTTAAAATCTTAGGGGAGAAGACCAGGCAAGTTCCTCTGTGGTCCAGATACAACGCTGTTCTCCCTGGTATGGCTTTAAGTCTATCTTGTTTTGCTGAATGGTTGAAGTATTTGTGTTAGAAGACATTGTGCTTTCTTGAAGAGCAGATGAGCATCTTACTGTGCTGGACCTATTCCTGGAGGAAATTCTGCTATTATCCAGGCAGGAGGTGAACCAGCTAATACCAGGAGTGCATTAGCTTAAGTCCCGATGAACTCTGGGCTTCTGAATTGCCTTCTCTCATGAAATATTTTTGGCAACTTTCAGATTGCAAGAGCTGCTGCTGTTGCACAGAAGGATTTGTTTGAAAGGTGGTGTTTCTTTTTCTTTTACAAGCCAGAGGAGTCTTGGCTCACTCTAGCCTTCTGCACCGTCTGTGCTGCTTGCATATTAAGCAGTTGGTTTGATATACCTACCATTTCAGAACTTGCTTCTGCTGGGGAAGTAGATTTTCTTTTCCTTCTTTCACTCCTATGCACTTGAAGGGACTAACCTACAGGGTCAAAGCAGGGATCACTGCAGATTTAAATCAGGCTTCCAGGCACTGGATGAAATACAGCCAAAGTGCGACTCGTTATCACTCAGTGATCTGGCCTGCATGCCAAATCAGAATAAGGTAACGGGCTTATGATGGCACCCAATCAGCAAGACCTCAAGCAAGCTTTGTCTGGACTGTTTTCCTTTTACAGTCAGAATATGTCTGCTTCTTTTTCCTCTCAGGCATCTTTTGATGTTTCTTAAACATCTTGTCCACAGCTCCTTGCTGTATGCATCTCTCTCTGTTCCCTGAAAATGCACTGTTCTCAGGCATATTGCAGTTCTTCCAGTGGAATCTACGTCTTTCTAGAACATAGTTGATCCCCTCACTTTTTCTTAACAGAAATCAATCCAAAAACAGATATTCTCCACCACAAGATCTTTTTTTTTGCAAATGCAATTCATCTATGAGAAAAACTTCTATCTTGTTTTTAGTTTCTCAGCATTTCTTTCAGTTAAAGATGAAAGACAAGATGAATTGTCTTGAATCTGTGAATTATGAAACAGCAAGAAAACACAAGTTAACATAGCGATCAAACTGGGAGGTGATCCTGGAAGTAAGAAAACATTAAAATGAATAATTTTATTTAGTGATTTTGCTTACAATACTTTTACTGTGAAATTCTCTAGCTGAGACAAGATATAAATGGGACCTCTGTTGTTTTATTTTTCAAAAGAAACAAATCCAAACAGCATTTTCCAGTGCTATAAAAGCAGTGCAGTAGAAACTTCTGTGCCTTTTGGCCCTACAGATAATGATGAATACATGATGATGATAATTATAATGAGACCTATGATCTAGAGGATGCAATTTTTCTAAGCTGTCCATGGTATTTCCTGTACAGATTGTTTCTTGGTTTGAATGTGTGTCCTCAGCTGTAACCTCACAGCTATACTGTGGCTGTTTTGTTTCAGATGCCATAGCACTCATAGGAAAGAACACACAGGAAAAAAAGGTCCATTGGAAACAAGTGAAAAGATATAATTTCCCAAATACATTTCATGAACTTATTATCTTCTTTTTCTCAAAATATCTATCAGCCTAGGAACTTGATCAGAAATGTACTCCATAATTTTGTTATTCATGCTACAGACAAAAGTGACTTTGTAAACTCAATCTTTCCTAGTCTCTTATAATTGTAGTTTTGTGCTATTCTTGGTTGTAAAAACAAGACAATGTGTTTGGTTCTGTAGCTACCTGCAGTGATTAATTATCAGCTGATTTTAATAGAAAATCTTTAAAAAGCTAGAGTCTCAGCTTTGAGGACAACATGTGCCTCTCATTTTTTACAGAAAAGGGAGCACTAATAGGACCAGATTTCAATTTGAGGAACCTAATTGAGACATGACTTATGAGAGTGTCAAGCGAAAGTTACTCTACTAAAGTCAATGGAGATCAGGGAAAATTGGTGTAGTTAAATGAATGTCATACCCAGAACTTTTTACAGAAGTGAAAGCTTTTTACAGAACCAAGGTTCTGAAAAACCTATAGAACCGAGAGTGTAGTTCTGTAAGAACTGCCGCTCTGAATTTGGCTATTACCCTGGGTCACTTTTTCACTACAGCCTGGAACTAACAAAACTGCTGTTAGCAGTTTGACCATCTGGTCACATCAATTTTGTGAGCTGACAAGTATGAATGAATAGTGAATCAAACAAGAACAATATGCCTCTTAGAGATACAGAAATTGCTCGGCATGCCTATTTATACTGCATTAACTGACTATTAAAGCATACAATGTCAGTTTATGATGCTCTCAGAGAAGTAGCCTAAACCCTTGCATACAATGTCTCGGGGAGCTATGAAGGCCCTGGTAAGAACATTCTTGTTACATGGAGTTGTGTGCAGGTAGAGTGTTGCATAATAGAATAATAGACCATCCAATTCCAGCATCTTCAGCTGTCTTTTGGAATGCAAATTTCAACTGTCAAGTCTTAATTAAAAACCACCAGTCAGCACTATTGAAAAAGTGGAAGAAAACTAAGTGGTAGGTTGTTGCAGAAAATGTGCAAGTTGCGTGCTAAAAGCAGTAGGTAATGTGACAGGTATATAATTATCATCTCATTAAGTGAAGGACAAGAAACAGTCTACTGATCCCAAAGAGGTGGAGCTCCAACAGTGTACAGTGTGGCAAGGGGTTCTTCAGGCAGAGGTAATTTATCATTCTGTTTATTTCAAAAGACAATCTCCTTTTATGCCAAACCTCTATGAACCTTCAAAAATGATGACATATGTAGGGCTGAGTCCTTAAACAAAGAGGTTAGCATGAACACAAGTGCTTGTGCTTCATGCATTGGTTAAGGATGAGTTTGAGACCCAGTGTTTTGTTCAGGTGTTTGCCAGCTTTTATTCGGCCTCACATCACTGTTGGTCTATAAACACTCATTATACAGACAGCCATAAAAGGGATGAATCAAGGACCAGCTGAAGCTGATAATCCGAAGTCAAGAATCTTCCCCATCTCCTATAAGTTTCAGATCAACAAAGGAGATTTCCAAATGTTAGTAAATCATGGAAGTTCTGAGTAACAGATAATTTTTGCTACCTAGATACACCTTTCTGTACTTGAGGCTATAATATTAACACTATAAGCCTTAATAACACAGTCTTCTTCCCCAAGTGTCCTACACAACAAAATTATGTTTACAGTCTTTTCTTCCTTGTATTTCTGTGTGTATAAAGGTGGAAGTATGTGCTTGCATGGTGCCTGTGTTATAAGCCTGGTTGCAGAAAGTGAAGAAACTTTGCAAAGTATCACTGATAGCTCTTTATGGAATATTTTAAGAAAACGGTGCCAAGTCTAACTTCGAATTTCCTGATTTTGTCAGCTTAAGTCAGGCTGTGAAAAAAAAAAGAAAAAAAAAGTAATCACTCTTATATTTAATGTGAGAATTTGGCTAAGTATGTTTAACAATCAAAGCTCAATTTTCAAAATGACATCGTGCTAAATGAACCTTCCTTCTCTCCGCCTTGTTAGAAAATAGTATTGTTAATCTGTAAAAATGGAAGAGTATGGAATATCCAGTCTTCTGAATAGTATATAATCAGTACTAGAGAGGGATAGTGTATTAACTACCCAGATGTCTGTCAGAAAAAAAAATATCTGTTTAGCTCCTTTTCACATGTATGCAATTTATATCTGGCAGGCACAGCCTGAGTTAAAAGATATAAATAAAGCGGTCATTAATTTATTTAATTATTGTCAGGGTGAATGCAAGGTAGGCCTTGATGGCCCTTCATGGTCTCCCCTCGGGCCTCCTCTCCCAAGGCCCCTGTTACAGTCCAGCCCAGGATCCTTCCACCTCTACCTGCCTGACCTCTGGGTCATCAGGGCAACCAGGATCCTCCTTCCCCACATCATGATCACACTCATCTCTGACCTCCCCATCCATAGAGAGCAGCTGGCTCTTGCTGCTCCCTGGCTCTTGTCACAAAATCAATGCTTCAAACCTCAAATAAATTAAATGCATTTTATTATATGCTCAGGTAGGAGGGTGGAGGAAGACTCAGGAAAAAGGAAGGGTTTTGTAATTGCTCTCGCCTCGTGTTTGTCATCAAATGTCTTCTGGACATTGAAGAAGGTGTTGCTTGCCTTAGAAAGAATTTAACAATTTCAAACAAAACAGGATGGGATTAATGTCAGCTCTTCTTTGGTGTGAACGGAGACTGTTCGTGGAGACTGATCTTTCCTTGCTGCTATCAGCATTGAGTGCGATGATTTCAAAACTCTCAAAAATCAAAATAAATGAAATTCCACCAAATGAAGGGTTATATGCAAATACTGTCGAACGGGGCAGTAAGTAGTACTGAATTCCCACTTGTCAGAAAGGTAAATAAAACCAAGGAGTCTCCAACAGATACATTATTTCATTATGCGTCAGTTAAAGCACAGTTTGAACTCTAAACAGAAATCAGGCATGGCGCCTGCCAATGCTTCTTGAGCTGTGTGTCTCGTTTTTTTTTTTTTTTTTCCTCAAGCTCATGATTTGAAATCTTAAGAACTGGCATAACAGTCCTTCAAAGCTTTCAAATTATTTTACTCTGAAAATCTCTTGAGAAGCTTATAATCCACATTCACCAACATACTAATTTTTCCTCCATTTTGTGTTTCCATTTCCGTAGATTTCAGCTGCTATATTGCAAAAGCTCCTCCTGAATTCAGGACATCTCAGTGTCCTCTTTCATACCATGTGCTAAACTCCCTGATGGCTACAAAAAAACCTGTCAGGCAGCTGATCAGCTCAGCGTAGCTCCCTGCAGACCAAATCATAATCTCTTGATATGGAGTGTGTTGACCAGTCTGGTGGGATTCATGTGACGTGATGTGCTTGTAAATCAAACTGCCAATTCAGCTGTTACTTAAAATTCTTTACTGTCTCTATAATGGAAATTAAGATGACTAGTTCAGATGGACATGATTATATTCCAGACCTCTGAAGTTAGATGAGGTGAATCCTATGCTTAATTCCCTTCTACTCTCTTTCTTCAAATTCTGCTCTTCCAGCATCAATAGCAGTAACTTTCAGGTCAGCAGATATTCTTGACATCTGTGGGCATGGAAGGAGCTGCCAGTTGTGCCCTGGATAACTGGGAAAGACAATAGGATCCCTTTCTCTTCCACGCTTTGACATGTAATATCCTCTATCTTGTTGTTTTTATTATAGTATTGAATTAGGTGCAAATTTAGCTGTTTACAATAAAAATTCTGCTGAAACAACCTCTCAAACCATTTATTAGATGTTGCTTGAAACAAACTCTCTGTAAAAATATCATTTAGTGTCTATCATTTCAGCATGTAAAGTAGAAAGGATGAATGTGTAAATGTATTTATGCATAAATGCATAAGTCAGGTCCTGCCTACTCTTAACTCACACATGAGCTTTTTTTTTTTCTGAAAATTGTTCAGTACTTTACAAGACAATTTGTAGTCTGCACCAAAAAAAACCCCAAACACATAAGAGAAAAACTAACGTTTCAAAGATTATTAAAACACTTTTTTAGATTATTAAATTACTTTTTCATTGTACTGAACTGTCAGTGAAAAGTGAATTGCAGGCTACTGAACCAGGCAAAAATTAATTCCCTGGAGGCCTTTTTGAAAAATGTCTCCATTGTGGAGATCTTCAGGATTCAATATGCGAGCATGCAATGGGAGGATTGGCATGTAAGAGTGCAAATAGGGGGGATTTGTGATTAGTGTCGTAATGCAAGCAGATAGTCACTCAAAGAGAAAGACTTGCCTATGTTAACCACAACTGATTTTTTTCTTAGTCAAGGTCTTCATCACCTCTGGAAACTATAAAGCAATCTGTATTTTAGATAGCAAAGGACCTGAGGGGAAGATGACAAAAATAAGACAGTGATGTGATTTCTAGTTAATAAATCATATCTAGGATTTCTTTTTGCTACTGAGGACAAAGGATGTGTAATAACCGCCATCTACCCTTTGTATACTCTTCTGCTCCAACACAAGTGGCCATATACAATTATCCTATAGAACCTTGCCCACAAATTTTTTTTTGAGAATTCACCTTACACGATTAAAAACATGCTTGGAAATGTATTAACACTGCAGATAAACTGATTTTATATGCCTGGGAATGGTTTCTTACACAATTCTATTTATTAAAATGGCTGTAACTACAATTTATTTGTACAGACAGTCAATCTCAAATAATTTCACTTACTGAAGAGAAATAAACTCTCTCTCTCTTTTTTTCCTCTTCTTTTTTTGGCCTGTTTATGCAAGTTCTACTGTTTGTGGGTCCTGGTCTGTGATGGGGACTCCTGGGTAATACCAAACTCAACGGATAATAATCCAGGAAGCATTTCCAGTAGTACACGGAGTGCAGATTTCCTGAATTGACCTTGCTCACCTGGTAGCCATCCTGTGAGATCAAAACTTATGGATTCAGATTTGTCCTTGAAAAAATAAAATAAAATAAAAAATAGGCTTAATTTTAATGGCCAGTTTGTCATTATTTCCAGCTTGCTATGAAAACAAATTAGAATCTGTACTTTTACTGTTTCCCTCCCATGGAGAAAAGAAATATTTAGCTCTATAAATATTTGGTCTGAGCTCAGCCACCTGGAAAAGGTATAGAGGAGGAAATAAAATCTAAGAGGCCGGATCTTCTCTTGGTATCTGGTTCACAGAAATACTAGGACAGATTTCCCAGAGAAGCTAAGGGGACATTAGTACCAGCTGCTGTGGTACATGCTGCCACATTATATGACATAACTCTATTACTGAGCCGGTACCTGCCTCTGTGTGTAGTTAGCTTTGTGGGTGGGATTCATCTCACCTCAGTTTAGATGTCCATGAGTTTAGTCTCTCCATCTGACAGTAACCTCTCTCTCCATTTACAGCCAATGGAGAGAAATAGGCATCTTTAGCATATGATTTTTCTGGTCTATTTAAGAGGCATACTTAGAATAAGACTAATTTATCTCTTTTCTCTGTTTATTACAAAGGGAACCTATAGTGATAGTTCACATGCAGACATCTCTCATTCATCTGGTGGATCGCATCCTGTTTCACAAGAAACATTTTAGGTACTGCCATTAAGCTTCAACTGTGATGACTTTGCTGGTTTTCTAAATTGATTTACTGTCCAGGAATGGGAAGCAGGCTAATATTTGTGTATGACACATGTCTACGTGACAATCTTTTGTCTGAGAATTCAAGGGAAAGGAGAGATGTGAAATAAATTTTCTAATATGCTAGCTGGAGGAAGAAGTGGAAGAGATGTTAATGTTGAATAATATGCATTGCACAATCTGTTCAATGCATTCTGTAGTCATATTTAAATATGTTATTCATTGGATTTCCTCTTCCTCTCATCATTCACTCTGTTCATGAATAGAATATGGGAATATTTAGAATATATGGGAATATACATATATATATAAGGTTTGGTCACCACATTTCAAGTAAAAAACATTGCATGCTATTTGCTAAGGTTTAATAAACATACCAGGAAGGGAGAAAATAAAGAAAGTAGAGATACAGTTTTCTTACTGCTTATATTCAAAGGATGAAGAGGAAGGATGATGGAAAAGAAAGAAAAGTCCTGCTTCGTTGTGTGTACCAAGACAGAATGTCTTTATGTCATGACAGCATGTCAGCATGTAGGCATAGTATATTCTAATGCAGTGTAAATATAGTACAGGCTGTAGGTTTATTGAGAAAAGGCAGTTTCTTGAAGTCTGACCAACACTGGGTAGTTTTACACATTTAAATGGGTTTTCAGCATTAGTTATGGCTGAACTTATGCTCTCTGCTGAAACCTGAGGTGATTCAGCCAAACATTTTGCTTTGGCATACATGAAGAATGTCCTTAGCACATAAAATATATCTCTTGGCTTCATGGGAAAAGAGATGGTCAGATTTAAAACTCTCTGAGGTTTTATAGTGGACTTTGGCTTGGTTCCTAGGAGAAATAAGTGAAGGTAGAACTAGAGGAGCACCTGTAGTGCACAATGGAACATCAGGCTGGGAGGAGGTAGGCAGGGGACAAGGGATGTTCCTGAAAGGCCTCTTTCATATACTGCTGGGGGAGCAGTTTAACAAGCAAAACATGCAGGCAAACAGTGCAACAGATGGCACAACTCACTATTGAGGAAACATTTCAAAGGCTAACAAAATATGGTTGAAACCAGCTTACAGTTTACACACTGAATGCAAAAGCGAACATGCTGTTTTCAGCAGGCTGTAGCTGTTTTCATGTGTTGATGCCAAGCGCTTTGGAGAGCCACCGCTCCAGAGTACTGAGTGCCACGGCAGACATCCCTGTGAACGTGCAGAATTGACTCAGCTGGGTAGGTAGGAGTGGGCTAAGTTCTTACTTACGAGTGGGCTCCAGGCTGAGGAGAGAGAGTCCTCAGAGATATTCTGAGTGCGGTTTTCTAAAGTTTGTTATCTCTCTCCTTTTCCATCTATCTGTCACTCATAACTTGTAAATCCAGGAAAATTTAACAAATAAAGAGAAATTAAGAGAAAAATATTAAAAAAAGAATCAGGGAGAAATTCTAGTTTCTCAAGAGACCACTTAGAAGTTTGCAGTGCAGAGAAAGGTTAGACAAAATATTAAAGGCCTTTGGCTAAATTATGAAGCCTTTATTGACTTTGAGCATAGAGTACGGATAAATGGATACAAACTCAGATTGCAAAGTGCCTATAAAAAAGGACATCAGAAGCATGTAGGAATGGAATAAGAATGTACAACCTACAAAAGGGACCTGCAAGTAGTGAGAGAAATTTCAAGTAACAGGAAATCATTACTTGAAAAGATTAGTAGCAGAAGAAGGCTCAAGAAAAAGCATCGATCATTTACTCAGTGCAAAGGAATAGCTATCATCAAATGATGTAGGGAAAAATGAAGACTTTTTTTTTGTTACATTTTTCACTGTTCACTAAAAAAGTGAGCTTCTTCACGTTTGAGAGCATTTTGGTATTTTGTTGGTTGTCTGTTTGTCTGGTCCTTCTGACCCTGATCTGACCATGGGCTGAAGCAATCTCAGAAAATGAATAGTTGTCTCTGAAAACTCATGGAGGATGTATGAAGTATTGCTAGATTGGAAAAGGGCAGTCTTAATATGCCTCTGTATAAAGAGAGAAAAAAGAATGTGTAAATTTATAGACAAGCCAGTTTCATTTCAAATCCTGAAAGAATCTAAAAGAAAAAGTCAAAAGTGATTTGCAAGCACTTGGAAGATGGCAAAGAGGTGAAAAGCAGCAAAGATGAATTTGCTAAAAGATATCATGTCAAGTCAATTTAATTTTCTTTGCATCCTGTAGACAAAGAAGAAGCAATAATCATAAATCTTTTTTTTCACTAAGGCTTTTGACATTGCCCTGTATTATTCTTATAAGCAAACACCTCAGAGAGACATGGCAAAAGTAAAATTATTGCAAAGTGGCATATAGCTGGGTAAAGTTATCATTGATTCCACGTCCAACTATAAGAATGGTTCTGTTTGTTTTGATTTCTTAATGACATCAAGTGCATAATCAAATCAAGACCATTAAGTCTTATTAAGTCTCCAGATGACATCACACTTGTAGGAACTGCAAGTATGTCAGAGGACAGGACTAAAATTCAAGATAATCTTAGTAAATTAGAGACAGTCTGAAAGAAATAGGAAATAAGACAGAAACATTCTGCTATGTCTTAACATAATTTGCACCAAAATTAATTATTAATAATAAAATTTCACCCTTTAAAATTGACCAGAGACTGAAAAACTTTATGGGAAAAAAGGCAACTACAATAGGATGGAGGTCAGGTGAGGTTAGGAGAAGAATGGAAGTGTTGAAGGGCATAGAGAGGGGAAGAATGAAAATGCTGAAATCATCCAGAAAGGATAAACATGAATAAACATTAGCAAAATATTTATTTCAAAGGAAATAAATGCTGAATCCCAACAAACATAAGTTTAAGTATCGTTGGTCCTTTTTGTCAGCAGAGGAATGAATTGAGTGCACTGCTGGGTACTACCACATTCCTTTTATGTTTTTTTCTTTTATACATTTTATTTATTTAAATTTTATATGTTTATTCATTGTATTGAATTTTGTAGAAGGATTCGTAAAGTACATGGGAACCAATGGAGCTTAGTCTCCTGTGGTCTCAAGTCATTTGATGTCATTAAAATGTGTTTATTCTTTCAATTTTCTGAGCATTACTGTGTCTATTTTGTATTGACAGATTCTCACAGGGCAGAATGTCACTAATTGAATCTAATGAATATGACTGGAGACTTATGGTAGAATGGAGGCAATAGATAAAACAGCAGATACATTTCAAGACTTCTGTGGATATTAACAGCAGGAGTATGTCCATCAACAGAAAATTGTATCATAGCTATAATTTGCATATGCAAATACAGGGAGCTTTGGAGAATTAATATACTAACAGCAGGCATACTCTGGAAGAGCACGATCTAATAGGTTTATGGACAACTTATATAGGAAGAGAGGCAGAAAACCTGATGGGACAGAAAACGTGCAGTAACTACGAATGCTCAGAAGCATTTAAAAGAAATTGTTATGTCAATTTTATTCTCCTTCACAGAAATAATTGTGTTCAACTTCCATGTTGACGAAATTGTCCCAATTCAATCCTTAGACATATATTACTAAAAAAGAGAGTAGAAATACAAATGATTTACTTTCTGTTGATGATAAGATTCTGGAGTGCAAAGAGCTTATTGTTACTCAATTCTGTTACCGGAGAAGCCCATGAGAGTTCAGACTTCCATAAGAGTAAGATAAAGATAATACTGATTAAATTTTAGCTATCCACCTCAGTAGTTAGATTTACATATTGCTTCTACACCTCCATGAATGAAGGAATCACCATAGAGGGATCATGGCCACGAAGGATCATTAAAAACATCTTGGGCTGAATGCTTTGCCCTGCCGATACTGTTGTGGAATTCCTCCCCAAAGCTGAGCTAAGTTATTCCTTTAGGAAGGTCAATTAAATCACATTTATTGGTTTATTTATTATTCTGGGATGACATTGATTCAGTGACTGAAATTATCTTGAATATGGAATCAAAGAAATATCCACTATGACTGAAGGGCTAAGTGTTCCTTGTATAATGAATTTTCCTGTCACACAGAGACATTTGTACGTATACGATTGCAAGGCATCTTGAACTGTGCTTTCTATGTATATGTTGGATTCAATTCTTCTCCCATTTGCTCAATTATAAATTAAGAGCAACTTTGTCAAACTCAGCAGACTCTCAACTTAGAGCACTGTAATTAGAAAACATCTGTGCTGAGAGCGGGCTTTACAAGTTCAGGCAGAGTAAAAGATGCTTGAGCCGTGTAGCCTGAAGGCTTAAGGAGTTGTCTAGATTTTAGTTCTTTTATGCTGATAGCAAAAATCTTCCTTGTGTGACTTCCTAGTCTCTCCATTGTGTCTCTCTTCCTCTCGCACCCCGGATAAGCTCAGCTCTAGGCAGATGCGCCTCTGTTGAGAGAAAAAAGTTGAAGTTGCATTGACTATGTCTACGGAGATAAATAAGAAGAGCACAAGGGCCAAACTCTGCCCTGCATGTCAAGTGTCATGAACTTGTTCAGGTCTCTGATGATAGTGGAATGGTACCTACCCTTTTGCACTGCGTCTTCTCTGGGTCCCATATGATCATTGTAGTCTCCTTAGATACTAGTAGACTATATCAATGAGGGATAAAAATAAATACTTATAGGACATGAGCTGGACTTTTTAATACTTTTTTTTTTTCAAAGCAGAAATTTCTTGCATAAGGTTTGATGCTGCTGAGGAAAGTTAGATTCCTAACAAAGAGATCTGTCTTCACAGGAGTTTGTTTTCTCTATTCTTTTTATTTTCCTGTTTTTCCTCCAAAATAAAAATTCAAAGGAAATATATTCGCTTACGGTGAATATATCAAAAAAAAAAGTCTGTAACAATGTTTTTTAAAAGTACTTCAGAACTATCCTTGTTGTGTACATGCAATAACACACAGTTTGCAATAACACACAGTTTAACCATTTTGGGACTGAACAGACAGTGGCTGTTAAAAGGTGAACACTTGTTTAGAAAATAAACAAGTTTATGCAACAGGCTATCCAACTGAAAAAAAAAAAAAGAATAACTAGACCATGAAATACCATAGAAAAAAAATACAGTAGAAAGTGTGGTACTGTGGAAAAATATTAACTTTGATAAAAAATATTTTATATTGAGGGCACTTCACATTTATTCAATGCAGTGAAATGGAATGAAGTAGTGAGAGAGAGAGAAAAACTATGTTTTTCTTTAATATTGCTTTGTTAATAAACATTGAAATAAAAACAAAGCTATGTGAATTGTCTCTTATAAAAACATAAAAATATGATCAGGAGAAAGAAATAAATCTTTTGAAAACTTAAAGAGAGAAAACATTTTAATAAAAATGTTTATTGATCACAATTTAATGGCATGATAATATGCTAAAGAAAGATTTAGGTAGCAAAGTTACATTAATTTATGACTTAGTTTGAAAGAAATGCTCTGTGTTTTAGTTAAAATATTGGTAGTTATATTAGAGATTCTGCTCAAGTTTCAGGCTTCCCAGTTTTTTTATCCATTTTTTATCTGTTGTTTTATAATTTGAGTTCAAGCTCCTCAGGGCAATGAGCATCTTTTTGTTTTGTGCTTCTACAGTACAAAGAGTACTTGCTCACTGTTACTTCCTGACACTAGTATCTTAAAGATAAAACGAGGGGTAAATTATCAAAGCTGGGTGTTTGCAAAGTCACAGAAGGCCATTTAAAAAGGAAAATATTCTCTAAACTAAAACTAAGTAGTTCTTTAAATGGCAGAATGAATGAGTGAATGAAGCATTGTTCTGAAGGTATAATTTCAATGTATTCCTGCTATGGATAATAAATATCACTCACTGGACCTCTTAGGAACACATGCAATATAAGTATAATGATGAAAAAAAAAAAGTGCGATGAAAGTAACCAGTTTTCAAAATTCCAATTTAATTTTTGTCAACAACAACAACAACAAAAAAACCCCAGCTTGGTAAAACACCTTGGTACACTGCAACTCCACATGAATCCTAATTCTGATTCTGGACAGGGCAAAATGATGGTGTTTGATTCCTCAGTACTGCTCCCACCTAAACAGAGCTGAGATTTTCACAGTTAGCTCATACTCTGTATTAAACTGGCATTACACATGCAAAAACAACTTCTTATGACAAATAAGAAGTATAATACCCAGACCTGCTATTTTTTAATATTCCTCCCTTTCTTTAAATCAAAGACCAAGTGTGTTTTACAGGAGCTGTAGTGCACCTGTTAGTTAAAAGCACTGTGTGAAGAATGAGGATACCAAGCAGATGACCAAAAGGGTCAAACAGATGCTGCAGCAGGGAACATATTTTTGTGTTCATGCTTCAGACAGACTCCAGACATCAGATATCTGTAAGATTAACTGCAGACACTGACGATCTCCTAAGCCAGTGATTTCTCTGTAGGAAAGATGCTGGAAATTTTGATAAGAGGTGGGGATTAAGAAGTGTTTTAGAAAAGTTTAGTATCATAAAAAATAGGTTTGATTTCAAAAGTGGGCAACTGCTTCAGAATTCTCAAAATTCTTTGAGATCATTTTTGAGTTAGAGACATTGAACAGAGACATAATTTATTTGGATTTTTAAAAAATAATTGATATATGAATAGATAATAGATTCCACACCCCCCCCCCGCTAATATTTTAATAAAAAAATATATTCCTTTTACAAAACTATACATACAGAAAAGAGACATTTTTAAAGGGGCATAAGGATGTTCACAAAGAAGATCTGGAAGAGTAAGCAGTGGTACTTCTACAAGCACAAAGTCAATTGGCATTTACTTCTCCATATTTTACATTTAGATATTGTAGGCCATTTCCTAGGGAAGAAGTTTATGTGCAGTAGCAAAAAATCAATAGTCCCTCCACTCTCTGAAGTCTCAAAGACTAATTGAGCTTCCTAAACAGAGTGGCAGATGGCCATGGACCTGCCACCCACGTGCTCAAAGCTGCAGCACCTTCCCTAGTGGTACCTTCCTGCCTTGTAGAGGCCATGCTGGTAAAGACCCAAGGGAGTGCAGAGAGAGAGGAGCAGAATATTAACTATTCTGACTTTATCTTGAGGCTGCAAAGTTATTTATTTCTTATGCTAATGAGAAGACTTAAATCATCCTTGGTCTTTCTTATGATGTGCTTTGACCAGCACAAAACAAGTAAATAAAATAATATAAATAAATAATCAATAACTTATATTTATATATATATATATATATATAATATACTTTATATGTTTATATATAATATATAAATGCAATAATGTAAAATAATATAAAACTAACAATAAGGCTCAGAATTTAGAGTGAATAAATCAGAAGAAAGATTAAGAAGACCAGCCTGCTGTTTCCTATGGATAATATGCTAAATAGCTTCTGAAATGATAGCAAGGGAAAGTAGAAATAGAGACAAGAAGATAAGATACTCACATGTCAGCTTCCTGAAGGTTCAAGTATGGGATACAAATCATCACCCATCTCTAGCTAAACAGTAAGGCGCTACTAATTAAAGCCAGTTTCAAGAGTTGACCCCTTGGACCTTGCTCAAATGTATCACCTATTGAAGGTGATTTGAATATTTTCTGAATAATGATTGTGTCCTGGGTTTTTAGGAGGCTATGTGTTGACTCCTAGCCTCACCTGATCTGCTTGCAGACCAGAAGTTCTTCAAAACTTCCTTCAAAAAGTTGTTGAATCACATTTTGCATTGACTCCCTTCAGCCTGAGAAGTGCTTCCTTAGGTCTGCAGAGCTACATGATCACACTCTGTGTTTCACATGCTGTCATTTCATGTGCCTAATAAAAGCCTTATAAGATAGTGGTGAAAGATAGTAGTAGATAAGATAGTAGTGAAAATAAGATAGTGGTAGTGATTATGAAGGGTAGTTGAAGTAGTTATTTGGAAGGAATAACATTTATTTATGAACAGGAAAATGAAAAACACATGCATAACAGGTCTTATACATGAGCTATGCATTGGTGATATGACCATTCCTGCCTGACCCCCAGTGTCTGTCCTAGCAGGCTTGATCTTTATGCAATCAGCATATCTGGCATTTTATACCTCCCCAGGTGAAAATGTGGCCTGAAAGTGTGTTCTCAACTAATGATTCCCCTCACTTTTCAGATCATTTAATCATCATTTAAAAAGTATCTCTCTTCTCCAATGCACCTTTTTATAGCCTTAGGAGGGAGTTGTTTTGCTTACAAGTTTCCTTTTAAACATTGTCTGACAATTTCAAAACTAAACAGGCTTGGAAAAATTGTTTCTTAAAGTGTATCTTCATCAATTTTAAAAACCAATACATTTTTCTCTCGTCTCCTGCTCAAGCAATTATTGTGCTGAGGGATTGCTTTTATTTTTTAGCCATAACTCACTGAATATATGACATATTCTTATTTTAACAATTTTATTGAGGTTGAAGAAGATGCTAAAAACAGACAGGCACCTGGAAATGCCAAAAATGGTAAAGAAAGCAAATATAATTAATTTCAAGTAGAGCCATGGCATAATTCTTGATTACCCCTGTGTATGAAACATATACAGTCATATGCCTCCTATTCCGCCTCCTCCCTTGTAAACTTTTAAATGAGTTCTGCAGAGAAAGTTTATTTATCAGTCTGGTAAGAACATTAATATCCCTGGAATGCATCTTGGAGAAGAATGGCAGGAGATGTCATTAGCCTTCTGAAACACTGATTAAGCTATTAGCTTTCCAGAATAAATCCCTAACAGTAACAACTGCATATAGATAAACTAATTAGGTTTTTCTTTAAACTAACTTGACAGGAAATTTTTAGATTTAAATTTCCTGATGGTAGAATCACAAGCTATTGTGATAATATCTTTGCAAAAAATAGAAAGAGTGCACTTTGAAACAAAATCAGTGTAGCCTAACCTTAGTGCAGATGAAGTTTTGATGTGTTGTGCTAATCTATTTAACTACGTGAAAGATTTTCCAGGTCATTTTAATGTTGGATCCAGATATGCAACTAGATAAAACGGGCAATTCTGCAGGAGCCTCAAGTTCTGATTCAGCAAAATCCCTGAGTATGTGAGTAATCCCATCTTTCTGCAACAATGTTTTTAAGTACACTTTTTACTCTAATTGTTTTCAGTGAGGTTTAGCCATGTCCTTAGAGTTAAGCACATACTTACTTGCTTTGCTGAACAAGAGGCATCACATGAATTGGGCAAATCCCTTTATTCAGTGGGATTTGAGGATGCTCGATATCTTAACATTTAGTCTCTTAATAAAACATCTGTCCTTTACCTATTTCTGCATATTGGCTGCGTTCCAGCTTTCCATTTGTATAACTACTGGAAACAGGCATGTGATGAGGTGTGATCTTTGGCCAAGGCAGCAAAAGCCCTAGTGTGGTTGTAGTTATATTGGCAAAAACATTTTATTTTCTTTCTTTATTTATTGCCCACGTAGTTTAGTTCCCTAGAAGAAACTGGAATAAAGCAGATAGAATTCAGATTTGCCAGCATAGCTCAGTACATGATAGGCAGAGATATGTGGGCGTTGTGTGCATTCATGTTCAGTAAAGTGCTTTTAAGTAGGAAATTAGCTTCCTTAGAGTCGTATTTAAAAATTTTTTTGGAGACAATGTTTATTAAGATATATTATAAGGACAGCCACCCGTGGCAGGCTCCAGGATGCATGAGTGCCTCCTGCCTGCTGACAGAGCCCATCCTGGTGCACCTGATGACTCTGAAGGTCTTCCTGTCCCAGGGTGATGGATGTGGCTGGTGCTTTCCCATTTGGAGGCTCAACCAGAAGTGAGACTGATTATGTATCCCACACAGACACAGACACACAGAGGACACTGCCAGGACCGGCTACACAAACAAGATGTTGCCTTTAACAGCACCCACATGTAGCGCTACCACCACTCACACAGCACATGAGCATGGACAGCCAAGTCCCTGTCCTCCTCTCTGCCTAGCAAAGATTGAAGCTGTTTAGGGAGGGCCCACATGCCCTCCCACTCCAGTGGCTGATGCTGGGACCCTCTCTTACTCAAATTGCTGGCACCACAGGATATGGGAGCCACCACCTTCTGAAGTCTGACTCTGGTTTGGAAACTCCAAATGTTTTCACTCTTGTCTCTCTGGTTGTTGGCACCTATGACAGCACTCGCAAATGGGACAGAGACTGAGATTACATGGAGAGATATTTAAGAAAGGATGTAATAAGACATCCCCCTCCCTAAGACATCTCCTTCCCTAAGTATTCCCAAATATTCCTTAGTAAATTCTCCCTAATCACATTGGCATCCCTCAAACACCTGAAACCCTTCGTATTTTCCCTTTCTTATAAGTTACAAAGTCTGGGTTGATCTTCTTCAAAAATCAAGACTGAGCTTTCCTATTGAGACATCAGTTAGTGACTGGAGATTTTTGGTGTATGTCATTGTCCCCATTATCCCTTGTCTGTCAGGTTTGTGTGTCTGCGTATTTTCTGTATTTTTTTCCCATTTATTTATTATCCTCTTTGCACTGAAAAGGTCCTGGATCAGATAACCTTAGTGAGGAAGATGTGTTCACTTTCTTCATACCCTTACAAAGAATGCAGCTAACCAAGGGTGAGAAGAAAATTCTGGGTTATTAGATGAATATTAAATAGCCTTTAAAATTGTGACACTGGTCCTTGGCACAGAAATAATTCTGCAATGAGGAACCTGGATAAATTATGGTCTGTCTAAGGAGGTCTGGAAAATTATTTGGTAGAAGTAAGTTGTCAGGGAATCTAGAAATGCTTTTGAATGTTAACCTTGAGAGGGAAGATTGTATCAATTATACATATTCACTCTAATATACGTATTAGGGGGATGAAGAATTATTAATGTCTCTCTCTACATAACAAAGAAGAAACTCTGAAAGCCATTATTGAGTTCGCCAGTGGAAACTAACTTGAATGACAGCTGGAGATATGCAAGATCCATCTCACTTGGCTTCAGACATCAGGAAGTTAGGCATGTAGCTCAAACTGGCTATCTAAAATTCCTCTAAAGTCAGTAGGGGAAGCAATGGATGAACGTCTCCTGAAGACATTGCATCCTGTGGCAGGTTACTCTTAAGAAATGAGATGAATATGAAAGTACCAGTCTCTCTTGGTTGAACACAGAAGAAACAAAAATGCAGGCTTAAACCTGAAACCTATCTTTTAGAAAAATACATGCCTCACATTCATTTTCTAGCGTGTTGTAGAGTCTTTGAGAATTTGGTTTGAAAAATCTCCTTTTGGAGCAAAATCTCAGCAGGAATGTGAAGAACTCCCAGAGCTTTTTAAGATGGTCACCAGTCCGGCATGGTGTAGAGGACTGGCCTGTGAGATGTCCTGTTGGGTATATCTGCCACATATATTGACATATATATATGCCAATAGGCCCTGAATAATGGAAAGGAAGACATTTGAGTCTGTTTTGGATTTGAGGAAAGATGGTTTTCTGGAAATTGCCTTTATAGCAAAGGGGTTTCCAGAGACATAAGGGGTTATTGTATCTATGTTTTGGGAGTATATTTCCAGGAAATTAACCTGCTTATATTAAAATATTTATTAATAAGTTTGATAAATGTTTTCTGTTGGCTAAATTTTATTGACATAGCCAGTAGCCCATGTGCCAGTATTAGCACTTGTGCCAAAGAATCAGCATCATTCCCATAAAATAAGCACATTGAAAACTCACATGAAATAGAACAAAGTATGGATTTGGAAAAAAAAATCTACTATTTTTATTTCATGCAAGAGTTCTTTATTGAATTTCCTTTCTCTATTGGTATCATAGAGAAGTTTAAAAATGAGATGAAGATAGAGGCAAGGAATCCTAAATTGGATCATATTCTATACAAGGAATAAAGCTGCCCCCCTAAAACACCAACAGTCTTTTTCTAGTATCAAGGTTGCTTTCTGTGAAAGCTTTTTATTTATTTATTTATTTATTTATTCAGATCACTGCATCCTGTGATCACATGTAAGTTAATGGTGCACAAAAATAATGGACTAAAATGGAAACAAAGAAGCTGGGATACTTTGTATATGATAAAAGATGACACTCTGGAAGTTACTTTCGCAGAAAAGGGATTTCTAGAGAAAAGGATTTATTCCATATATATGTTTTGCACTGGGGGTATATTCCCAGACATCTTTTCTAGTACACTAAAAATTCATTAATAGGTATGTTAAATGTTTTCTGTCAGATAGATTTTATTTCCCTAATGCCACATCAGACCTTCTAGCAGAAGAAACATAAAACTTAGCCACATGCTGGGAGCCCTTGACTGTAGCTTGAGGCAAGAGTTTGATTCTGTTTGCATTAATAAAACCTTAACGGAGGGGAGGTGGACAGTGACTTTGATAAAGTTGTCTGAAATTTGTTCTTCTGTCAGGGGAAGGTGAGGTCTTGCAGTTGTGTCTAATTCAGAGATGTGGAAAGGGTGGTCTCCAAATGGCTATGCAGAAGGATGTTATATCCTGGCCACACAGCTGCTTTACAGGCTTCTGGTAGAGTGCTGCCTGTCTGAGTATGCTGAAATGTGTGATTTTATTTGAACAGGCTGCAAAACATGAGGATAAGCAATATCAGGGATGTGGGCTTTGGCAGTACCCTAAATGGGTGCTCTGTTTTTCCTTCAAGCAACCTACACTGTAGTCATTAAGTCATGGTACTGAGCTTAGAGGACATGTGTAGATACATCCAGAGGACTTGTCTCCATTTAGCATATGACTAGCTGGAAACTCAGTTCAAAGCTTGGCCAGATTTTCAGTTTTGGTAGACATTCTTTTTTATTTTTGGAGGGGAATGCATGTTCCTATACCGACTTAGCCTTTAACTAATTAATTTTTTCTGCTATTGATTTGGACTTTGATCTGATCAAAAGTGAATTTTAGGACACTGTTAACGTAGAGTATTCCAAAAGTATTCCAAACACCTAGGAAAGGTGTCTAAAAGATAGGGTCAAACAGATTTCTTTTAAAAAGTCTTAAAAAAATCCTCTCCTTTTTCTGTGCTGTGCTTTTTGTGGTTTCAGATAGATGCTTTTTCATCATAGTAGTGGGAATGGTAAAAAATGATTGGAATTGTATTTTTTATCAGTCAGAAATCAGTTATAACAATATGATTCAGATCCTCATATCCAAATGTCATTTAGGCAACATTATTAAGTTAGTTTTTATAATAGCTCAAGGTGGTAGATCATCACAAAGTAATTCAATCATTAAGAAAAGGACTCTTGTAAGAGTAAATCTCTAACACTGATTGCCAGAACAAGAGGCAAAAAAATGAAAATACAGGCTGATCATCATATGATATGGAATATTTACAGGGCAGCCTCCTGGATTTTTCAAGACACAACACAAGTATTTATATTTGAAGGAAGAGCACTAGCAGTTTTCTCAGTTTTAATGAACAGTGGATTTGATCCATGTAGAATAGAACTGTTTATTTAGGCAGAGGCTTAGAAGTCAGAGGATCTGAGTTGTAGTTCTCATTCGACTTCTGACTCCTTGCATGCTTTATGTACAATTTTCTGATATGTGAGCAGATGACTAGACCTGTAAGCCCAAAGGGGGCAGGGGCTCTTTTCAGAATCCTACAGTACATTATATATCCATTTATCAGGCTACTTCAACCTATTTGGATGAATAGCTCTCTAAATGCTGCGAATGACCTTTTTTTTCCTCCCAAAGTTATTACTAAAAGAACAGGATTTGATTGCTTAAATATAGGCACCAGTGCCACCTGTGAGACTACAAGGTATCACGGACAGCTGCATGCAAATGGCAGATAAGGTCTAAGGAAGACCTTTCCTTTTGGAATAGCAGATAGAGGACAGGCAGAAGTCCCTGGGATATCTCAAACCACATAAACCACTTATTTTAGGGGAACGGAATGAATTCCTAAATAATTGGCAGGATGGGGTTAATAGCTCATAAATTTACTTGGCTAAAAGTTGTGTATCCTAAATTAGTAGTCCAAATTCTCAAAGGAAAGAGAAGACAGAATACACTGTGATTCATTCTGCCTGTTTCAACTCTGGTTTAGGACAGAGCGAGCCACTTTCTGGAGCAGACTTTATCTCTTGAACAATATCAGCTTTGTTTTTTTTGTGTTTAGAGAACCAGGGCTCTATTCACTTGCCCAAACACATACTGGTGATTGAAAGTCCCCTTCCTTGCCTCTCAATTCTCAGTCCTATATGGCATGGATCTCCCATGGCTCCTGTGTCACTTCTACCAGCCCAGGATACCCTAGAACCTCTCGTATGTTACTAGATGACTATGTATGAACAGTTGTATACATATCCCCTAAAGCTTGAGAGATATACCCCACTTCTGCTTTCTGAATTGCAGAACTTACTGTGAAAAGCTTGATTTTCAGAGAATTAGCACCAAGATGTCAGGAAAAACAGATATCCAGCAGCTCGGAAAGTCATAGGCTTTTATTTAGATTCAAGAGCTCAATTCCATGCATGTCTGGTTGAAAAGTGAGAGGATTGTTTATGGTGATAGCCCTGAAAAATGCGTACAATTTAACAGTCCCAGAGGAGGTTTCCTTGTTCCTCTGGAATCACTTACCCTGCCAGGGATCTACTTAAAATGGGTATTTTGTCACTTTACATTGTCATCACTGTCCTAGTGGCAGAAACTAGTTTATTAATTGGGACAACTAAAAGTGCATCTGGGCTATAAATGATTTTCAGGGGTGCAAGAATGTGTTATTGATTCAAGGATCGAATTTTCTGATGGACAACTGGAGTGAAGGGAGAGGAGTGAAGAAACAAAGAAGGAAAGAAAAAAGGCTGCATGAACATCCATTCTACAGATTCAATGAGACTTCTCTATGAAAGCATCAGTGATTGTAAGTTATGAACTCTATTTCAGGACTACACTTTCTGCTTTTTTTGCCTTTTTTATTTCAAAAGACTATACCAAAGCTAGGCTCCATTTGATTTGCATTCCCATCTAGTCTTACCTGAGTGTTTAATCAGGATTTGTTAATTAGAAGAGCAGAGTGACATAACTTACGTTGTCTTCAGGGATTAACCTTTTTTTGTTTAACCTACTTCTTCCTGCTCTGACTTGCTCTAACAAAATGTTTTATGATAAACAGTAATGCCAATGTGACCCTGAACCACAATTTCTGTAGATGAGTTGAAACTTTAGAGATATCACACTCCACTTTACCTCTGTGACAGGGACTTCCTTTTGAATACATAACTTAGTAGAGTTAAAAACCTAGTATTTTAGCTTGAACTTCCAGTGAAGGACTGGAAGAGAGCAAATGGCACTCCTATCTTCAAGTTGAGCAATAAGAAGGATCTAAGGAACTACAGGCCAGTCAGCAGCACCTCAGGCCCTGCAATGGTGATGGAGCAAATAATCCTGTAAAACATTTCCAAACATACGGAGGACAAGAAGGTAGCTGGGGATAGTCCACATGGATTTATGAAGGGGAAATCATGCTTAACCAGCCTGATAGCCTTCTGAGATGAGAAAGTTGGCTTGGTGGATGAGGGGAGAGCCGCTTGTGTTATGTTTAGTAAAATTTTTCACATTGTTTCCCATGACATCCACACTGACAGCTTGATGTAGGACAAGCTAGATAAGTAGTGAGGTGGCTTGAAAACTGGCTGAACTGCCAGGCTTAGTAGGTTGTGATCAGCGGGATGAGGTCCAGCTGGAGGCCAGTCATTAATGGTATACCCCCGGAGTCAATCATGGGATCAGTACTGTCTCCATTAGTACTGTCAGTCTTCAACACTGATGCCTATTGATACTGGGGCCAGTACTATCTTCATCAGCGATCTGGATGAAGGAACTGAGTGCACTCTCAGCAAGTTTGCTGATGATACAAAATTGGCAGGAGTGACTGATACACCAGAGGACTGTGCTGCCATTCAGAGGGTCTTGTGACAATCTGGAGAAGTGGGCAGAGAGGAAGTTCATGAAGTTCAACAAAGTTAAGTGCAGAGTCCTGCACCTAGGGAGGAATTCCCTCAGGCACCAGTACTGCCTGGGGCCTGGAAACCTGTGTGTTCTGGTGGGCAAAACATTGACCCTGAGCCAGCAGTGCACCCTTGCAATGAAGAAGGTCAACAGCATCCTGGACTGCATTACAGAGAGCTTTTCTAGCAGGTTGATGGAGGCATTAAATCTCTCAGATCATACATTAGACCCTTCATATTGAATTTGATCAAGCAGTGCCAGGTGTTACACCCAAATTACATGTATTTTTGATGACATCATTTCATGAATTCCCACCTGTCAGATGAGCTTTGTGTAAGTCGGTGTGCAGTTTTGAAGACAAAGCTATTTATAAGAACCCCCATTAACGGGATTCTCCTTCTAGCCATACAACTTTTACAGAGATGAAAATCTATTAGTAGTTATAAATTTTCTCTTAATTATTGTACAAGGGAAAATTAAGGACATTAGGAAATGCAGTATCAGTACACCTATGACTAAATAAAGATCTAGGTACTGAATTGCATTTATCTTGCCATAATTAAAAAAAATGCATAAACATTTTTCCAATCATAAATTTGAAAAGCACATGTTAATGAGATCTAGCTTAATGTCACAAATATTTTCTTCTACATCTGCTAAATTGTTTTGCATATGCACCTATAAAACTAGCTGTCAGGAAAGTTTGCTTAAGTAACAGCTGTTAAATATTGTGGGACATTCTCAAAGACTGTTTTTATTTGGGAATTTTCTTATTAGAAGTCTTAAGTTTATCTTTTGAAGGAATAGTAATAAAACACACAACCTATATAAACAATTCTAATTCTTAATACTCCACACCAATAATTACTACCAAAAGATCTATAGATCAGAATTTATCATTGAACCAATGCCAAAAATAAACAGGCAAGTGCAAATTTGATCCTTTTATAGATTACCTGGAAAAAAAGAAGACAGGAAAGCAAATAGTCTTTCTGTCTTTTCCCTTGTCTCTGCAACCCTGTCACATCAGTAATGTCCTAAGGCATAGGCAGAACTTAGTTCTCTCTCTGCCTCCTCTCTAGATTACAGTGAAGTAAGTGGCAGCTGAGTTTCATTTCATGTAATTTAGAAAGATACAGTGCCAGCACCTACATCAGAGCTGGTCTTAGGCTCAAGTAATCACAAGAGAAAAGCAGGCATTTATAGGACATGAATGATCTCACCTTCAGGTAGAAACCTATGAGGAGTCCAAGAAGTTTCATTCTAGAAGGGCCTCTTTCTCTCAGTTGACCAACTCAGATACGAAAGTCCACATTTTTGGAGTCTAAAATCAGGTGAGATGAATCCCAGACTGTGACTTGACTCAGTGCATGCACAGATACCAACAGTCCTCTGAAATTCTTTATGTTTTCCTTTTCCATTTTTTGCTATCAAATTGCACAGTGTCTTATGCCGTATTTGCTATTGTTTTGTGGATGCATTGAATACACACGGAATTTTAAAAAAGGACTTCAGAAATATATGTTCAGACTATTGAGTGGAGTTCCTGGTGTCTCACTGCTGCCCACATGAGGGCATTTGTACTCATGGGAAGAGTTCCAAAGTCAGGCCTTAAGGTCTTTCAGATAGAGTTTTAAGGTTTTATAGTTTTGTAAATTTAAAGTTTATAAACTTGAGGAATCTCCAGAACTAGTCATCCACTAACAGTCACTCTGTTGCCCTGCTGTTATCACCCCCTTGCCAGCCCCCAGAAATTTGACTGTTTGTGTGCCAAGGACCTATGTCCCAACTCTGATCTGACAAACTTGTGTAACCCTGCCTCAAAAATCAAAAAAAATTGAACACCTCAGCAATTCTAGTAATACCCATTATTTTGACCCGTAACTAATCAAAAATTGTTGTGCCATCAGGTTGAGCCAAGGAGCCCTAAAAATGCCTGAACAAATGGACTCAGAAGAGGGGCTATTACATTTGACTTTAATAAACACTCCCCATGGATTTAGGTGCTTCATTTCTACTTGAATCTGGTTAGATGTCTCATCCCAGTATTAGATTAGGACTACATATACATAATTTTCTAAACCAAGCAGTCAATGTGTGCCCCAAACATCTAAGTTACCAGTATAGTCAACAGAAATCAGCAACATGTCCACAATTAGATGTCCGGAGCTATTTGAAACATCACTGTAAATTAGTACATTAATGATGGGACTTAGGACACACTCAGCATTAATCATAAGTGCTGTTCTGAATAGGATATATATAAAATTCCAGATTAATGTTTTTCCTCCCTTATATTATTTAAGTGTGAGGTAACCTCCATGTTTTGGTGAGTAGTACATACAGGGATTTCAGGGCAGCTTTTGGTAGAACGAACCTATAGTTGTTCTATCAATGAAGTTTATTAGATGAATAGGGAAAGAGTATGGCAGAAACATTTACATGAAATAAATGCTTTCTCTTTCTTATTGAAAACAGCTTCTGAAATTAAAAAAAAAAAAAAAACAGGAAGAAAAAACAAGAAGAGGAGAATAATCCCCCTTTAAACATCTTAGTTGTTGAGAGGCACTGTTTTGAACACATCCAAATAGGCTGTGGTCTGATGCTTAAGTAAAGTTATTTCAAAGAAAAGTAATCTTGCAAATTGTACACCAAATTGGTAAAGACAGCTGTGATACTGCTAATTTTCAGGGTGTGACTGCTGCCAAAACAGAGGTGTGAGTCCCCATAAAAAAATCAGGAAGCTCCATAAATAGCACTCTCAGCATGAAGGTGCTGTTGACAGAACAGGAGTTGGAGTGACAGCCATGCAAAGTGCACCGCTGTTACCCCAGAGGCTCTGCAGAAAACTCAAACCGTATGTTTGCTGCTGAGGTGACTGGGAAAAGCAATTGGCCTCAAGCTGCATGGATATGTTTGGTAAACTGATTAAACAGTGAGAATTTGGCAGGAAGGGAGGGGAGCCTTCTAAATAAGCTGAATGCTCTAAAAAAGAAAGATGCTTGCATCTCTGCCCAGGACACTGCTATCATGCAGTCCTTTAGTGGTTTGCAGCTGCCTTTAGATGGGTAGTACTGAATATAGTTCATTTGCAGCCTTGGCAATTAACTCTTCTTAACTTAGATGTTATTTTCTGAGCATTTCAGTAGCTGGTAGAAGCTCCAAAATGTCTGTTATTTGTAAGATTTTTCTTGTCTCCTCCACTAAGTTAAGAAAACTACTTATTTGGGGACTCTTTCTGGAGTGGTCTTATAAGACTTGGAAGTCTGATAGCTTTCTAATCCGAAGTTTTAAAAATGATGTATGTTTTGTGAACCACAGACAGCTGAAAAGGAAAATCACTGTTGCATTTAATCTTGTCTAATATCACTGCAGAGTAGAGATTACACAGTCTGTGTGAGGATATTTGGGAAGGTTTTGTTAGCTGAGTTAGGCATGTTTTAGACAAGCAGCTGTCAGCCTGGAAACTGTGCCCAATGTATCACTGCAGAGAAGCTGGAGGGTAGGTGGGGTACGAACATGGGCGAATTGCTGATCTGCAGCAGGGATATATTTTATGCCAACAACAGGATTGAGGTAAATTTTAATAGATTATATTAGATTAACTGTAAGATCATCGATTAGCAGATACCTCAGTGAGGAATGGAATTTAAATGACTGTAAACTAGTTCACATAACACAGCTGCTAAGTACAGCACCTGTACATAGTAGCTGTAAAACGCTCTAAGTGGTAGAAAGCAGAGAACTTGTCTGGTGAATTTTCCATATGCTCTGAACAAACCTATAGGAATATGTGCATGTGCTTGGGCCTAGTGAGGGCACGAAGGCTTTCACGCGTGAGCTTCAATCTCTAAACGGCAGAGAGGGGGAAGGAGGCTCTGTTCTCCATCCTGACAAGCAATGTGCATTGTGGCAGTGTTGGGAGCTGCTGGAGGCAGCACCTGGTCTGTGTAGCCGGCCATACACAAACATGAATAATCTGTTTACTTGGCTTATAAAAGATAATTTATTTTATAGCTCCATAAATGAGATAAATAGTGTGACACAGGTGTAGAGTTATATTTTAGAAAATAATGATGTTTAATTAATAGCATTGATTACAAAAAAAAAGTTAGGGAGTAGATATTAGATTTTTCCACAAGACATTTTAGAGAAGAAGCCTATGTCCAGTAAAACTACTTCCTCATTCCTGAACTGATGAATATTACCTAATACTGTGTTTAGATGTGTATCTTGAATGTATCTAGCGCCACAATAGATATAAAATTATTTCCTCTTCTGCGTCTCCTTACATTTTTGGTGCCTTGGTTTCTTTTAAAAGAAAACACAGGGAATTAGGTCATCTGGGAACTGTGATATGATGCAGCATAACTAGAAATTCAGGGCATGCTCTGCATGATAAATCTGAGCATGGGCTGAATTTCCCTCTGAAAGAGCTTCTCTGTATGTATTGATTAAGAGAAAGCCTGGCTTCTCAGGTTATCTATCAAAAGTTAGATGCCCAAAGTTAGGTTGCCTAATGGCCTGCATAAATATGTAGTTTTACTATGAGTTGAATAGTCCCAAGGAAGTTGATGAAAGTGCAGTTGAATAAGGAGAGGAGAAGAAGCCTTCATATCTATAAGAACTCGCAAGACTCTTTTTAGAGCTCAGGTTGGATAGGCTGCCACTAACAAAAGACAGTGGGAAAATACAAAAAGATTGCATTATAGAACAAGTATGTCCCGCAAGTTGGGGAAATATATGTAAATGTTCATACCACCATTCGTCTTCATTCTTCATTTTATTTCTCAGAGGAAAAACTGCATTTTACCGGAGCTATTTATCCTAACTTCATATAACTTTAATTCTTTCACTGGTTAAGTCAAAAGTCTTGGTGGTGTGCTGATATGCCAAGCTAAGTATTGGCATATTGCTTGACAGCCTTACTAACAAATGGTGATTTCCTTCACTATCAGGACAAAATATGTCAGTAGGTGTTATGTTCACTGCAGATGGTTTTTCCGACCAACTATATGAAGCTAGCAAGCAGTCCTTCAGCCTTCTGAAACTCTGCTTTATTAAAATAGATGTCTTCAGTAAAGCGAGGAAAATAGATGTCACCCTAGAACGTGTCTCCCTGTTTCTATGAGAAAATTTCAACTATATATTGTTTTTCAAATACCTATGCATATAGGTTCCAGGTTTGAAGAAACTGTAGAACGTACTCACATAGCCTTGTCCTGATCTAGTTTAGGGTCTGAGAGGTCTTGGGAACATATTTTGCCAGCAAAAATTCGAAACAAATGTTTCAGCTTTAACGTATTTATCAAACTAGTTAGACAGATGTTGTCTGACCTCTTCTATTAAGATCCTAAATTTCCAGCAAAGTTCTAAGAGTACTGGGGCAATCACATTACTCAGAGCATGTTTGATGCTCATGATGCTCAGGTCATTTGATGTCAAAGAACAAGAAGTGTACTTGCACATTTGTGAATGCATTTTTGGACAAGCCTACAGGATCATCTCTTGCTCTTAAAGCCCAGCACTGAAATTCACAATTAATATAATCTACAGATAAACAATGTGGGTGAATGTAGTTTTACAACCCAAAATTACCATTTGCTGTTCTTGTAAGCTTCATGCTGACTACTCATCCTGAATTGTTTACATTGAAAAGCCAGTGAGTTGTTTTCTGGATCTTCAAATAATTTTAAATAAAATCATACAGACAAAGTATGGACAAAGTGTAAGTTCTAAACCTTAAAAAAGTACTGTGAATGAGTTAACTCCTGGTCTTGGCAAATGCAAGATAATTCAATTTTCATTGATAGATCATCATGTAACTTCTGTCATGACTGAAGAGCTTGGAGAGGCAGTCAGTGCAGCCCAGGTGAGTCATGGTTAACTTCCAAGATGCAGAAAGACTGTGGGCCTGACAGTTTGCAGAGGATATGTAAATGTATAAGAGCAGGTCAGCATACCCTGGGCTTAGTCTAGAAATCTCTTCCATAAATTACTTTTGAAAGGGAAATATCCTGAAAGGTGCATGAAATAATGATGAAGGAACCTGGTTAGAATGTTTTTTCTTGATGCCATTAGGCGAGAGTCGCCGCCTTCTCCTTTGAAAGCCTGATTGTAGGCCATTCAAGGTCACCCACCTTCGGAGATGTGAGCACTTACAGCTGTCATTGCCTTCAGATTCCTATTCTCTGTCTCCTTCCTGACTAGGCTTAACAAACTTATTTTGTGAAAATCAAGAGACTGCTTTTCAAACTGTTGTCTGAACTTCCGTTTTCCACCAAGGGAATGACTCTAACCTTGCTACACACAGCTGTGCTAATATATCTTTGATCAGTCGTCTTCTCACCACATCAGCTCAAAGCTTCCAATACATCCTGGCTTTTAATTAAATTAAATTGAGAGTAAGAAGTTCTCCTTTTATGCATGTTCTCCAAGAGGAACAATATCTTTCAAGTAAAGTGCACACAATGATCCCATCTATTTACAACTCTGAGAATTAGATGAAAAAAGGGAAAAAAAAAAAAGAAACTTTGTTCTGATTAGAAAGACAGTTTGATATGAAACAAAAAGGGTGGCTTTCTAAAGCATTTCAAAAGATTTTTTTTTCAAAAGATACATTTGTAACAGGAAATTCCAGCCTACCTTAAGTGATTTGTACAAGCCAAAGTAGAAAAATGAAATTAGATGTAGGACCTGAATCAAAATCCTAGCTCCAAACAGTAATGAAAGTTTAATATATTTTGTAGTTTTTCATGTATATATATAAAAAGGCATGTACACATAAAAAGGGGGATTAACATATCCCCTTTAAAACAGGACTCAAAAATTTCACAATCCTCCAAAGGGATGCCTGTTTTTCTTTCTATGATGGTCACTCATGGATCTAAAAATAAAATAAAATAATAATAATAAAGAGCCACGCACAAGATTTTTCATGATTTTTTTTTTGTGTGTGTGTGTCCTTCCCTCACTGAATAGTTAGGGTCTTGCAGAGGTTTCGTAGATGCATGTTCTGGCTACCAAGGCTGTAGGCATTGCTAGAAGAAATGTTTTCTTTTAAAAACTGCAGCAGTGAGTTATACAACCAGACTGGAGATAGAGGCTAGAAATACATCCTTAGAAATAAATATCCCCTATTTATATTTCCTGTGTCTCATTCATACTAATACCATGTCTAATTTGTTGTTTGCCCAGTGTTTTCTTATCAGTGGCACAGCACCACACAAATAACAGCATTCACTATATGATTAAAACAAGTCTGGGCAAGTCTTGTAGATGATTTCTTTCAATTTAATTAAATTTTCTGATAGCATATATGTCTTCTGCCTCTGATCCAAAGGAAGAACAATGTGATGCCATATCCTGCTGCACGGCAGAACACAGTTTGACACAGAGAACCATAAAATCTTAATTTGGAAGCTGCAATTGATTAGTGTTACTTTTACTGCTTATTCATCATTCAACAGCCAGGATTGTGGTGGAAACCTGAGAGCTGTCACCTACAGCAGGGAGAGGGAAACATCTGATAGAGAGTATGTTTTGAGTAGGTAAACAATTGGCCCAGGTCTTTTTCTTTCTTTCAGCGAAAACAGTGAAAATCAAGCTCAATAATGGGAGTTACGTGGGATTTACATCAGTGTGAGCAGGGGCAGAATATTGCCCTGCCTGCACATTTACAGTCCTGGCAGTGCTCCCAAGGGCTTCGTGTAAGCTACTGCTACCTGACACATGTTGGTATAAGTGCTAATTAAACCACAGAGCTGTGTTCTGTTACTAAAACAAGCATCCTTAGCAGCTTCCAGACAGAGCTGGCTCCCCATAGGAACAGAGCTATCAGCTGCCTGGTTTTCCCTGATATGTCTTCGTTTCCCCATCCTCCGAGTATCACCAAAGCAGCTTCAAGAACAAGTGCAGCCAGTGCCTGGCATTTGGGAATTTCCAGCAGCATCTTTTCCCCCGAGGGGAAGCCAGGCAAGGGGAAGGCTTGGCAGGCTGCAACTGGCAAAGGCTGTGGAGGAGGGATGCAAAAGGAGGGCACAGAGTGTTGGATCTCAAGTGGTGGCAGCTGCAGCGCTTGGCATCACTCCATGGAAAGGCAGATTTGTCCTAGGCAAGGGATGGACAGGGAGGGGGCTGGTGCAGCTCAGAGTGTTGGAAGGGATGGGAGGGATTTGGAGTTACATGGTCAAGGGTTGGACAGGGGAGGTCTGGGAATGGCTTGGTTGATTTGAGGAGGAATGAGGACTTGTATACTGTTGTTCTGGATTGGCTTTGGAAAAGCCCTGGAAGCCCTGGGGCAGGAACCCTGGGAGTTGGTATTTTGGGATCAGAGAAATACCATGGGGGGCTGCAGACTGATGTAGGACTGATGTTTCACAAACATAGTGGGGGATGTTAGGTGGCAGGTTTTGCTCAGATTCGGGGATTAGGGTTTGTGTGTGATTCTCCACCAGTTCCTTTTCTTGTTGGATCACTGAGCAACAGTTCACTCCATCCATCCACTACATTTTTCAGGTCTTCTTGGTTTAAGTCCTCTTCTTTCCTGTTTTTTACTTGTTTTGGAAATATGTTTACCTTACTAAGAAGGCACTGTAAGGACTCTCTGTACTTGCATGATGGTCTGCAGGGTAGAAGACCATGATATGCATGGGAGAAATGGGAGAAATAGAGGACAGTGGATAATGAAATGCCTCACAACCTCCTTTCAGTGATTAGCATTCATGTTGCTAGTTTCTAACCATGCTGACAGTCCAAGTGCAAGGATTGCAATGCCAGTGTGGAGTAGATGTTCTTTGCACAGCTGCCTAAAGGTGCATATATCCTTCCCAATTTAGGATATTGTATCCATAGCACCTACTCATCACATGCTACTCATCTCATCATTCCTCTGCAAGTTCAGGGGGAGTCTTGAATAACTAAGTTCTCATCTTAGATGCCTAAATTTAGATAGGATTAGTGCTCTAGATGATGGCCCCTTTCTCCATTTAATTTCAAACCTAAGTAGTGTAGAGCTGCCTAAATGATGCATACATCTACAGCATCTTTTGCAGAAAAAAAGTTAAATTAACTTTTTTTTTTTTTTTTTTTTTTTTTTTTGCCAAAAGCTGGTGGACAAGAGTGGCTCCAAGCCTGATGCTCATAGCTGAGAGGTTGAAGTAGGAAATAGTTTCTCTGTAGGAAGAAAGCTCCCAATCCTATTCAGAGATTTCAGTAAAAATGACAGATTATACTTAACATTAACTGTGTGAAGAAGTTTGTGTCTCCTAGGAGAAGTCTCTTCTCTGTCAGAAAAGTATCTCACTCTGCTTGCATTGCCTGAGATGAAGGAGACAAGGAGAGAAAATCTGCGTTCTTCATTTGCCTGTGCATAGAAGGACCATTGGGAAGTTCCTTTATTACTTTTCTTTTCAGCTGGTGCTTAAACATAGGAAACAATTCTGAAATCAATAAAGTATAATCAAATGCATCCCAGGTGTGACTACCAGCACAGCTAAGAGGATGGCATTTGCTATAGTACTTAAAAGATCACATTATTTTTGTGGCTTAGCTAAACCATTTCTAGAGGAAAATAATGTCTTAAATACACACACCGTTTAAAAAAAAAAAAAAAGGAGAAAGGCAGAAAGCCAGATAGTGTGGCCAATGCAATACAGTACTTTGTATTCTCTACAAACACAAACATCTGTGGATATATACAGGAGCATACAAAGATGCCCATTCTCTCTCTACAAATTCTGCTCTCCATTTTTAATTAAAATTAAAACCTTTCATGATGAGTCCTGTAGAGCCAAAAAGTCTGTGTAGTCCAGGCATGGTGGGAATCCATGTAAGGTTGCAGACAGAAGACTGAAAAGGACTGTGCATGAGCCAAACAGCTGCAGGAATTATGTTGTGGAGCTTCATTTAAAACTTAACTGCACCTTATTTCAGAAAAATGTGGAGTTTTAGCTTCCAGTATTCTGCACCAGGATTTTCTGGAGCTTTGTTCCTTTCGTTAGTAGAAAATATCTTCTACTTCTCAGCCTGAGTGTATTCCTTGCTCATTCATGCCCATTTGCCTTATGCCAAATTCACTATTAATTTAGTAAGTGATTTTAACCTCCTCCTTCCCCCAGCTGCAGTATTCCCAGCCATTTAAAAATCAATAGTTACCTCCCTCCTCCCCACCCCAATTATAAGATTGCTATATAAATTGCTAATGAAAATATTTTCTTTTTTTGCCCCCCCCCCTTCTTTTTTCTCTTTCTCAAGTATGATATAGGTTTTTCTTTCTTTGTTTCTTTATATTTTCTTTTCTTTCTTTCTTTCTGGTCTAAGTTTGATAAGCTGTGCTCAGGACACAGTTTGAAGCTTCTCTGAGAAACTGTGAGGTTTAGAAGCTTAAGAAGAAGAGGAAGATTAGAATTCCCTTCATTTATGTGACTTCTGGTAAAATGTTGCTATCATTAGCCATTAAAGAAATAAGGTATTTTGTTATTTGTATTTTTCATTGGAGTAATAATGTTAGAAAGATTTCAGCTAAGTGTCGCAAATGACAAATCTGGTGAAGTCTGGAAGAATTCACTCTAGAACATCTGCTTTGCATTTATACTTTCTGTTTAAGCACCTTGCTGTTTTCAGTAATTCATCATGTAGTGATGAAGCATCCAGATTAATAATGGCAGACCAAACACAGCTGAGATAAAGCTTCTAGTTCTGCACAGATATTGTTTGCTTGTGTCTGTTTAAATTTAGGATTCATTCAAATATCCTGATTCTGTCTCCAGAAGCATCCTCAAAATTGAAGCTATTTGAAATATAAAATGCATTGTTATTAGTCAGGTCAACACTTAGGTCCCAGCTCTCTTAGTTTTCAATGTTTAGTGACAAGGTCATCTTAGCCATGACTTCATGAATAGTTTCTTGGAAATCTCGCCTTGAATCAACTAAAAGTCTCTCAAATTTGAACCACTTTGAAGTCAACAGTTCTGACTTGTTACACTGGGATTTTTGATGTCACTTTCTTTGGTTGGAAATCTTGAATCAGCTGAATATGAGAAGATTAGAATTATTATTGTTGTTGTTTTTTCAGTTCATTTTTGTGAAGAAAGATGTAAAAATGCCTGTCCTCCTGAAGGGCTTGACAGGGTTTGAAACTCAAGAGCTTGACAGAAAGAAAATCTTTGGAGATGGGATGAAATAATTGTGATGTGTTCTTTGCACAGTATTTTTTCTCAATATACACAATTCCTTCAGCCAAAAAAACCCAGTTTTCTTAAGTAAGTAAAATGACAAAAATGAAGAAAAAAAAAGAGTAACTTCTCCTTGAACTCAAAATGAAGAGCCTTAGAGTGAAGTAAATAACAACTTTCATCCTTTCCTAACAGTACAATCAATAATAATAATTATATATATATATAAATGCACTCACACCTAGAGAAATCCTATCTGATATGCTTCTTTGAGTTAAAGAACTGCCCCACAAAATGTCTAAGCTACTGCAAGAGTAATATCATCTCCACAGGAGCAGAGCAGCCCCTGGGAGGAAACACTGAAACAATAGCCTGGATATAATAACTTTGAGAAATTATATTCAAAAACACTCTGCTGCCCTAGAGAAAAATCACCCTGGTTTGGAAACCAGCTGAAAAGACCTGGATTACAGCAGATTCATCTTGGTTTGATGTGTTGCACCATATGGTAGCAACATTTTATTTCTCTTTGAGCATTTTTGGAAAGTTTCTGTAGTACCCATTTTTTGACTCCATGGAATGAAATACAGACAAACCAAGATTTGTGCCTACACTGTGTTCTTGAGCCCTCAGAGTTGGATGGGATTGTGGGGTGAATATTATGTCAGATACTTTGGACTAAGTGGACATTTATCAAGGGGTCAATCCGAGCATATGCATGTGCCCACTGTTCAGTCAATCTCTTTGTATATCAAGTCCTCCAGGATGTGTTCATGGAAGGGCCAGGAATTTCCAAGGTCTTTTAGAAGTTCCTATTCTCAAAATAAACATTGCAAAAGCTGATGAAAGGGAGAGTTTGAAGTCTGCCATATGATTTCCATGTCTCTTTCACGTGTTGGAGGCATGGCATTGTTTTGCCAAATCAACAGGAGGGACAAGGCCACGGAAAGAACCAGACACTAAGGGAAAGAACAGTCATGTTTACCATTAATATCAAATAACATAGAAATGAAATGATACATCTAACAAAGCAATAAGCTTACTATGTGCTGGGTTTTAACAACAGACAAAACAAGCAAAATAATGCACTTAACCATTTCTATACGAGCAAGAGGATAGTGATTAAGAAAAAGATACATCACCGATTGCCTAAATATGCTACCATCATCCAGATCCGCAGTGGCTAGGGAGCCCCTGTTGCAGCGAGGATTTGGAGAGCCTTCCCGGCAACGGGGAGGTCTTACACAGTGCGTCCACCTGTGAGCGAGGTCTCCAAAGTCGCGGCAAGAGGGTCCAGCTTTTATGAGCAAATCATGATAACTTGCATTCTCTTTGTGACTGGTAACATCCGATGTGGCAGACTTGCCCTATCACCCAGGACTGGGACTTGGCCAAAGCCCAGGCCCCAGATGGGAGGGTTCCCTGCAAGGTCAAAAACACTTGCATGAGAGCCTACAAAAGTTACAATTTTATCAGCCTATGTGCAGGGTGGCGTAAGCAGTCTGGCAGGCCTACGTGCAAGTTAGCATAAGCGATTTACAGGCGAGTTCAGGCAGAGTTGCATTCAGCTGTAAGCCAATTCTTATTTGGACCTGTGGTTCAGGCTCTAGCACAATAGACATGTCCAGCAATTTCTAGATTACAGAGAAGAGAAGGAGGGCCTCTTAGAAAGCACCCCTGCAGGATAATAAAGAAGAAAATTTGGAAGATTTTTTATTTTAATATTGTTTTATCTTTTTACTTTGGCTCCTTCGGTGCAAGCACCCGCTTTGACAAAAACGTGTAAGAGAGAGATTTTTATGCTTCAGGGCATTAGCTTTCCACAGATTGCCTCAGGCTTGAGGGTTTCTTTATGTGTTAGACAGATGGCTCACCAATTGCACTTATCGGATTCTTCTTTCACTTACTTTCAAAAGTGTCTGGTCATCAGCGGAGACAAAATAGAGCATCAAAAGTACCACTTGTTCTGCCCAAAACAGCAATTTTGAGATTTTTTTTTTTTGTGTGTGTGTTTGTAGTTACTTTTGTCATTTCCAAACTCATTGTATATGTAAGAAACCTATCTTTATGTTTTTACTTAGCCTTTAGCTCGTGCACCTTCATAGACAACTATTTAACTCCATCCTGCAAAATAGAAAGGTTGGAAAGGTGGTTTTGGCAGAGCCAGGTTAAAGTCAAACTACCATCTGCACCTCTGGCATATGTGATTTACAGCTTACTGCAGTATTAGCATGAGCCGATCTGTTTCATTTACCCAGTAGATGACTTTGTTTTAATAGCTTGACAGCCTCTTTATTTAGGCAAGAGTTCACTCATTTTATGTGGAAATTTAACTTTTTTTTTTGTTGTTAAATCAAAGCATATCTTTGTCAGTGTATTGCAAAACCTTGACATTTTTCTCCAAAGCAAAGAAGCATTAAAGGTCATATTTTCAAAAGTACCCATAAAATTCTACCAACAAATTATGCTTCAGTATTTAAGTGCACAAAAACCATTTTTTAAAGAGTGAATAGAAGAAGAAACAAATCTAGAAGTGTATGTCAAAATTCGGCAATGAAACTCAATTGATAGAGCAAGGATAATATTTCAAAAACACCTATATTGTGTAGGAACCTGGATGTTATTTTACAAGTATAGGTGGGAAATCTCTGAATTGTGTTTGAACATTTAGTCTTTATCATTTCATATCAATTTTAGTAGAATTTCCGTTGTTGATAACAAATGCTATTGTTATTCCTCAGTTTTATTGAGGCTTCTGCAAGGACAGGAGCTTTTTACTCTTTACTAGGTATTATTTAATCACACTCTCAGTCCCCATCATAAAGAACTCCCAGTCTAGAGGTATGAAACAAAGTGTAGGAGGAGAAACGGAGGCTTAAAGAGGTGAAATGAGAGCCTGAAAGTCACACAGATGGTCAATCATAGGAGTTTTCTTTGAACTGTCCATTAGATCTTCCCTACTGCACAATTATTCCCTCTTTCTTCAGATATCCTTTACACCCAGAGCGAACAAAACACTATTGATCGGCCTAGTCCTGAAATAAGAGGGAAATGACATTTGTACTTGAAATTAGCTGGCCTAATGATATTTGAGTAGTCTTTATTTTTAGATTCACACAATACCTCACACTGTGGAGCCTGTGCTAATAAAAAAGACATCCCTATCGTTATTTTGGCACGTGGGGTTATGGCTATTTATACCTTGTGTTTCAGACAGGCTCAATCTGCTAAGGACAGCTATTGTGATAAAGATGCCAACAGAAGGACCCTGACAAAGAGTTTTCAGATCATTGTCCTAGGTTTTGTTCATAAAGGACTTGTCTGTATCAGGTTAATAGAGAACGGTACTACTTGGCACTGACTTTGCTTAGACACTATAGTGGCTTTCTTTATATGAATAGCTTATCAGGTAGGAGGAGATCCCAGTGGGATTTTTTTTTTGTCTTCCCTTTGTGTCCTTTGCATTGTCAAACTTTTTTCTGTGATATGGGACTATCATATGGGATTATGGTATAGGATCTCTTGGAAAGACTCTGCCATGCAGTGTTGTTTAGAAGCCTTGGATATCTTGGCAAGTTCCTGTGATTTTTTTCTCTCATATCATCTTAATGCTGTGTTGTTAATTTATATTTATTCCTCTAATTGATGTGGTTTTTTTTTTAGTTTGTTTTGCCAAGCCGCTGTTTAGGGACTGTGAGGACTGGGATGCTTGGGCGGAAATTATGGAATTTCAGTGGCTAATGAAATTCAAAGGTGGTAATGCAGAACCTGCTGTTTATAATGCCACAGGGGAAAGAGATGGTGTTCTCACTCCTACTGGGTGAAGCAAGAAGCATCCTCTTGAGATTTGTGGAGGTGAAGCTATTAAAGGCTTTGATGTGAAATGGGAGGGAGACTGAGGGAGAGAAAGTTTAATAATCACTTCAGTATCATCTTCATGATATTGAAAATCTTTACAAAGTCTTTTCTTTTCACATGGCTGCCTGAATCTCTCTTCTTGACCAGGTTGCTGGCTATGACAAAGACAATATCTGCCAGTTCTCTAAACAGATCAAAGGACTATTGTCTTTCTTTTCCTCAGCCTTGAGAAATACCCCCATTCTCTAGTTCCAAGAAGTAAAATGTTTGCTATATATCTTTCCTTTGTTTTTGTCTCTGTCTCCTTAGATCACACAGAGATATTGAGCAATTGACAATTAAACACATGGAGTACTCTCAGACCCATGCTGTGTAAAGCAAGGAAAATAACACAGCTGATTCTGACCCTTGTTCACTTTTATACACCACTGAATATAACAGTGAGTTGGAGGGTTGTTTCACTGTTGTTGAGGAATTGGGGCTGTTCCACCCAACCTACAGATACCATTCTGCCATCTTCTACCACATACTAATAGACCTTTCAGGAAGTCATTTTATATTTAACACCCATATACATGTGGAGATCAGATGCATCAGTCTCTTTGGGACTGGTTGTAGGGAATGAGGGATATCATGGACTGCAGGCTCAGAGAGGTTCTCTAGCATGATCATTTGGAGGACAGGGCTTCAGGCATGTGCTGGAGAAAATGGTTTAGAATGGGAAGATTAATGGTGCCACTTTGCCTCTTTTCAAGCTGTTGTTACACTGCTATTTTATCACCATGACAGTGCAGGAGACAGGGAAAATAGCTCAGAAAGTGAAGGGCAATCTAACGATATATGCATTGGTATTATCCACTAGTGCAGTCTTATTTTTGTGCATTCCTGGAAGGGGATAGCCACTTCTACTTGAAGGAAAAAGTCATGTCTGTACTATTCTAGTAGTATGAGAGTGGGAGCTGTAAAACAACAGAGAGCAGGAAAGATGATAAATGATGAGTTGTTTGCTAGGAGCAGAAAGCTCGCACTCTCTAACTAACACTGAAATTCCAGGGGAGTGTTTTAGAGCACAAAAAAAAAGAAAAAAAAAAAAAAGCATCAAGAGAAAAAGAAAAGGAAGAAAAGGAAGCAGTTATGAGGAGATGTCTAAGTAAGTCATCTATATTTAAGGTGGAGAAAAGAAAGACTTCAATTACTTCCAGCTGGCTTTAGATACAGAACCAAGGAACTTTTAAAAGGAATGGAATCATGAAAATCTTAGTAAGGAACTTAGGACAGAGAGAAAGGCACTTTTGTGGTGCATTTCCAGTATCTACATTGGCCAAAGAAAGAGATGAGTTTCCTGGTAGCTAAATCTGCAGCGTAGGTAAAGTGGTGGAATTTCAGCAGGTTCTGCTGAAATTTCCCAGAGTGCTTCAGAGTGCCTTAGTCCAATTGGTATTTTTAGTCACAGAATCACCAAATGGTTGAGGTTGGATGGGACTTCTAGAGATCATCTAGTCCAACCCCACTGCTCCAGCAGGGACACCCAGAGCACAGGGCACAGGGTGGCATCCAGGCGGGTTTGGAAGATCTCCAGAGAAGGAGACTCCACAACCTCTCTGGGCAGCCTGTTCCAGGGCCCTGTCACCCTCACAAGAAAGAAGTTCTTCCTCACATGGAGGTGGAACTTCCTGTGTTTTAATTTATACCCATTACCCCTTGTCCTGTCACTGGTCACCATCGAGAAAATTTTGCCCTCATCCTCCTTGCATTCTCCCCTCAGGTATTTATACTTATTGATAAGATCTCCTCTCATTCTTCTCTTCTCCAGGCTAAACAGGCCCATTAATATTTTCTTCAGTTAATCCACAGGTCCTAAAGTGATGTGACATGTTGTTTGAGTGAAATTTTCACAATATAGATGTCTAAATCTAAGAAAAGGAATTACTTGATGAATTCAAAACTTTGGTATATTGTTTTGAAGAACTCTTCTTCTTCACATTATGTGATCTAGCTGAATATATATATATTTGTAAGTAGCTCAAAACTTGAAAAAAAAAGGTTAGAAATGCTCCAACTATGACATTATGTGTGTGCAGTCTAGCTGCAGTGAATGTATTCATTAAGAAAAGCTTTTTTTTTCTTTTTTTGAAAAAGAAATGAGTTTTTTTTTTCTTTAAAGAGCCATTTAAAAATAAACAGCATTTATAGGGAGAGGATACATTTCCGCTGTTAAATAGAAGAGGTCTCAGGCACTGGACCAAGCTGTTCATTAGCTTCACTTTCCCTATCCACAAGAAAAATCTTTTGCAGTATCACTCGCCCTTGAGGTCAGGTATTGTTTCATAGACCTCTTTTACTTAGTAATATAGGCACAATCTATGTCTTAGTAGAAAGGTCATAGTACAGAATCTTAATAAGGAAATGGAATTTTGCAGATAAACAGGGAAAACTTTGTTCTGACCTTCCCTACCTCAAGTAAATGGAAGGCAAATTATGTAAAGTGATATGATTGAAGGATTCATCTGATGCAGAACCCTCTGAAGCTATCCATTAAAGCTATCCATCATTAGAGCACCCTCTTCCAAGTCATAGAAAGTAGTTTTAAGAAGATGGTCGAAAAGAGGTAGGAAAATGTGTCATTATTTGAGCTACATCTTGAAGCACCCTGGGGGTTCTTGGAAATGGCCCTACTCATACCTGTGATTGTCGTGCTCTTTCAGTTTTTGCCATACCACTGGATAATTACATCTCAATTAAAGAATTTAATAAATCAGATTTCTCCTCTTATCATTCAATAATAGAAAGATTAACCCAATTTTGAAAATCTTTGTATCACTAGACTTCATATAATGATCTCACCTATCAAGTTTTCTCTGTGGTTGCATCACTTCTAATGAACTCTTTTAGTAATTCGATGCTTTCATTTTGCAGTTTGAGAATCTTATCAAAGGTTTTCTGAAATTAACTACTGTTAGTCCTATTCATTGCTTAAAATACATCATTGGCTTTTGTGAATTCTTAATGGCTTCATTAAAAGAGCATAACTAGAATATTGTATTATCCTGCTAAGCACTTCTATGATCCTCGTCAACGTGAGACTAGAAAACTTCTTAGTTTTTAATGGATTTTTGTCTTCTCAATCCATAGGAAATAATTAAATGTTATCCCTATTTTATTCAAGGTGAGGTAAAACAGGGTAGTTTAAGCAGACTATCAAGTTAATATGGAAAGAAAACTCTTATAGCTCAGTAGCTGTTTGACCATATGTCTCTTAAATATTACATTTTCAGCACTTCAGAAATTTGTCCACACTCCTGACTATTGCTCTCTAGGTATTCTAAGTTTTGGGAATGCTGAGTTTAGTACAAAATATCATAATCTTAAGATTCTGATGGAAGGCTAATGAGTATTTTTAACTCATACTAATGATTTTTTTTTTCCATAGTAGATAAACTAATTTTCATTAGAGAACCAAAAATACTCTGTTGAGAAACACTGTCAGGAATGCTCATAAAGAATGTAGTTCAGGTGTCTTGTTTCCTTGTTCTGAATGATTCCTCAGTCAGACAGTCTCACAACAGATATCTAAACAAATGATCAAGACAAGAGGTCATGATGCATTATGAACTATTTCCAGAGAGACTGCTTCAAAGAGGACAAATAGGATGGAAAGTATCCCAAGTATAATTTCATTACAGTACTTATCAAGGGAAATGCTTGCTTTTATTTTCTTTAGTTAAGTCATCTGTGAAAAACATTCTTTTTTGGGGAAAAAATCTCTTAAAAATCCAATAGATTTTTTAAAAATTTTATACACTGAATAAAAATAGATCTCTCTTTCAGTTGTTTCTCCAATTTCCTCTTAAACCTTTTGTTTTCATAGTGTTCATTAGCAAGGAGTTTCACACATCCACTGCCCATTCATGGATAACCATCTCCTCTTGTTTGTTCTGCACCTTGCTCCAGCTAACATTGATTAATGCTTCCAACTACTCTTCTTGTATTGGAAGACAGAATGAATAATCAATTTTTATTCACTTTCTTCATGCTTTTCATGATTTTGTGTACCTGTATTATATATCCTGTGAGCCATCTCCTTTCCAGATTGAAGATCCTAAGTGATCCTAAGTCACTTCACATATGGGAGGAATCAAAGATCAGTACCTTCCTTTAATATTTTGCAGTTCTAATATTTTCTTAGAAAATAGGGGATTATAGCAGTACGCAAAATTTAAGATGTAAATAAGCCATGGATTTTTACAGGGTCATAATTGTATTTCTATTTTTTTTTCTTTGTATTAACTGCTTAACTCACACTGTTTTTTTTTTTTTTTTTTTTTTTTTTTTTTTTTTTTAATCTGAAAGGAAACACTGCGAGGTGTATTCATGGAAAAAGAAGTATCCCTAAATTACTTCTAATATGCTTTTCTGCTTTGGTTTCTTGTATTCCAAATGAAAATTCTCAATGACCACGCTGGAAATGTGATTTCTTAAAACAGGAGAACAGCATATATAGAAACTAACAGCTGTGAGGTTGCAGGCAGGGACCAAAAATGTACATATAGCCTTGTAACCACGACATCAAGATTTTCTTTTCTGTGCAAATGGAGAACAGGAAAGATAAGGCCTGGATTTCAATTGCTTAATTGTGTTTATATGCTTTACATGTAGCTTAGACTGAGATTAAAGGAACATGAAGCTTTCCACATGTTATTTAACAAGTAGTCTCTGAATCACTAGGTAACCAGAAAGTATCAGGGAGGTGGCATGCTGTAATACATGTGACACTTATCTGAAGCTGGCCTGCATAATGTGGCAAATAAACCCCTATACTACAATTGTAACATTTAGCACCCTTTTTATGTAATTCAGTTCATAGAAGTCTAATTAAAGATCAGTGAACCAAGCGTTTAAAAGGCAACCAATTTAATTGCTGTAATTGTAAGATTTAGATGAATAATAAATGTGCTAATGATACTCTAATATTAAGTGTTCAAGTTGGTGATCAAGTCAATTAAGATATAATTGTAAAGCAGCAATTCACAAATAATGAGTCAATGAGTGCAATCCTTCCCATCGAGCATGATGTTGATAGGAATAAAATACAGTAACCTTTTCACATCTTGACATTTGATTTTATATATTTTATCCATGTAGGCAACATTTTAATGCAGCTTGTCATGAGTAATACAGAATGTCCATCGTCTTCTATCCTTCAAATAGAGAACTGGACGTAGCAGTTCTATTAAAATAATAGCAAGTGTTTCATAATATTGTGACTTCTTTTCCTGGGATTGATCTTCACTAGTGCAGTGTTCAAGAGCTATATAAATGTAGGATCATGGCCATACGACAGCTTCACCAGAACAGTCCATTGCAGTGCGGAGTTCATATATTTGTCAGAGATAGCCTATTCTTATGAATCAATCAGAAATTGAAATAAACTATACGATAGCCTGGTTTGGGGACATGTTTCTCAAACTAATGCTGAGAGAGAGAGATAAGGAATGAAAAACAATTAAGACAAATCAGAGATGCTACTACATTAATTTTGAAACTTACTGAGATTCAATTTAAAGAGGAAACCATTAAGAGTACAGTATTTTCTTACAAAACTCTTCAGAAATATAATGTATCACAATGAGACCTATATTCTGGCTAGATAATTGTCACTACAATAATAACATAATCCTCTTCGATGCTGAGAGTGATGCATGGGCATGAAAACATATAGCAAATACAAGCATGTGCATTGTTTTTAATATCTCATCTAAAAAACAATATTTGGAAAAGTCTCAAGTAGGAAAGATATTCTAGGTACAGAAAGCAAGGTTTAAGCTGATGTATTTTCCTGTCCCTTGGACAGAGCAGAACATAAGAATATATAGAGTCAATAGAATATATAGAGTCAAGCCAATGACTTAAGTAGCCAAGCATTCTACCTCCGAGAGTGGTCAATTACAGCTATTTAGGGAAGAGTACAACATTTATCGATCCTTCCTTGCACACATCCCTTGCTTTTTATAGCCTGCATATCTGAACCATCTCTTGAGATCTTAAAGTAAGGCCTATCTTCTGGTTTTTCTGTAAACAGAATTGCACATGAGAGAGTAGAAAAGATGTTCAGAACCTCTCAGAGACAGATGGAATTTCCTACAAGTCCTTTTGATTCAGCAGTTTGAGACAAAATAGGAATAACATCCTAGTAAAAAGTTAAATTTATTTGCCATTTTAACTGAGATTTTCTTTTCTTTGATGAGATTATCCATGTTTCTATTAGCTCTTCTCTAGCTTCTTGGTGAGTTTGAATGTGTTTCCAGTGTTATAAGACAATAGTGATGAAAACAAACCAATTTAAAACCAATAAGGATAATATCATGCTGGGAATTAGGGGAAAAAATGCTCCACAAAATAGTGTTGGAAAGGAGAATATATAATGACAATTCCATTCCTATGTTCTGCTTGCTGCCTTTTGTTTGTTATTTACTGTGGAAACTCAACAACATAAGAAAAATATATTTGATCTGGGTGTTCACTGGTCTCATGTCCTTAATCATTACTGGTGTGCCTACAAGGCAATCAGCAATCACAAAACCATAAATTAATGTAGATCCAAGAAGCCATCTAGTCCAGTGCCTGGCTAAGAGCAGGTCCAGTTATACTGGGGTGCTCATGTCTGTTTCTAGTCATTTTTTGAAGATCACGAAGGATGGAGATTCCATAGCATCTCTGCAACTTGTTTCAGTATTTGACTGTCCTCATGGTGAATAATGGTCAATAATATTTCTGCACATTTATTCGGAATTTCCCACTTTTGTTCATTGCATTTCATCATATTATTGTGTACTTCTGAGATGATTGTCTCTGCTTCCTTTACATGCTACCATTAGATGGCTGAAGAGACATTATAATCTCTCATTAGTGTTCTTTTTGAACTGAATAAATTCAATTCTCTTAGCATTTCTTCTTACATTGTGTGCCTCAGTTCTCTAAATATTTATTTCAGTGACCCTCCACTGTACTTCCTCCAGCATGTCAATGTCTTTCCTATATCGCGGAACCAAACTTGAGAGAATCCTCCAGATAAAGTCTTGCTAGTGCAGAATGGAAGTGAGTAATCACTTGCCTTGACCTGCTGACTACACTTCTGCTAATGCAGCTCAGCTGCTTTTTAGCCAGTCAGTCCCTGACTGTATTCATTGCCCTATATTGATATATGGGGCTATTTCATTCCAGATGCATGACTTTGCACTTTCTTTTTTTGAATTACATGCCTTTTGTGAATTTCACAATGTTTTTGTTACCACTTTTCTCCACCATATTGAAATCTGGCTCCAGATATCTGTCTTGCTCTTGAGTGTATCTACCATTGTCTGGCAGTGTATCTGCCAGTTTGGTATAATCCATGAGTCTGTTGACAGTGCATCTTCTCTTATTATTCAGCTTGTTAATAAAGACATTAACAATATTGGTTCTAGTATAGTTCCCTGAGGGGTGCTCCTAGTCACCAACTCCCAGTTGGACTGGCAATCACAGAATCACAAGTTGAACGGCACCTCTGGAGATCACCTAATCCACCCCCTTGCTCAAAACATGTTCAGCTAGAGCAGGGCCTGCTCCAGTCAAGTTTTGAGTGTCTGCAAGACTGGAGATTCCTCAGCTTCTCTGAACAACTTGTTTCAGTGATTGAGTAACCTAACATTAAAACATTTTTTTGTTATACTTAGGTGGAATTTCCTGTATTTCAATTTGATCCCATTGTATGCCACTGATAAGTGTTTGGCTCCATTTTCTTTAAATCAGGACAAGGCAGGTCTCATGGTTATAAAATTCTGAGCCAGGACAGGTCTGTGACAACATCTATACATCCAAGAGTCAAACTGCAAGACGCATCCACTCCTACTCAAGCCTCTCTAGCTTCCATCACTGGAAGAATTGGGCTCCTGTGACTTTTTGTTTCACATCTAGACATCAGTAGTCACACCTGGCAGTATCATTGGTGGCAATATTGTAGGGAAGAAGCAAGAATTAATAACCTGAAAGCCTCCTGGTAATTAGAAATCCCACTAGGGCATGAAGGCAGGCCCGTAGGTACATGCTTCCATCCTCCACAGGACCACTGTCTCTTGGTATAAAAATTTTGCTCAGGTATAAAAATTTTGCTTGGTATAAAAATTTGCCCTGCTAATTTTTGTTCATTTTTGGTCCGACACCACTAGACCAATTCAGTAATTGCAGATCTGCAAGTGGAGAGGGAGTATGCAGGATGAATAAGCTACTGCTGGTAATGGTAGAAATAGGAGGTGATAAGAATCAGTGTGGTATTCATTTTCCCTATCATTAGCTATCTAAAACATGTATGTCTCAAAAAACTCCTCTATGCTACTTAATGGAGATAAGCACTTCCCGTGTATGATTCACTGTCTTCTAAAATATGCGTCCAAACTGGATAGGACAAATTCGACTTTGAAGCTGGCACCACTAACTCTAGTGAGGATTACTTTTGATTAAACGTCTAGTCTTCATCTGAGTGGTTTGAGGTACTTCACTACTTTATTCTGAAGAGTCAAGTTTATAAACTAAAATCTATAAAGTGGCCTAGAAACTAAGGCAGTTTCCTGAAAATTTTCTGAAGTTTTTTTTTTTTTTTTTTTTTTACTATTATTTTGATTCATAGATGATCTTTAAAGCAAGATCTCAGAGCCAAAAGTCCTATAACCTATGAGATTTTAGGTCTTTTGAAATAGATTTAAATGCCCAATCAGTCCAATTCAACTTCTCTGATCGGCTGACAGGTGAAGTTTTGTTTTGCAGATGGTTTGCAAAGATTGTTTTGTAGTTAATGTTCCAAAGAGTTATAAAGTTGTTTTCTTTTGTTTTCCTTTTCTTTTTTATTTTATATTAATAGGTAAACCATGCAAAGTGATTTCATGTAAAACTTATGCAGAAGTGATTATAAACCCATTCTCACTATACACTTTAACCTGGTGATTAGGATATTATTGTGGCAGACATTAGCCTGAGTTTTCCCAGTAAGAAAGAGAAGGAATTACAGTTTCTTCCTTCTGTGTGAAACTCAGACTGCTGGGCAGGTGGGAAGGAGCTGGTTTTCATCTCCCTGTTTTGCAGTTTTGCTATTTTTGTTTGAAACGGAAGCAAGAAACAGCATGCTGTAAAAAGTTGAGCTTTGATTTCAGAAAAAAAAAAAAAGAAAAAGAAGAAATGAATTTTGGCTCAAGTTGTACTATTTTAAGTTAATTTTTACAGCATTTTCACAGAAGGCATATATGAATCATTTGAAAGAGAGCTTCTACAAAAACACCTTTTAAATGCATTTCATGTAAAATCTGAATTACAGGACTCTGTGAGTAATTAAAGAATAATGACATGTACACATCTTTCATGCTATCCTGTTTCTTATTAGTATTACGTAGTCTAATTTACATCAAGGTGTAGGTTGCTGAGTACTAATTTAGTAACTGTAGAGATACATCAAAATGGCTCCAACTTTACATAAGACTGAATGATCAAGATCTAAGGTTTGATCTTTTGGTGAGTGTAAATAAATTCACTTCTAAACAAAACAAAACAAACCCAACAATCTTAGAAATAAGCAGAGCACACATTTCTTCAGGGTAAATCAAATGTAGATGGCACCTGGAATGCCTCTAAGGAAAGGTTCTTAAATATTTGGTAGACTAAGAAATTAGATGTAGTATAACTACATTAGCACTGTGCTTGGCATAGACTAATCAGATCTGTTAAGAAAAAAGGAATATTAATATGGACTGAGTTATGTTACCCCGAAAAGGCAAGCCAGATCACTAAGAATGAACTCTATGGCATGACAGGGTAGATATACTCAAACCAACAGTCAGGCTCTTAGTATTAAAGCTGTCTCTGTTAAACTCAACAATAAACAGAGAGTGGAGTTAGCTTTTACAATAGACATTTGTTTCCTTCAGGCTTTCCTTCTTGTGGAATGAATTATTGTAAAATAAATACTGATAAGTACTGTGAAACTTTTCCTAAGGACAACCAGTATATCTTAATAATAAGTTTGTTCCCTACATAAGCAATTTTCCATCCTATCAAATTAGCATAATTTTTAATTGAATCTTATCATCTTCCTTTTTTTTTTTTTTTTTTTTTTTTGCTAATATGGCTAAAGTATAATCACATTAGTCTCTCTCATAAAGCATGACAAAAGAATGCTAATCAGACAGCAATGAAGTACACTGCAGAACTATTACCTGGAGAATATATATATATATTTTGCTATGTTGAAGGCCCTATTTTTTTTCTGTTCCCTCAATGATTTTTTTGCTTATTCCCACTGTGTCCCTCTCTTTCTCTCATATCCTATTTAAATGAACAAAGAAGTGTCCCCTCAAACATATTTAATCCTAGATCACAAGCAAGTTACTTCAGGTCATTGAGAATGATGTTAAGGAGCATGTGAGTATGTATTTGAGATTAGCAAGGTCATAAATATTTTAGAAAAGCTTAAAGAAAGATACTTGCTTTCAGCCTGCCATTTGGTATCATTTGAATGTCAGATCCCAGTTTAAACCACTGCAATTCAAATATCTGGATGCCCTTATTTATATTGCTCTTTTCTCTTATTTATTCTTTTTTTATTCTCTCAGTGGCTGTGAAGATTAAAATACCATCTTCTCTGTCATTGAGTCTAATATGTTGGCTAATGTATTTGCAAGGCCTTTCTCTTCATATTGATGCAGTTTTCCACAATATCTGAAAGATTTATCTTTTGTTCACAGGTAAAACCCCTTCTCTCCATCTTCATTTGTGCATTTATTTCTACATCTGGAACAATCTTTCCACAGGACCTGATAAATAGTCCCCTTTCACTTTCAAAATATTGTAGCAAAGGTCATAGTCTAACCATGTTGTCCTTCTCCTTGTCTCCTATTCCTGTATTTGTCTCATACAAAATAAACTGCTTTCAGTCTTAATATTCACGTATTTTATAGTACCTTTCCTACTTGGTCTTTCTTAACACTGTGAAAGGTGTTATTACAAGGTGATCTCTCCCACCTACACTGATACAGCAGTATCATCTCATATCCCCTGCGAACTGCATTTTCAAATGTTCTAATTCTTGGTCTAACCCAAGCTACTTTGTACATGTGGGAGAATCATCACATGTACATCTAAAAAATTTCTTTCTTGTCCCCTTCAAACTCCTCCTATGAATGTACTACATTCCTCTCTCTGTAACTCTTCTGTAACTTCTCCCTGCTTCTATGGTTTTGTCTGTCTCTGATCCAAGCATCCAAGGCCGAGCTCTGATGCTGCCCAGCTGCACAACCTTGGCTCAGACTTCAGAGGAAATTGCTAAGCCTTGAGAAAGGCTGCAGAACAGAACCAGGGAAGATAAGAAAAGTAAAATTACAGACAGAGGTGAGGTTGTTGCGATGGGGATTGTTTGCAGCTCAAGGATTTAAGAGTGAGAACATCAGAACTGAAAGGCATAAAATCCTAAAGCAAAAAGTATTGCTGGCAGAGTTGCTGGAAGATGGCAGGTCGGGAACATAAGAATATTTTTGGTGGGTAGCAAAGGCCAATCTTTCTGCTTTTGACTGATGTCTGCTTAGCCATCAGACGATTCAGGTGGCTTATTGGAAGGATGAACTAATGATCAGACTAGGACCTCATTACATTCTAGCTCTCATTTGTGTTAGCCAAACAATAATTACTTTATTCTTCAAGTTGTATATATTTGTTATTTTTAATTGATTACCACTTGTTTGCAGTGCTTCTTTGCATGCAGCCAGAATTGCTGAAAGTGACCAAAAGCAGGAGGATAAGAATTCATTTGCTCTAATATCTGCACTACCTCCCAGCAAATTATATATTTGAGCAATATACACTTATGTGCACATATACATTCTCCTAATCTGACCTAGTCATCCTAAACTTATTTTATTAAAAAAAAAAGTTATACATGGTATAACACACTTCATTATAGAATATAAATTATTAAAATGACCTACATGAGTCTGGTTCTAGACACAGATTTCTTTTGATTAGCTATGAAGCAAACCATCACTTTAAATTGTGGGTGTCAGAAGTGTAGACATCTGAATTGAGATAAGGTGAATGACAATTGCCTTGTGTACTAATTGCCTCTTATGGCATCACTTCTTTCTTTTTTTTTTTCTCATTGTTTGTTCCTGTGTCAGTATCTTTTGCCTTTTGCTTTATTAAGTGTCAATTTTTTGTCTTTTTTAAGAGGACTTTTAAAACAGAAGTAGTCAGTAAAGTTCAAGATGTTTTTTGCCATCATAAGCGATTAGAATGTGGAAAACTCTTATATTATCCTCAAAGAAATCTTAATATAGAAAAGTGAAGAGGCCTGGCATCATTAGCCTATGTAAAGCACCCAGCACAAAGGAGCATCCATACATGATGAAAACCTCTGGCTTTTATCACAAGAGAAGCAATAAATCATCTCTGTATCTTGATCAAATCATATCTTTAGATTCTGCCTGTTTAAATGTCACTAACAGATTAAATTGGATTTTTTCTTTTTTTTATTTCTTTTTCTTCTTTTCGTTAACTTTTTGTAATGTTAATTTAAAACAAAAATAAAATGCTTAGTAATATACGCTACTGGGGTTTCGTCATGGACTAGGAAAGTTACCTACTGTCCTTAAAAGTGAGAGAGGATATGAGACATTTGGAGTAGAAATGGTAAATAAATAAATCTGATTAAACTGATGTTCCCTAACTATATTAAGAATGGTTGAGAAAAGTATGCTCTTCAGTATAAAGGTATTTCATTATAGAGATACATCCTGTGAAAGATACATTTGCTTCCATAACCCTTTCTCAAACTCAGAAGATTACTTTATTAAAGATATTTTTTCTAGGGAGATTGCTATGGCAATACATAACTAAAACTATGTCAAGATAGATTTTATTACAGTGAATAAGACTTGGTGATCACACATGATAACTCTGATTCAACATAATTGACTGAAAGATTTTAAAAAGAAAGAACAAAAAAGCTATGTCTGAAAGTGAGATCCTTAATTTCAAAAAGGTAAAAGGTGATAAATACAGAAAACATTGTTTTCATAGTCCAAGAAATCAGCTTGATTGAGAAGTTAGATGTGAAAAGCCTATAGGATTACCTTAAGGAAAATGGTCTGAATCCAGTATGAATCATTGTCCCTGTATAAATGGAAGCAGCACAGTCACCATGGTACAATGATCTAATTAGATGAAAAAAGGACAAAAAGTCAGCTTTCACAGGTACATTAACACGGACAGAACAGATTGTGTATATCAAAATACCTAATTTTCTTTTGTTTTATGTCCGCCGTATCCTTCCCACTACAGTTACCATCTTTTCTTCCATTACACAAAGAAATGTACCTCTCTGCTTTAGTATCCACTCCACCCTCCAATTCCCTTGCTTTTTTCCCTCTCATTACTTGAGAACCCACTTTTTTTTTTTTTTCTTTTTTTTGATGCTGTGGCAATTTTTTTGTCTTTTGCCAAGACCTTTGCTCAGCAGGTGAACAGGAGTTACCCTAGGTTTTAGCTAAGGCAGAACTAAGCACATGCTGACTGGCAGCAGATAGATACACAGCCCTGCCAGGTCAGCCCAGAGAAATGCTGATTACCAGGCTGACAGGCCAAATAGAAGAAGTTTATATCTACTGAGCTTACAGTGCAGCCATTTCTCTGGACAATTAGTTTAAGTGTCTTTTCCCTATGTTTCTTTTCTACCAATTCACCAGCTGTCATAGCACTGGTAAGAACTTCATACCTCAGTGGCCTCAGTCTTTCTCTCAAATTTGCCTGAGACAACTGAAGACGGAAATATTACTGGGGGAGTCTTCCAAAGAAAGAAAATGTGCTTACAGATCTTAACTGCATAAACATCTATAATCTATGAATCCTGTTTGGAGGAATAAAAGTCCAAAAAGAATTTTAGGGATAAATCATGTGAGGCTGACTTTGACACGTTTATTTACTCTCTAGACAAGGGAAATATATCTCATCTACCTGCACTTCAGAAAAACATTTGATATAATGGAACATGAAATTCGTTTAACTGGAAGAGATGGAGAATATAATGTTACTCACTAGAAATGAGCCAAAGAGTTAATATTAGGAGTTCTCATTACCTCCACACTTGCTATTTTATTCTTTGCTTATCAGTCCTTTATTCATTCTGTACAGACTAACTCTTTGGTTCAGTTTAATTATATCCTGAAAAATAGTCAAACAAATAACAACAAAATTTTTCAGTCAGAAATGATCACGGGAAGATATAAAAGTGTGTGTGTGTTAAGATAAGGTGGAAAGTGTTAAATTAAACAGGAAGTTTACAAGATGAGTTCTTAAAGGATTAGTTGTGAAACTGTGGGATTTGTATTGGTGACTTTAGGATTAAAGTAACAAACATATGCATCCTCTAAGAGAACATAGAGGAGATTGCATGGGAAACCCTATGAAGATACCATTTACTTTTTTCCCACAATTACTTTTTTTCTACTGCCTTTTTTTTTTTAAGAACATTTAGTGTACCATAAAGTTAATCCTGACACTGTCAGTGACCTCAAGTAGGTTAGTTTTAAATAAAATACCCATCTGGAACAGCAAGGAACTCTGAAGGATGAATATAGCTTTACTTGAAAGCCTCATTCCACACATTATTGAAAAAAAAATCAATATAGACTGTTTTCAGGGACAGATATCATTAGTAACAGTTCTACTGTTTTATTCTGGGAGATAGCCAAATTCTTAAGGGAGCTATTATCTCATGCCTCTGGAAAATAAAAAGTCAAGAGTCCTTTAGAATTTAAGTATAAAAGAACCTGAGGCAGGACTCTAAAATAACTTTGCAATACATGTTGTCAAGTTCAAATTTTGCTCTGATTGACAAAAAGTCCAAAAACTCAATATCTTTTCTGTGTATCGTTTCTTTCTTTCAACAAAAACTGAACCATGATTGTTAGATACACTGGATAAGGACTATAAGTCATCTTCATCAATCTTTTCAGTTAAAAGACTGAGAGATGATAGAAAACCACTGCTTTATTTGTTATACATGCAAATAAAATCTGTATAGCTACAGCTCTCTAATTTTATAAAGAAATATTTAGAAATCTGTCCTTAGGAAGGAAAGTTTGGTTTAGCTCAGTGTACCTAACTGGTTAAAGAAAAGTACTTCGTCTGAGAATCCAGACTGATAAAAAATAAAATTCTGGCTTGGAGCTGAACTGCAGTTGGTTATTATGACTGACAATTCTGCTCTAATTTATTCTTTTCTTTTCAATTTTATAGTGCTTCATATAAAAGATGATTTTCTCAAATATTACAAAAAAAGTAAACTTCAGAATGATTATTCTATCCTTCTATATATCTAGTAAATACAACTGAAATCTTCAGTTTCACATTCATTTTTCCTAATTCAAATAAAAATAATTATTACTCCCTGATTGTCCCACTCCTACTATGATTTATTACTTGGTATAAGGAAGCTACTTTCCATCCTTTCCTTCCAGTTTGCCAAAAGATCTGACAATTTGTGATTTCTGTCCATGTAGAAAGCTTTTGACATAATTGATCAGAATCTGTCTGTTCGAGAGAGCATTTCACATGCACATACACTTCTTTCTTGGTAATGTTGCAATAGATTGTCTTCTGGCAAACCTGTTTTTCAACATGTACCTGAAGAGACCTTTTCCATTAGCAATATATTAAGAAATTATTTCAATAGTGTTTTAAGTAATGGAGCACCGGCGTCTGGATTTTTTTCTAGACATATGTTTATATGTACAGATCTTGGAAACCTGTTTCTGGTTGACTCTGCCCTAAAACTTTTTGATTTTCATTTCTCTATTTTTTTATCTACTTCTTAACAGAATCATATAGGTCTTAAGATATTTTCCTTAGTTTCCAACTACTGATATGCAGGGACATTCATCTCCTGTAAAACTTATGTGATAGTAGTCATCCTTATGAGTATGTCTCAGATAACCTGTGCTGTCTCAAATGGCAATACACACCTATACTCTTGCAACTAATTTTTATTGCATCTATTTTGCTGTTATGTGCTCCCCAAAACTAGGATGCTGAATGAAGAGATAATTACAAGTCAATGGTCAAAAAAGGATAAAACCATTTTATTCTAGCTCTCCAAGTAAGACTTATTGCAGGATCTAGTCTGGTACACTTGAAATTTAGAAAGGAAGGGTGTATGAGCTTGGTCGTTCCAAGTCTTCAACTTCACACAGAAAATGGCTAAACTATGAAGAATTTTCAACAAAAAGAAAGGATTTGAACTAAACTGTCTGTGAGCATTGAGTTCATCTTTGGTGGATAAAATCCCCTTTGGTAGATTTATTTTTTGGTAGATACTTTTTTCTTTTAGAGGAAATACTGAAGAGCAAATACTAAAGAGGTAAGGATTTAATAAATCTGTTATATATGGCTATAGTCAGTCCTGAGTATTCTGGAGTTCTAGAGAAAAGAGGTATTTTGAAGATCTAGTTAATAAAAAACTTTAAATGGATCTGTACAAATATATTTAGTCTATCTATGTGTATATAAAATGGTTTTCTTCAGCAACCTGGCGAGGTCTAATATAGGCAGAATGGGCTTTCCAGAGACTTCCCTTCAGCCTAGGGTGTTAGGGAAGAAATGTGTTCTAGATTAATGTGCAGACTTCGAATGTATGTATTCATAATCACAAATTGACTGACTTTATGTAATGTATCTTTATGATGATGGCTGGAACAGGGTGAGCCAGGGGAGGGATGTGATTTGCTGCAGTTTTATATTATGTTCCAAATATTTTGCCGATAATGATGTGTTGCATCCTGTTATTGTATTATATGCTGCTTAAATATTTTGCTATATCCTGGAACAGACACAGCAATTGTGAAACAGCAAAGCACTTTTGATTTTTTCCCCTAAAAGCTTTCAAATGAATATTACCTAGAAGTGCATTTTTGTGGGGAGGATCTCAGGTACAAGCTACATTTCCTTGTAACTGTTGCATCCCTACAAAAGGCAAAACACTGCTACTATCGACTTTGTCCTGAGGATCCCACTGGGCTTTTAATGTATAAATGATTAAAGCAATAAAAAATCACTGTGATATTTAAAACAATAATGTTGGGCCAGGTGCAGTCTCCTGCTCGATGAATTCCTAAACTGCTGATTGTAGAAAGATGTGAACTATAGGGAGAGTCATTCTATACCTGCCACTTTCTTGGACTGTTTTTCTAGGCTCTTAAGACATTGCCCCTACCTGTTTTCTTGCAGAAAAGCCTTCTCTGGACGTAAAGCGCTCCCCAAAATTGAGAAGAGGAAGAACAATACAAAGAGAACAAGGTCTTTGAGGGACATTCTTGCATGGCTGTTATCCCTGTTAAAATCTGACAAATGCAGCTGGTGGATGAGACTGGTTCTGGGGTGTTCTGTATAAATACGAAACACAAGGAAAAGCTTCTTACTATGTTTGACTTGTTCTTCCTCTCCCGTCTTGGTTTGACCTTCCCACATGCATAAACATTACAGAGAAACAAACAATATGATAATAATGACCCTCTATCTGGTCAATTAGAGCTGCTTCCAGGTTTTGCTTTGGCCCTCAGATTCCTTTGTCAGAAGAACCCATGCATGGTTCTGCAGCCTATTTCCCCCTTTTCTTGTATTCTTTTCAGGCTTCACTCATCCTCTGATGCTCTAAGAAATTTCTCCTTTCTATTCTGCCCTTGGCACTTTGTTTAATCTGTTCAACTTGACTAAAACCACAGTACAGCAAAGATGTTTTTCTCATTTCTATCAGTAAATGGAACTTGTATAAATCTTTGTAAATAATTAAATTGTGTTAATTAATAGAGCATAAACATATTAATATTTCAGGGTTTTGACAACAGCTGAAAAAAGGAAGAACATGCTCTGTAAAGGACTGTCTACCTGGATCCTTTGCTACTATGGCACTCTCTAAATTGTGAAAGTTTTTCAAACTTGACCAATTTTTTTCAAGAGTTCTCTGAAGACTCCAACATTCAAGCTGTTCTTCTGAAATACCCAGGCACAAATCCAGCTGTGTGAATACTTTTGTCCACATGAGAATGCCACTCAATCTCTAAATGAAAGAGGTCCCTAAATACAGATAAATGGTTTAGAAAAAGTTCTTAAAGAGAACCAGTCCTTTACAATAGAAAAAAAAAGCACTTTACTTGCTGATGGTAGAAATTTAATTCAGGCACAAGGAGATCATCCACAGTGACCTCAGATGTCTGCTGTGACAAGGAGCTGATACATATCAAGGACATTTTGGATGACTGACTGCAAGAGCCACAGTAAAAACTCACTGTCTAGTTTAGAAGAGATTAAAAGGAGAGTTGCAAAATTTCCTCCTGTTTGTTTTTAGCATTTAAAGAGAATGGTCTCAGTGCTAGTAGAATGATCGTTTCCTTTCCAACCATATCTCTTTTGTTGATTGCATCGTATTCCCTCAACTGACCCTTTATAGACTTGCAAATCTACTCTGACACTCAACTCTAGTCAATATCTTTTTCACAATTTTCACCTCCAAAAGCCCCATAGTGATGACACGGACTCCAAAAAGCATCTAAAAAGAACTAGGAGGACATCTAGCAGGCTTTGTCTGGATTTTTATATGTGCAAGTCCATATGTGGGAATTATTTAATCCTTAACTTCATATCTATGATCCTGGTATTCTGCATCTTCACAACAGGAAAAAAAGAAAAAGAAAAAAAAAAAAAACAAGTATTGATTCAGAATAGAAATTCTTTGATAGAGTCAAACAATGTTCTCAAAAGACTTTCGCACTGTTTTCAGAATTGCTTTCATTGTTTCTCATGGCCTAGCAGAGACAAAATAGCAATGTGTCTTTGTGACAGCACCCACAAAATTTCTAAAAAATGAATGAAACAAAGTATGTTAAGGAATAATAAGCACAAAGAAAGGTTCTTATCCTATTTTTCAATGCAGATGGCTGAATGTTGCATTTATGAAATTTCACAGAGATGGTCCTGGGTGCAGAGGTTGGTCCTGGGTTACCTCATTGATTGTGCATTCATTTTTATTAACAAGCTCATTGACAGAAAAGATTATCTTATAGAATTGGTAAACTCATAGGCAAACTAAGAACAATGGGATAGGGAGAAGTCAATACACATTCAAGTGATGGGTAGGGCTGGCCAGCAAAGGATACAGCCCAGTGAGAACAGGAAGGGCTTTGAAAGCAACAAAAGAGGGCTGAAGGTTTCCTCCTCAAGCATATGAACAGAAATAAGGAAGTGCCTGTTGTAAAGTATTGTGTAGGAAATCCAACTGGAGCTGAATCTAGAAAGGAATGTGAAGGAAACAAAAAAGAAAAGTTTATATAGATATATCAGCAGCAAAAGGAAGTCTGGATAAAACGTGAGCCTGCTGCTGAATAGACCAGCAGCACATTATAGACAGTAACTTTGATATAGAACTGAGAGGGGTAGTTGATAGCCAAGATGATTTTGTTGCCATTCAGAGGGACCTCAATAGGCTGGAGAAGGGGTCAGTGGGAACTTTATGAAGTTCAACAATGGGAAATGTCAAATCTTGTATCTCCAGAGGAATAACCTCATGTACTGGCTCGAGGTCAAGCATCTGAAAAGCAGCTTTGCAGAAAAGGAGCTGGGGGTCCTGAGGGACAAAAGGTTGACCAGCAATGCATCTTTTCAGAAAAGGAATCCAACAGAAACTTGAGATGCATGAGGAAGAGAGCTGCCAGTAGGTTGAGGGAGCTGATGGTCCCACTCTACTTTGCCCTGGTGAGGCTCTATCTAGAGTGCTGTGTCCAGTTCTGGGCTTCCTAGTACAAGAAAGACATGGACATACTGGAGGGTTTGCAGAAAAGGGCCAAATGAGTAAGAGCTTCAAGCATGTCTCATGCAAGGAGAGGTAGAGAGTGCTGGGGCTGTTTAGGGCGAAGAAGAGAATACTCAGAGGGCTCCCACTTACACATAAGAAAACATTTTTCTAACTCTAATGGTGGTCAAGCCATGGAAAAAGTTACCCAGAGAGACTGTGAAGTCTCTGTCTTTGGAGATATTGGAAAAATGTCTGGAGAAGCTTACTCTAGTTGACGTTACTTTGAGCACAAGGTTGGACTAGATCATTTCCAGAAGTCCCTTCCAACTTCAAACGTCTGTGACTCTGCTCTGCTCAGTCAAGCGCTCTGCCAAGTGCCATCTGCTCTGTTCCAGCAAATAGAGCTAATAGCCGTTTCTTCTAAAACCCACACTTCCAGCAACAGCACCTGTTTTTTTTGCAACACGCACCTGAGAGTGCATGTAGCATATGGGATTGCTCAAGGGTCCTGTTGCTAAAAGGAGAATTAATTCTTACTTTCCCCAAAGACCTTTGTACTATATCATTGTGAGCTATTTCCTTAGGCCAAGGAGAACATATACTCAAGAAAATTTAGACATAATTCATTGTTCCTAATACTAGCACATATCAAAATTATTAAATATCTTGAATTTGTAAGACATGGTCCTTTTAAACAATGATACTACAAATATTATCATATAATAATCTCAAACTGAATAAGCTTTGGATCTGGTTTCTGTAATTCCTGTTACCTAGATGTCCCCCCAAAAGTCACACTTTTCTTCCTTCTTCATTCCTGCTGATTTTCACTTTTAGCCTTAACCATCAGCCTTAGATTAGTTGAAGAATAAGTCATATTATGCTTGAAAGAATTAGATCTTCTTGTCTCTATGCCCTAAGATCCTGTCTGCTCTCACCTCAGCAAAACTAAAAGTTCTATCACTTTAGTGAAAGCAGAATTAGCATATTATAACAAGAAGCTTTTGGGAACAGAGTGCTTTTACACTTTGCACAGCACCAGGCACAACGATAGATGTGTTTGACAGATGGAAATGTCCCTAAGAGATAATACTGTTTGTAAATGACCCTGTGCCATTTACACTTCCCTGAAAATGTCAAAACTTTCATTGGCCAGTAACCCACTCTGTCTGTTGATCCATCGGGAGCAGAATTATCCTCTCCACTGTGTCTTCTGGATCTAAGAAACAGTGCATCCTATCTAAATATAGATGATCCAAAATCCATCTGTCCATTCAAATTTTACAGTGAAAAACCCACTTGTTTTAGCAACACTAATTATTTCAGAGAATATGTGAAATTCGTATGTCACGTCAGCAATAAATAACCAGTCACAAGGATTCTGGCCACTCTTGCCTCAGAAGGAAGCTTTCTTGCTAATAATAAGTTAATCAATGTAGATGTGGCTTTCTTACAGAAAATTAAAATTGCAAGTCAGAAAATTTTACTTTCAAAGTAAAATCAGGTTCTTGGGAGGGAAGGATGAAAAGTTTAGGTTTGGACCACAAACAATTTTGATTATTTTGCAAATCAAAGAACTATGTGAAGAAAATCATTTCGAGAAGAAAACAATGACTCTCCTATTAAAATACAAGTGGTTTTATTGGAAAAAGTCAATCATCTCTAATTAGAAGCTATCGAAGATAGCAGTTTCAGTTCCATATTGTTACATGTCTAGCTGATGGAGACAAAGCTATTATTTAGAATTCTAAATTGCATTTTAAGGGCTCCATATTGATAGGAGATACTGTTGAGAAGTATTGTTAGAGTGTTGAAGCTTACTTAAAACTTTTGTGTTGTTCTTTTGTCCTTGTGTGCCATTGCTAGTAACTATTTCAGCTTTGTGTTTCAAACACACTGCTGAACAAAGATATTGAAGACAGGCAGGGAAATATAATGGGTATTGATGAGACTGTGCTATAGTGTATAAAGATGCATAGTTCTACACAATATATTCAAATGTGAGGAAAGATAGATAATCTGAATTAATTAATGGCCTTTTTCTCTCTATCAGGATGAGAGACTATTATTATGAGAAGACTTTTGAAATGAGAATGAATTTTTTTGCCTCCTGCCTGAATTTTCCACAGCTTTCAGGAGCTCCATGTCTCTGTTTAGCCTGTCATCAGATCGTCTTAGCCAAACTTAGCTTAACTCTTAAAATAAAGGAATAGTAGTGAAGCTCAAGTGAAACACGGACTTACTGAAGAGAACTAGTACCTCACTGAGTCTCTTTGGGTCAGCATTCTACAGACAAGCAATAGTGGGAAAAGAAGAGAGAATCCTGTTCTGAAATGAAAAAAATAAAGAGGAAAAAAAATCAAATGAAAAGAGGAAAAAGTGTATTACCTGAAAAATACTGGGTATGAAGTAACAGCAGCTTTCAGCAGTCAAAGTCAACGCAGTCAAAGCAGGGAAAGCTTTTCAGGATTCCCACTATTGGGAAACAGATCCTAAAAAAAATGTTTTTATCTTGTCCTGTGTGCGATGCACCTATTTTCCAAGTACACGAAAGATATGGGTTTACTGGAGCAAGTCCAGCAAAGGACCACAAAGACAGTCATTTGCAGACTAAGGCATTCATCATATGAAGAGAGAGCTGAAAGAGCTGGGACTGTTCAGAGTAGAGAAAAGAAGGTTCAGAGGGACCTTATAATGCTTGATGGGAAAGTGTAAAAAGAATGGGGCCGGGCTATTCAGTGACTGGATGAGAGGCAATGAGCACAAACTGAAACACATGAAGCTCTCTCTGAACCTAAGAAAATACTTTTTCTTTGTGATGGTGGCTAAGCATTTTCCAAAGAGACTGTGGAGTCTTCTTTCTTGTAGATACTCAAAATCTATTTGGACATGATCTGGGGTAATCTACTTTATTCAGCCAGATGGTCTCAAGTGGTCTCTTCCCATTCCAGCTATTCTATAATTCTGTGAAATAGGTGAGGCTGACAGCTTTTTAAACTAAATCTTGTTGTTTAGGACAATCATTTCCAATTGGGATCTCTTTATATATGAGTATTTTCTTCCAAAACTTCTGTGAAGAGATTCAATAGACGCAAAGCAGATCCAGAGAAATGTGGGCTGGAGCACTACAAACTATCTCAGGGTACTACAGCAAAATGTTTCTCTATCAGAAAAAAAAAAAAAAAAAAAGTCAGTTCTCATTTTCTCCAGTTTCTCCAGTTTCAGCAGACACTGCTAATGTTAGGCTAATACTCCTGTAATAGAGAGCTGGATTTTAGTGAGCAGTTTATCTTTTGTCATAAAAGCAAAGGGATAGGATTGACCTTCCAACTGGTCTGGACTTGGATATGAGATCCAGTCTTCTGTAATTTATTTTTCTTTGTGAGAGGATGAGTAATGTGACCTGACTAGGATGATGTGTCCCACATTTGGTCAGATATGGAAGAAGCTCTCCTGCTTTTCTTCTTTTTGAAGACTGTAGCTCCAGCCTCAAGGAGGAAACAGCGAACACCCCTGCTCCTTCTGGAAACAGAGCTGAAGGAGCCATGGCTCCAGCCAGTCATTCACACTCAGAAACATAAGAAGGAGAGCTGCTATATCTTACAACAGTATTTCTTCATTCCCAGAATGAAGATACTAGGTCTCTCTTGTCAAAACTCATCCTCTGTTTTAGACACAGGATAGTTCAGTGTATGAAGACTTTTATGCACTGAGGTGAAGTGGACAAGGAGTGAAGCCATCTGTGGACCTAGTATTACTCAAGTTACCAGAAATTCATGTGAATTGGGTAATCCACAAGCTACATGCCAATCAGATCCCTGAATTGTTTTATTATGTGAGTGGGCACTGCAACCAGTTTGCCCTTACAGCCCTGCTGAGGCAGGTGTAAACACAATGTTTGCAAAGTACCCATCTCTGTCTCCAAGAAAAGCATCAAAAGGTACCGTGAATGATGAACTGAGCCAGATTCAAGGGAATACACACGTCTTTCACCGATGGAGGCCTAAAGAGACTGGGGTGGATTAAAGCAGTTATAGAGAGGCAAAACAGCATGCCCAGGTGGACCCAGCAGTAACAAGGCATTTAGGAAATCTCCCTTCTGTTCCTTGTTCTGCTACAGGTCTGTTGTTCATGACCTTGGAGAAGCTGCTTTATCTCTTTTTTCTCTGGAAAAAACAGGGAAATCTCTGTGGGTTTGTGAAAGTCTCTCATGCAGTTGCCTGACCTCTGTTGTCTCTTCTTTCAAAGATATTTTATTCTTGCTGTCAGTAAAAAGGCTCAGGTAGACATCAGTACCCCTCTCAGAGGCCTTGCCCTGGCTCTGTACTCTGTATTCCACTGGCTAGTCTTCATCCTTCAGAAAGAAACAATCTATCCTTGCCAGAAAAACAAATACAAAACCAAAACACTTCTATTTGCTTGGGTTAAATGTGTAGATCTTGAATTGGTCTATTTAAACATTACAAAACCAAAACCAGTAATCAGCCCTTCTGGATAATTTTAGAAACTGTCTTTTCAAAAGCTAACAATGGTATAGTAGTGTGAGAGTAATGAGAAGTGACAAATTATTTGTGCTATTTCCAAGGGAAACTGTTGGCACTAACTTGATGCAGAGGCTTTGTTACTTTATGAATAAAAGTGCAGTTAATATATTATACACCATGTGTCTTCCAACCCTACCCAGAACCTAATTACACTTTACAGAAAGTTAAGTAGGCAGTAAACTAAGTGGTATGGAAAATGCATACAGTAAAACTCCGCTGGCAGCAAACACTGAGCAGTTGTTTTGTCCTTCTACTTTGGAGAACTTTGTAATTATACACTTAGTGCTACTGAGAGATCCACTGTGTAATTACACAGCTCAGCGATAATGGCACCAGTTACTGTGCAAATACAAGACATGACAGGAGATTCAAACAAATGTAACAACGGTAACAGAGAAACAAGACAAAAAACAGTACTGGGCCTGGTTGTCACTCCTACCAAAAATGAGAGTTGTATGAAGTTAGCTCCTGTTTGGTTAGCTAGCAGGGAAGTATTAGGAGAGTGGCTCTGTTGCTGTCCCAGATCAGCCATGGTACTGTCCCAAAGCCCCTGAGGAAAACAAGGCTGGTTTGGAAGTAGCCGTGTCATCAGTGGACGAGGGGAGGGAATGCTAACTCTGTTCAGCAGCACAACCAGTTTTCTGACTCATGCTGCGCTGGGAAGCGGGCTGTGGGAGGTGCAGCCCTAGTGGGACTGGGACAAAATTTGTGCTTTAAAAGCAACCTGTTGGAAGCACTTACAGAATTCCTATTACTGAAGTACCTGAGCATCTTGCAAACATTGCTAAATCTATTGTCCAAATACCTTTGTAGGGTGTTGTGACTTAGATATTTCACCAAACCTTTGTGTGCCATAATCCTTGAGTAGAAAGTCTTGTCCTGTGTTAGGGGGAGAGATAAGCCCTTCTAAATGAGATTCCCACTGTTCAGTGAGGTGCACGAGGAGGAGCTGAAGATACCATATGAAGTAATGAGGAAAGCAGAATAGCTTATGGAGAACAATAGGTCTGTATTTCAATACCGGATTATGGGAAAGCTCTTAAATCTGACCAAGATTCACAGACTATATTTTCATGTCTGAAGGTACTTCTACATTGTTTCTAGTCTTTGCAGTAAAATAGATGCCAAGTCCTGTCAGCTAGAGCTGAAAACATTTTCAGTGGTTTAGCTGTTGTTTGCTGCTGCTGTGCGCAGACTACATGTCCTCTGCCATGTCTTTTATGCCTTTCAGGAATGAAACAGAGGTCATCCTTTTTATTTTATGACACAGTGGCCATACTCATTCTCCTATCCACCTTAGCTTCCTCACACTTTTACACTCGATCAATAATCCATGTACTGTGCTGATGGGGAAGACAAGCCCTAAGCACATACCCTGTTGAGGAAGCGCATCCGCATGCTTTTTATCTACCTGCAGCTATTTCCTATGCCTCCTGTTGAAATTGTACTGAAGTCCAAAAACAAACTACGTTTCACAGGATGGGAGCCAAGCAGAAGATGGAAACCTGGGTCCATAGCTCTGAGGTTAGTGCATGAACTTGGGGGAAGGACAGCTGAGGTATTGAGATGTAAGAAATGCTGAAAATTTGATTTTCACCTATGCTACCCTTTCTTGACTGACTTTACATGTCTTTTTCTTGCTCCCTCTATCCTTTTTGTCTTGAATTCTTTCTTTGCCAAGAAGAAGATAAATACTTCAATTTCAGAGTTGCTCCTACCCTCTTGGCTAACATGGTTCTTGGCATGAGTGATATGGGCGCTGCTCATCTCTTAGACTAAGAAGGACTTAAAACCTGGCCTGCTTTTTTTACGCTGCTCCTGACTTTTGTATCTATGTCCTTTACATTTCCTTTCTCAGCAGTTCAAGCTCATTCTCTCCATTCAATGTCTTGGAGAACACTTTCTTCAGGAGTAACTCTCCCTTTGTAACTACTAAGTTGTTATTTCCATTTAAAAGGATTATTTTCTATACTGTCCCTATCCCTTCTTTCCTTTTTCCAGCTCCTGTTTGCAAACTTCTATCTTCTGACTAGCCTCTCATGTCATCTGTCATATTTTTCTTACGCTACACAAATATGAGGCTAGCAACACATCCTTTATTTCTACTCTGTTGGAGCATCCACCCTTTATCTCTAGACTTATCTGTTGATTATTGCGGAAAAAAAATCCTGGGAGTCCAAGTAACCACGGTATCCAAACTCTTCATCGCATCACAAGTGAGACTTGGCTTTACATCCAAGCATATAGTATTCAAGTAAACCTTGATAGAGGAAAAATTAAATGTAAGCCTTGCTAATGCTTATTACAAGTATTTATTTTACATTAATGTTGCTGTAAAACACCCTGTTTTTTCTTTATGGAGAACTTACTTCAGAAATAGCTTAAATGAAGATGTGTTACAAACACTCTACCGCTTGGTTTGGAGTTGGCTTGTGGGGTTCCATATGTGGATTTTAAGGTGATTTTTACATCTGGGAATTACTTTCGAGGTGTAGTTTCCCTTATAGGTGGGAGTGGAAACTGCTGTCTCACAGCAACCACTTACTAATTCAGACTAAATTCATCTTATCAAAATCACAATAACACTCTTAGCATACTCTGCTAGTTCATTGTAATAGAACTTTGAATACATACAGCCTTTTGTCTAGAAATCCTAATGTATATTGCATGTCTAGGTCAATCAGTTCTTTCAATACCCCTGTGAGAGAGGTGAATAATACTTTTTCTAGCTCAATTTTTTGCCAGACTGCTGTTTAGTTACTTATATATTTATAGTCTTAAAAAAAATCCTAAAGTCAGTGTTGTGAGGAATAAATTCCTATGTCAATTTTCCAGTGTTATTTTTCCAAGTATTTGGTATTACAGACCTGTGATAGTGCTTGCCAGCTCCAGGCTAGAAGCCCCGTTAGGTAAATTGCTGTAGTTCAGACTCTGAGATAATATATCCTGCCTTTCAGCATTGCTTTAATTGTATCTTCCTTTCTGTAATTAGCTCAGATCTTGGCTGAGATGATAGAGTAAACTGCATGTGCCATCACCAAAAGACTCTGTTGGTGTATTCACAAAGTTATGGTAAATTAAGCAACCTTACCTATGCCTATGTCCCACATCTACACCCCTACATAAAACAAAATGGATTTTTTACACACACATAGTTAACCTTAAGTTAATCTTAAATTGGTAAAGTAGTATTTTTATATCATTTTATACTCAGCAAGTTATTGTATAAACCAACTGTCAAATGCATATTCATTCAGTCATCAAATGATTTGAAATTTGTCTTTTCATTGTCAGTTCTCCAATTTCCATTAAAGAGAATTTTTCTGTTGTCTTCAATGAGAGTTTGACTAAGACTGTTCCTGAGCAGATAATATGTCTGTTAGACGTTCCAAAAGTTAAACAAGCCAAATGTGTCATTCCATTTCCAGAGGTATATAAAATATTTTCAATCATATTTTACACATATTATCAATAAATCCCTTCAATGTCATTCCCTTTGCTCCTTCTTACCTTTTTTATCTCAGCTGTAAAGATGGCAATATTCAGTGAATTTACCTCATTCATTTGATCTGGAAGCAGTATTGCGCATGTCAAATTATCCCCATCATTTGAAATATCTGGGTATCTTGCTTTCAGAAACAGTTGTGCTATGAGACAACTTCAGACATCTAAATAGGGAGATAAACAGAATTTAGGTATTAAAGACTTGGGAAGATAGAATATGCTAATCTGCTTACCTCTGTTCACACTTACTCTTGTCTCTCTCCTACTGGCACCCCTTGTGAGTTAATTTAAATCACTAAACTGGCAGAGAAGTTACTAAAGAAATGTGTTTGGATCATTTAAGACAACAATCCAAGGAAAAATAGTTGTAAAATGGTTCAAATGAACCCTGATATGAAGGTGACTTTTTCTCACATTGATTTTAAAAGGCAGCAACATGGAATGAGTTCAGAAATATATGTCGGTGCTCATCTCAAGGTAGGCAAGATAAATCTCACCATAGCTATTTTTTATTTAAGCTTTCAGAGTCACTCAGCCTGACCATGACTCTCAGACCATCTCTGATGTACTGACAAGGCCACATTCCTCAAAAACAGACATGGCCATGGCTTTACTTGTGAACACGCCTGAAACAGGTTAATTGCTGGTATACAAGAGCCAGGTTACCGGAGCCAGTGTGTGTGAGATGCTAAACTTTTCCTCCTACTGGGCACTGCTCTTCAGCTCTGGACCTGGCTTCTCCCAAAATAATAATTAATTGTCAAGGTGTGGGCTTGGCAGGAGAGGCAGGAGAGAAATAAACAAGTACTAGAGTAAAAATCAAAGAAATCACAGTAATAAGATTAAATTGCTGTCTAAGTGAAAGGTTAGGAAACTTATGTGTGACTAATTTCCTGTTCCCATATCAAGGATTCTTCACACTTTTCATTGTTTTACTGTTTTACATAAAATAAATGGACGTAAATTATATAGTATATGTATAGCATATATGTAGTATATATTTTATGTATATTTAATGTAAAATGCATAGTGCTGGAAATAGGGCCTTCTGTCAGAGCGCTGAAGTTCCATGAAGAGCATGAACTGTCTATCTTCGTCTTTCTAGGTCTCTAATCTTGAATGACTTTCTGCATAGTAAAGCAACAGCAATGGCAACAGTATCCCCTTCCCTCCCACCTTCAAATGATCTGTCTTTCCAGGTATTAGAGAGATGGGGATTTGAAATTTTCAGACTAAGGAGGGAACTGAATTTCAGATTCTCACCTTTTCATGACATGTGTTAACTGCTAGGCACATGGGAGCAATTGGGGAAGAAAATTAGAAAGAGAGAGGCCTTCTTTCAGGGTCTCATTAAAAATGATAATGATTACTGTCTTTGTTTCTGAAATTAGGAATGTTATCAGGAGAGGATTCAAGCTGCCAATATGGCCTGAACAGAAATGCCTCCATGTCACCTGCATTCAAGGACTAATTTTCAAGTATATTTTTAGTCAATGTTTATTTTCAGCTAGATGTCTGCAGTGATAACGTTAAGAAAAACTGACCTGTTTGAGATATTTTGAAGTCTAGTTCTCCCCATGTGGATGTAACCCAAGAACTTTTTGGAATCTACTCCATAGTGCAGAAGCTGTCAGACTATAAGAAAATCATCTTTGTGCCACAGGACTGATAAAGTTGGGCTAATACCTTGTGCCATTTGGAACAATGTTTTGAGATCTAGAGATGAGAAGAACTGTCAGAGGTTTGAACAGATGCTACTCTTGTCAGTTAGAGAGAGCTGATATACTAAAAGAATACTAAAAGTTATACCTTAAAGGAGTAGATTTCAACTAGAATGTTTCAAAAAGTGCTATAGACGAACAAGTGTGAATAAAGTTTGGTCTGTAACAAACAACTTGCCTTACTGTATCTGGAAAAAGATATTTTTCATGCAATAATTATGAACTGCTATCCATTATTCTCCAGAGGGTTGAAAGAGGAAAAAAAGAAGATGGGGAGAAAAGAGAAAAGTACAAAGATGTACAGATGTTTTATGTTTTCAAAGCCAGATGATTCATTTCAGTTTTTCATGCAATAAGTATCAATCCATGAATCTCACATGAACTGAGGTGCAGAGCACTGGTATGAGTATCTCCTATATGTAGGAGTCTCTGAGCCCTATTCTCCTGCTACCAAAAAAAAAAAAAAAAAAAAAAAAAAACACACACACAAGAAAGTTGTCCTCATCCTCAAGTTTTATCAGAAAGACATGTTGAGTCCCAGAAAACTGGGTACCTTCTCCCTCTCTCTCAGCTGCAGTAGCTCAGAACAGAAATGGTAGTAGTTATGGCTGATGGAAAGACTAGATTGACCCAGTAGATGGTAAATTGGCCGTATGAACTCTGGTGTGGTTCAGCTGGCTGTGTGAAAGCCAAAGTGTCATTTATATGTACTTGCATTTCTTAAAATGAAGACAGCAGGCAGAAGAAGCAAGTGGGAGGAATTAAAAAAAAAATGTAGTGGAGAAGTACAAATGATAATATTTCCAAAGGATAATATTTCCAAAGTCAAATGATTTATTTCACTTAAACATACTGATCTAAAAGACTGCAGACAATGAGGATAGAAACTCCACTGAAGCATTTCTCTGATTATTCATAATGCAATACTTAGACTCATGTTGCAGCCAGCTGGAAGGGACATAAAATTCACATTCATGCAAAGAGCAGGACACTTTTCCTCCATCATCAGGCCTTCTTCTAGTACAGGACTCAAAACAATATTCTCCTGTGGAAACATCTATGGTTAGACCTCACCTTCAGCCCTGGGTCCTGCAATATTTCGCAAGATCCATTTTTAGTAGCTCATTAAATTAAGCACAAACATAAATTTTTGTAAGAGCGAGGTCTAAAGGGCAGGGAGGGAGATGAATTCTGTGTGCTGGAATTCCAAAAAAAGTAAACTTGGAAGCAAAGTCAGGATATGTATTAACCCTCACTTTCTTCTGTTTCTCTAGTGCAATTCCTTTTTTTTTTTTTTTTCTTTTTTTTTCTTTTGCATTTAATAGAACAAATACCAGTTAAGAAATCTGTGTCTTAGGTGTTCTATGATTCACTACAACAAAAGAAGAAAAGTAAAAGAAAAATACTGTAGAAACGAGAACTTTGGAATAACAAAAGATTTTTCTTACGACTGACAAAAAAAAAAGAAAGACTGATATTGTTGATATTGTTGTATCAGCTTTTGCTTTATGCCTGCATTGGGTACTGATGTTAACACCTCACTGTCATCATGTGGCCAAAAAAAAAAAAAAAAGCTCTCTTCAAAGAGCTCTCTGTCTCTTTTCATAACAGTTAAAAAAATGAGCACGAATTTTGATCTGAAGGACAGACAATGGAGCCTAGGTGATAGATATAGAAATAAGGAGATTGATTCTTTTACCATTTTAACCACCTATTTTCTCTCTGACCTTTGTCAGGTCAATGAGTGCTCGATGTCCTAAGCACACAACAGAAATAGCTTTTAAAATGCATTAGAAGAAAAACTGCAGAAATGGATGTAAAACAAAAAAAAAAAAAGAAGAAGAAAGAAAAGGCAAAGGCAAAGGCAAGGAAAAAGAGGCTGTTCCTCTTGCCTTTCATGAGAGAAATAGAATGCTGGAAGGAAATTAAAATTCATCAGTTATCATTTTTAAATGAGGATCTCTTAACATATGCTAAAACAATGCCATAGTTGGGATGAATGGGTCTGTGGAGACTGAACTCTCAAGGCTGGTGTCTATGCAGACCTTCAACAGCCCTTCACATGAACAACCACATGGTGGTTACATGAGTGTGGTGAATAGTTTTGGAAGCAGTGAGTCTGCTATTGGGAGGAAAAAGCAACTTATTTGGTATTGCATTTTAAAGATAAGTGGGGGAGGAAAGGTAGGAACAGTAAGATCTCTTTAAAAACTTGATTGCTATGTAAACAGCTGCTCACAGAAAGGTGTGAAAGGTACAATAAATAATCCTCACATACTTTATAACTTACATATGATTTTTTTCTCATTCTCTTCCCCTGTGAGGGGGAAGAAGGGAAAGTAGAATAGGAATGGAGGTTGTGTGGCTGGGTAGGATTTCATTTGGAAATAAAAAACAATTGAGCGAATTTGACCTTACAGAGGTCAGTTAAACAAGAAATTTGTGAAATACAGAGATAAAATGAACCCAAGAGAAAAGTTAAATTCTTGCAATAGAATGATCCATAGGTGAAGTTGGAATGGAGTGACCAAGTTTCAGAACACTTCACCTAAGCCATGGCCTGATGCTTGGTGACTCATCTCTACCAGCTTTTCAGGCAGGAGAGGGGGAAGGTGATGGCAACTGTTTTGCTGATTTGTATTCTGCTCCCTGCCTCTTTCTTCACTGAAAGTCCCAACTCACCATCTGCTTTGTATGTCTAGAAGTACATGCACTGATCAGGCAACACTAGCTGGTCCTTTGGGCCTGTTTGTGTGTTGTGTTCTGTGCACATCCATCATTTGATGGGGCTGGAGACAGAACACACATCTCTTCCAACTCCTCCATAAAGGACGGTATAGCCTGCCCAGGGGAAGGCTGGATGCAAACTTAGGATGTGACTGAGTGGGCGCTATTCTCAGCAGGAGTAAATCAGCCTGATTTCGTTTACTTTGCTAGAGTCCAGCAGCTGAGAGAATCTAGTCCTATATTTTCAGCTCTCTAAATTTCCGGACTGGTTACTTTTCAAATGGAAACAGTCTCTGTAACTTGGCAAGAAGCATAGTCACGTTTTATCCCTTTCAAGAAAATACACGCTTAAACAATTCCATTTTGTTACTGTTTTCTCAAAGTCCTCATTCCACCGTAAAGAGGGAGAACACAGTACAGACAGACACAGATATATTATTAATTACCAGCCCTTTGCTATTTTGCTACAGGCAGACTGTCAGTGTGCTTGCTCAATCCACTCCTGCCTTTTCCTTGGCAAAGCAGGAGCTGTGGATTCCCACAGCCCCCAAGGCCAGGCAGAGGGGGAAGGTTTTGCTCCAGGCTTGGAGCCAGTTAGGGGGCAAAAGCATCTGAAGTTTCCAATCCATGTTGGCACTAGAAAGACACAGGGATTAGTGTGGGTAATACATGAGGATTTTGGTACCCCTGTCACCATCACTTCCAGGTTTTTCTTGGCTATGCTTCTAGTGTTAAGCATAAAGGGGAACAGAAGCCCCTTTCTGGCCATGAGATGGAGTAGCCTGACTTCTGCCTGCACTTCTTAAGGCTATCCTATTTTTGTGGATTTGTCTTGGAGTGAGAAAGAGCACTAATTTGAATGGCCCAAAACAGACCAGAGACTCAGTGTCAATAACATTGAAGAAACAATAAGTTTTGTGGATAGAGTAGCCCACTGTTTATAACAAGCCTGCAAAATGGGCCTGAAATTCCCTATATCAGAGCTTCTTTTCCTGTGAGGTGTCAGCACCTACATGGTCAGGGGAATAGCTTCTATTCACACAGCAGCGATACTGTAGAATACCTTGCCGAGTAGTGGTGTCCACCTCAAGAAGGACATGGAAATACTGGTGTTCAAAAAGATCCCTATGAGTGATCCACAGATTAGAACCTGGCCTTGTAACAAGAAGCTAAATGAACGCTACCCTATACTGCATTGTGTGTAGAAAGACACAGATGATGAAAGGAGGCTTCTTTTAGGAGGCTGTCAGGAGGCTTCCTGACAGAAGCAAAACAAGATTCAGTACCTGAAAAATGAAATTGACAAAATTAACACATAATTTCCTATTAGTGAAGTTAATTAAAGCATTGAAACATCCTATCCAATAATGTCCGTATTGTTATGAGGAATTCTCTCTCCCAGAGCCTTTCAATTGAAATTGGTTATGTTTCAGAAAATAGGCTTTAACTCAGATACAGTTTGTATGGGTCTGGTGGCCTCTTCTGGCCCTGCAATGAATTAATGCAGTCCTAGATGTGTGAATAGTCTACTCACTTGTGGGTTTGATCATGGAGAGCAGGAAACCATGCAAAGTCCTCAGCATACTGACAATACTTGCAGCTCACTGTTAAGAGTGCAATGAGAAGCAAAGCTCATCCTTGAAGTCTTTAGCCAGTTGTCTTCAGGTTGAAGGAATGTGAACATGGTTTAAGTTTCTAATAGGGGAAAGAAAAAAAAAAAAAAAAGCTTCAGGCAGCTTACCTTGTCCATGTCTCCAAATTTCTGTGTATTAGCTATGCATTTGTGTTAAAACTGTGACTAAATTTGTACCATAAGGCTCCATTACTACTAATATCAAAGTCCCAGAAAACTGAAGTGGTTAATGTGCTTTTAAACCCTTACTAGCATGAAATGTGTTAAGCGTGTCAGGCCAGAGAGAAAGCCAATTAATGGGCTAGTGGATGATACACAGGTTGGAAAGGCCTAGCTAGTGGGAATTTGAATGCATAAAAGATAAGTCATCATCTTTTTTTAGGAGCCAGATTTTTTTCTCCCAGCATTAAATCTTGTCTAATCAAGATCTTCCAAGGGCCATTAAGAAGTTAGCTTGGTCTGCTTTTTGAGGCTCCCAAAATAAGCAGATTTCTCAACATTTCTGTTCTTTTCACTGTTAGCTACTAGTTTCACTGTCAAGTTAGAGTCCCCAAATCTGCTTTATGAACAAACTTTCAGAAACAGACTGCATGTTAATCTAGGGAAGAAAATAGGAGATGGAACTTACACTCTTAGATGTAAATCTCTTTGCACAAACAGATATATGTTTATATTTATGCACCTAAACATAATTATTTAGACATGTTATATATTTAGAACAAAGGTATACATATAAATACAAATAAATCCTCACCATGTACTCTTTTTTTTTTTTTTTTTTTTCTGCCAAAGAGCTGAGCTTTTCCATTATCTTTCCCTCCTGCCCCTTCTGAAGCATTCAAAGCTTGGGCACAGCCAAGCACACGACCGTAACTAGAACGGATTCCTCTTCTTGGAGAGTGCAAGGACCATCTTTCTTAGAGGTGCCTGGCTTATGTGCAGGCAGGAACTAATCCAGGACCTCCTTTTCTTTCTCCAGTAAAAGTAGCAGGCATGTCCGGGCCTGAAAAGGGGTTACACTCATCCAGAGCATGGGACCTATTAGGATTACTTGAATAACGTTCCTCAAAGCCAGTCTGGCACCGATAGCTCAGTTATCCCTCCTGCTTTCTCATTAGAGTCACAGGGTAGTGCTCTGAGGCTAACTGGGTTCTGCATGGAGGTCACAGAGTCACCGAATGGTTGAGGTTGGATGGGAACCTCTAGAGATCATCCAGTCCAACCAAATAGATGATATCTGATGACTTGCAACAGGCACAGCTTAGGCAGCCAAAAAGCCTTTTCCCAAAGTGACACCACTCATTCCATGGCATGATCAGAGTGTTTTAGCAGTTGAGGATTATCCCGACATTTATAAACCACTTTTGTTTCATGTTTATTTTTCTAATCGTGACACTAGCTTCACCCTTGCACTTACTCTAATAAACCGCGCTGGTCTTCAGCTACATGAAACTAAGGAGTAGGAAAATTATATGACAAGGTCAAATGTTTAGAATTTGCTTTACAATGAGTCACATCTTCATCTTTATAAACATGTATTTCTCACCAAATCCATCATTCTCAAAGAGAATAAAACTCCAACCAACTGGGAACATACTCTTTTCTCTGTTCTTAAAACACTGTAAACAGAGCTGGCTTAATCTTTCTGCCATGGTTGGCTGGAGCCGAGGGGAAGAAGGTCCAGGAACATTTCCAACGTGCTTGCTGAGCCAGGCGGTGAGGAGACTGCCTGCTCCTTCCATGCTCTGGAAGAGAATAAGTTGAATTGATACTAAAATATGAAGTATGAAGTAAATACGATTTTTGGCTCTATTTCTCTTCCCTGGTTTTCTACAAATTTCCACATGACAAGCTTTCTATGGGTCTCAATGGCTGAATGGACTTAAGCACGTTTTGCTTAATCAGCAGTCAGGGTGATGGGGAGACAGTTCACATCATAGCCTGCGCGAGCCGAGCTCCCGGCAGAAGGCTTGGATTTGACAAGTGAGCTTGAATTTACTTCTTCCTGCAGCTGCTGGGGGGATTTTAGTCCCTGGGTTTATCACACTGTTCCTGAGCCCAGAATTCACATGGAAGGTTAAAAACAACAACAACAAGCAATGAATTTAGTATCATCTCATGAAAAAATACATAAAAAAGAACACTTGGAGCGATAAGCAAGATAAGGCTTTGTCCTTCATTGTTGTATATGCTCAGGTGGATTACTTCACCCCAGTTCTTCTGTTTCTCTTTCATCTTTTCTGTGTGTTCAGGTTCAAACTCCCTTAGGACAAAATCTCTCTTCCTTGTTACAGTCATACTTTTTGCACAACAGTGTCTTAGTCTCAAAATATATATTCTATACTTAGTAAGATAAAATAATTAAGTGGTCATGCTGTTAAGACATTCTGTTTTATGACAGGTTAAAGGGTAAAGTTTGTTGAGTCAAGTATTCTACTTTTCTTATAAAAGCTGTTTGCTTCAGAATCACTAATGACTACAGCTAAAGTGACTCATCTTCTCTCCGCTTCCTCTGTCCTTTGATGAGCCTCTCTGAGAAAATAACCCACTCTCCTCACTCCCCAGTGTTTTTTTATTATTTTAAGAATAATATGCTTTTTTTTTTGCAAGCAAGTACAACTAGGCTTGGATAGTCCTGTAACTATATCACATGGAAATTAAAGAGGTGACATTGTGAGCCAGGATACTCCAGGTGATACCTACCCAGAGCAAAGGACAAAGGTGTGTGGTATGTGCTATGCCAGGCCAGCTAGCTCTGGAAATAGGAGAGAAATAGCCAAGTGTGGCTCTGTGTCCCACTTAGTCTTACTGACAGACCAGGGTAGATGTTCTGATGAATGAATGCTGTTCTCTTTGCAGGGTCTGTCTGGACATCTCTGCCAAGCACAGTGCAATGTTATGTGCATGTTTCAGCCACCTTGCACACTGCACAGAACAGTCACATCCAAAGAGGAGCTCTGCAGACTGCACGGTCTCACCTTTGAATCACAAGCCAGTAGAGGGTAGCTCAGGGAGGAAAATGTTCATCAACTGCTGGATTGCCCAAACATTTAAATACATGACAGGACTTCTAAATTGCTTTGAAGCATCAGGCATGGAGAAGTGCCAAAAGTTGACTAACAGGTGAGATAGGCAGAGTGAAGTAATACTTGCTTCAAAAATGGTTTGGAAAAGTTGTTTCAGAGATAAAAATGCTTCAGACTCCTCAGATTTCAAACATAATTATGCCTGGAATTACAGCTGTGTTTGACTGAAAGAAATCAAATAGAAAAGACATAATCATTTTTCCCACCAGCAGGTATCCCGTGCCGAATAAGGATACTGATCTACAAGACTACGAGGGTGATGCATTAGACCTGGCAGTACACTACACATATTGCGTAGAGTGTGGAATATTGCATGGAGTAAACTTACCAGAGTTGGCTTGGCAAAAACTGAATAAGAAAGAACAAAAGATTTCATCATTTTTGCCCCGTTTTGGAAGGCCTGTTGTATCTCGCTCAATGTAAACATTTGTGTGAAAATGTTTGCATCTGAGCTCGTCACTCTCAACCCAGTGGAGAATGTCAACTTCCTGAGGAGAATAGCACTAGTGCAAAAGAAGATATTTAAAACCATTCACATGAGTCACTATAGACAAGTCTATTTAATTTTCCCTTGGATTAGAAAAAGTAGCTGAGGATAATTAACTTGGGTGAAAACATTTGTCTACCTTGTGGAAGCTTAACGTGCGATAAATCTCATTAGCTGATTTACTATCATCTGATTTTCATGAGTGTAGCTCCATAGCTATGTATACTAGTAGAATAAAACAGTGACAAATATGACAGAAGATTCATTATTTCTTAGATGAAAAGGAATATTCCTGCTTATACCTTCCTTTACATGATGGGAGGGAAGGTTGTGGGTATACAGATGCATGGAGGAAGATATACATCCTGCATGTATATGTGACAAACATATACATGCTAAAATACCAAGAATAAGGTGGAACAGGACTTCCTTGGGATGAGATTGCAAGTGGCATTCCCACAGCTGGAATCTTTCAAAGTCACATATACTTCCCATTGAAACTTATAGGAATTGACAGAAGGACACCACCAGGAGTGAAGCCTGCGGCTTAATTTGATTCAACACGGGAAACCCACCCGGCCTGGACACGGACAGGATTGACAGACTGAGAGCTCCTTCTCGACTCTGTGGGTGGTGGTGGATGGCTGTTCTTAGCTGGTGGAGCGATTTGTCTGTGATTACTTCACTAAGAGCTAACTCAGGTTTTCAGCAATAGAGACACAGTCAAGGGTGTCCAGTTAATTTTGTTTCATTTTCAATCTTACAGGTATGTATTATCTTCAAATAACCATTCATGCAGCTCAGACTAAGTTCACTCCAGCTTACATCGCATAAAGAGTGGAAATTAGCATTCACTCTTCAACTGATACTGTGTTAACCAAGGACAGTTCCAGATACTTCATATGGACCCTGTTGCTTTAGTGTCCAAGTACCTCCCAACCATTCATGCTCATAGGACTACTTTGAAGTATGAGGCACAAAGGCCTGATCCATCCCGCTTAACTTAGAGTGTTCAGATGAGTCACAAGTCACACCAGCCCTCTGCCAACAGAAAGGACAGGGCACCTTCAAAGGAGAGTTAGGAACATCTGAGATTTTAGCAGCTATTGGAAGAAAAGTCTGTCTCTGTTCATCAGCTCTGCAAGATCCAGTTCTGCATGAATTTGGACTAGCAAGAGTAGTGGATTTGCCAAAATGCAAATAGTAAAACTGTATCATAATCTAAATTAAAACCAAATTAACTCCAAAATTAAAGATTCCCTAGATAAATCACCAGTGCTTGGACTACAAGGCTGTCTACCTCCCTATTATATTCTTTTCTTTTGGATATGCAATTTTATCATACACAATGAGCTTTCTTATCAAAATTGACAGGTCCTGTACACATGTGTACAGGGGTTATATATCTTAAAATCTTTCAATGAACTGCACTAAAATTTTATGAACAGTATTAGATTGTCTGATGGAAAGATATCCTGTTTTTTTTTTTTTTTGAACAGTGAGCTGAAATCAGCAGCATAGAAAAGAGAAATAGCTAGCTCTGACCCTTGTTTTCTATAAAGGGGTTATTTTCTACAACCCCCCACCCAGTATTAATGGCATTTTGGCTGAACGTCTTTTACTGTCAGGAATTGTTTGAAGTCTACAGTTCTAAAAAGCTCATAAAAGCATAAATGCCTTTTCCTCCTGCATGTACTTAATAAATTGTGTGCCATCCTTTTCAACACATATGTTCAGGGAGGACTGTCTAGCCTCAAATGCACAACTGATCTGCTGCAATGGAGATTTAAGTATACATTAATGTATTCTGAAAAGGTTCCACACTGTAGAAAATGGAGGAATCTGAATACTGAGACATTCAACATGCCACCACCACCCTTTATGTTGCATCTTGATTCTTTGCTGGATATAAAATGCAGTTTAAAATGCTTAAATTTTACACTCAAAACCACCCTTGCCTACCCAAGAAAATACTTCTCTCTCTGCAAGTCCTGAAGATGAAACTCTGAGGCTATCCAACACTTCCCAGCCTGCGGAACCGGCAGTCGAAATAGAGACATAATCAGGCAATCTTTATTTCATCAGTATTCCTGAACCTGTCAGAAGAGGAAATTCAATCCCTTCAGTACTTCATACTTTAGCCCTTCAGGACGGCCAAGTAAGGTGCGGAGTGGGGCACAATCAAGGCAACCAACAGGAAACATCTGGTGAAAAGCTTTAGGTGGGAAACACCACTTGAGTCTGCTCCTGACACTGGAATACTCAAGGAGCAAAAATCACTTGGCAGATTTCTGTGTTTACAACTAAAGGTCATACTCTTTCTCTCAACTTTTTCAGCATGGCAGCTGAATACAGCCCAGATGTAGCTTGATGTGTCCTTCCAGCTGATATGAGCCGGAGCAGCCATCAGAAGTGGTTCTGCCCTGCTCTCACTCCAGCCGCTTCTTCAGGCTCTCCCCTGTCTTCATCTCATGTCAGTACATGTGTTCAAGTGGCTGCCCAGTGGAAATGGCCAGGGCACCGCTCAATCTGAAAAGCAACCTGTGCACCAAAACAAAAAAAGTTAACTTTCGATCTTGCATAACTCAATTCTAAAAATGTCCCAACTTTGTCTATCCTGCAGTCACTTCGTTTTCAGTGTAGAGATATGATTCTTTTTTGCTAAAGACATATATATATTTAGGAAGAGGGACTGAAGCTCAAGGTGACATTGTCCTCATCACATCATTTGCTATGTTGCCTGCTATTATTATTTAATTTATTATTGCTATTTCTTAACATGTCAGATATTTGTTAGTTCACTCCTGTGTACTACTTGATTTCTTACACAGGGTATTTTTGCCTCTCTGAAAAGCAGATCTGGGAATGAGAAACATTGATTATTTGTGTATTTCTGGTCTCAGCTTCAAATTAGCTGCCAGGCTTTGCATAACAAGACACAAATTATTCATGCGAGAAAACCAAGAAGTGATTTATTATCATGTCTGATTTCCAGTGAAGAATTTTCTTCAGATCACCCAGCATGGAGGCTTTCCTATTTTAAATAAGATAAATTACAATTGACAGCGGAATTCAAAACATTGCTCCAACCTTTCCAGATCTTTTGGTCATACAGAAACTGAGCCCATGAATTAAATTGACATCAACATTCATTAACAGTGTTTCTGAACCCAGCTTGAAAAGTCTGAAATCCTTTGCACAGATTCAGCCCTATATCAAAAGACTTTGCTCCCTCCTACTGCACCACTACAGCATTTGCACTGCTTTGGAGCGACAGCAATGATCTTTGCCTCTTGTTATTGAAATGATGGCTGCAGGAGCATGGGAAACATTTTTAGGAGACAGTTAATTTTTTACTACTTCATAGAAATAAATGTCACAGGAAAGGTTATGCTTTGGAATATGTAACGATCCAGAGAATGACAAACTTCTCCCTTTGCTTGCACCACCTTTGTGGGTTAACTGGACCCTGGGACCCTGGCCTAACTGGCCATACAGGAAGAAGTACTACACTTTTTAGTAAATGCCATTATCTGAGCAGTAGAAGACAAAAATTTCTGGAAAGTTTATAGTATTTTAATTAAGTTGTAAATTTCTTTGAAATCCTTAAGATGACGCCTTGTTCTATAAAAGAAAAAAAAATAGTATGTGTCAAGTTAGTTTGAGATCCAAAGACATAAAGGCATGCGGGACTTGTTATGGTGCCCAACTCAAATCTGTGAGTGCAAAATACGTACACAGAACCTGACAGTTTAAATAACTTTGGTGATTTCAGGCTGTTGAGTCTTTGTGATCCTTCTTGTCATTAGACTGTGCATTCTGAAGACTGATCGTGTCCTCAAGGGCTTGCATGCTCTAATCTGCACCAAGCTGGTCTGTCTCAGGGGACACTGGTTTGAAATGCTTTTTAGAATGATGCAGGGATACTCCCTGCTTTGAGGAACAGATTTGGTGATTCCTCATTCAGAGGCTCTTATTGCATTTTATACAGAATTATTCTATCCATGAGAAAAAGTGTGGAAAAGAAGGATGAAGTAGTGCAAGTATTTAAAAACCCAAATGGATGAGTGAAGATCATTATTATTTTCAAACAGCAGCTGTAATGTGATCTCAGATCACCGACAACTGGCATCTCTGTGATACTTCGAGCTCCAGTTAAAAGTCTTGTTCCATTTTCAATTTGGAAAGAATATTTAGAGTTGTTAAGTGGCAAAACTGGCAGCATGATGAAGATGCAAAAATATCAATAAACCCATATCCTTTCACCTGATTTCTACAGTGAAGTTTCTAATACTTCTATGAATTTGAAGGGGAGAGGTTGAAGGAAGGTACTGGGAAAGACTTGTACTACTTTTTCTTCAGAATCAAGGACCAACTACACTGGTAAAATACCAGAGTTTTTGCACTATCATGCAAATAAAATCACAAATATGAGATGGCATGCCTGGAGCATTCAAGCCTCATTGTTTTAAGCAATTAGAGTGCATATTCCCTTTAAAGTTAACAGGGATGAGGAAACATGCTAGGTACTGTTTAACTTGCATGCTCTGAATTGTCTCTCCAGGTGTCTGCCTCTTTCCACTGAATATATTAGGAGTCTAGACTTCAAATTCAGCATATCAGTCTGCAACTAAAACCTTTATGTGATAATACAGTTTTACAGACTTGAAAGAAATTAGGCTCATTCGACTGTTAAAGTTAAGCAGGTGCATAAATGATGGCAGAATTAGGAGAATGGTTTTCTACTTCACACTTTCAATGACTGCTGTTTTCTTGCAAAGTGTCAACACTGCTCTAGAAAGTGACAAGTTTGCAAATACTTGAGATTTTTTTACGGTAAGAGCAATATTTACAATTGATCTAATGAATGTCCTTGAATGAGTGACCAACTAGAGAGCCTATGATGATCACAGCCCATTTCAAAGAAAGCACATCCAAACATTTCCTCACAGTGATGTTACTCTCTTTAATTCCTGAATTCTCAGAAATCATTACTTTTTCTTTTTTTAAAGGATGGCAAGTAGATCATTGTTCTTTTCAGCTCCACAGGGAGCCTCTGTGAACATCTGCAAGACGCTATCACCTACCAGGCAGAACAAAGCAGGTAATGATGAGAACACACATGAGGATAATTATACTAAATAGTTTTAGAAACAAAAAAGGGGAAAATACAAAAAGATCTGATAGAGCTGAAGTGTACAATCACATTGTCCATGAAGAAAACTATCGAGTTTCTATGCACATTATGGAGCTTTATGTGAGTTGAGCCAGTAGACTAGGATTGATTCTGGCCCAAGGACTGTCTTATTGAGGTACAGACTTTGAAGGGGATGTCTAGTAAGAACTCTGTAATAAGAGACTACAAAGATGAGCTCTCTGAGGAAGAGCTTTTGTCTTTCTGAAGGAAAAAAAACTGGAAACTTTCCTGTCTGCCCCTAATAGTGTTTGAAGCCTTTCACTCTTCAGGAAAGGCCTGTTTCCCCATTACTTTATTTTGCAACTGTCATTTACACAGTTTTCCTTGGTTGTGAAACATAATATATGATTTCCCTTTAATTTATTCCTGAATTACAATTGTAAAGTACAATGCAACCCATAAACAATTTTGGTCTGTGTTTTGCACACATAGAATCACACAGAATCACAGAACGGCTGAGGTTGGAAGGCACCTCTAGAGATCACCTAGGCCAACCCCCCTGCTTCAGCAGGGACACCCAGAGCACGGGGCACAGGGTGGCATCTGAGCGAGTTTGGAAGATCTCCAGAGAAGGAGACTCCACAGCCTCTCTGGGCAGCCTGTTTCAGGGCTCTGTCACCCTCACATCTGAGCAAGGTAACAGCAGAAAGCTGCTGACAGAACATGGTTGACATCTGGTGCTTTATGAAGGTCTCTGTAGTATCAATGCCTCAGCCTACTACCCGGAAGAGAAATGCCATTGCAGTTTTAGTGTAACCGGACAGCAGCCAGCTCCTGTGCATCACTGACAGTTGGCAGGTGTCACGAACTTGCAGAGGAAACAGAATGCACCCTGGAGGAAAAGACCTTGAAGTCACTAAATATATTTGAGAAGGAAGAACCTCTGATTTCTACCCTGACATTCACCCTCATATGGAAGTTAACTGTTGGAAAAATACACCTCAGTGCACAAAAACAAATAATGCTGAACTAAAGAAAATGAATGAGAATGATAGGTCAACAAAAGTAGCCAGGAGAGTAGTCTTAGATTAAGAGATTGTTGCTCCCTGACTATAGGTGAGCTGAACAGTCTAATAATTCTTCTGTAAAATGATACTGTAATCAGAGCTGCCTTGAAATTCCCTGCTAAATCCCCATAATTGGAAAATGTTGACTAGCTGAAATTGGTATTTCACTTGGGAATATAAACAGCAGTGTGAGAAAAAGATAGAGTTTCTAGACAAAAATGTAAGTCACTCCAGAATTTAACAAGTCTGAGAAATAAGAGTCTTCAGAGTTGCCATGTGTGAGACTGAGGTAGCAACTGGAATAACCTCGCTGAGAAAGCAAAGATTTCATCTACTTTTTTTCATATCTCTAGTGGTTGTTCTTACATTGATTCTTAGAAGAGGCAGAAGACAGTGTCTCAGTTTCTGACGGCATTTGAAAAACTTCAACAAGTGTTCCATAATATAGAAGAATTAAGGAGTCTTAAGAATCGATGTCCCGAAGACCGCAATATGTGTGGCTGTGTGTACACCATGTTTCAAGTGCAGGTTTGAGCCCATGTTTGACATTAAACTTGCCCCACTCCTTCACTGCATAGATGATGTCAGCAGCTATTCAGGCATGAAGTGGAAGTTTCTCTCTGCACAATACAGCAGAAACCTTGGAAACAAACTATCTTTAGTGAGGGCACAACCATAGAAGGCGTGGGTTGGTGCTATTCATTTCATCTTGCTATGCAATAATTTAATGAGGCTGTGTAGTTCTTTTTATAAAAATATTGGCACAGTCTAACACAAGGATAGCTTGGATTTTTAAGCCATCTAATTTTTGCTGCCATATAGTATATGTGGATGGAGAAGTTGTAGTACACTCTCTGGCATAACCAGCTCCGTTGATCACATGGTGACTGGGCCATAGAAGGACACAAGACAGCATGACACTTTTAAAGAAGTTAAATAAATCTCAAAAGATGTTGCATAAAAATAGACTCCTCATTTGTGTTTTTAAGATTATAAATTAGGCTTGAATTTCAAATGGGTTGTTTAACTTCAAATTACTGATAGCAATGAAGTGTTTCCTGCATGGCACCTTTTTCTCCCAAGTTTCTTGTACTTTATAGAACATTAAAGTACAGTAAAGATGCATCTTCTAGGTGTTACTTAGGATACAAAAAGCAGTTTTTCTTATCACTTTGGGGAGGAAGATCCTGAAATTGACTTATTTCTACCTGCTCTGACTCTTGTCTTAGTCTCCTAAATGTTACCCTCCTGTATCTAAAAGTCTCAGACTATAGATCATCTGACAAGTAGACATATACTTTTGTGTTTGATAACTCCAATTGATTATGTTTCAGCTACAGGCAAGATCCTTTTCATTTGTCCGTGAAATTTTAATCATATGAGGGAGAAAAATGGCATTATTATGTAATATATTTCTCACTGTAACTGATAGAAAAAAGGAATTAAAAACTCCAAAACAATCTTTGCTTTCCAAAGTTCTTGTTTGTGCTTCTGATTAACACATTAGTACTAATTAAACAACCAATTCAGCATGATATACGGGAAATTAGTAGAATAATTCTAATCAACTTTAGGATCAAAATACTGGACTAAAAATATACTTGTGGCTACTTGTTTAACATGTCAGTGGAACATTATTAAAAATTTAAGGATATTATATTTACAAAATTAAAACTATATGCAGCAAAACTGCTTTTTTGAAGAAATGCACTTGCACACACATTAAAAAAGAAAAAAAAAAAGAATTGCACTGAAGACTTATGGCATTCTATGCAGAATAAATCAATCATTCTTAAAAATCCACTTAGAAAAACAACAAGTAGAATGTCTCCTAGTTCATTCCAAGAGAATTTAAACCATATGGACCATATTGCTATATTAATGTACTATGTCCATAAAACATACCTGCTTAACTGTATGTTATATATGTAGCATTTACTAGAGGAAAAAAGAATTTAAGCAACAATGGGCACTGTCAAAAAACTTCAAAATAGGCACAATCTTAAAACAAAAAATAGACTAGTCTTGCACTGAAGCTAAATATATGGACCTTAGTGGAAAACTCATCTAAATATCTTTTCATGATGCTGGAAACTCAAATCTGCTTCTGAAATTTAAAACTCAGTTATTTCTCAGTTGCAGGAAATGAAACATCTCACTTAGCATCTACAATGTGAGAATGACAAATAATATAAAACAGACTAATGAGTTCTAGTGAAATGTTCTGGGGCAATTTAAGAAGCTACCATCCCCAGCTGTCTGTTCTTCCCTTCTGACATAAATTACTGCCCCTAATTGAGCTGGCAAAATAAGTGGGATGTTTGTTTCCTAGCCAAAATATTTTCTGGCAACTTCAAGCTCCAGGTATTGCTCATGACACGTATTGAACACCATAGTATCTGAGGGCTTTGATTCATGACCCCTTTTACATTTAGCAGAGGAGTCCAGTGGTGTGGGTAAAGCGGGTCACCACTTCTAGCTGTGGAGACAAAATGAGTAAGAGGCCTCAGGAGAAGTGAATGCAAATATGATAATTGGGAATTGCCTCATAAATTTTAATGTGGTAGATTCCCACTATCTTTCCAGGAATTCAACCTATCAGCAAATTATGTTGTGATGACTGGAGTGTATTGACTACCTAGAGTAGGCAATATGCCAGCAAAAGATTTCTCTGTGCTTAGAACACTGCATTAATCTTACAAATCTTCCCCATCAAAAGCTTTCTCAAGCAAGTCACTTTGTGATCTGGAAATTCCTCTTTGGTGCTTGAAGTGGAATTAAATGGACAACTAAATTCACAGCAGTGATTAGCAGGGCCCTGAGTGGTTTGGCAGCTCCCTCTGCACTGGATACTAGTGTCAGCAGGGCTGGCAGTGGCATCATGGCCAGGTGGTGGTCCAAGGGTTCCGGTCAGGGGAGGCCATGGCTGGGCTAGGGCTGCAGTGAGGCTGGAGTCTGGCACTACTGCAGTGTAGAGATTTATGGCCCTGGTCTGACGAACTGGTTCTGGACAGCTTTGAAGAGCACCCAGAAGAGCCTGGACAATGCCATTACAGGACATTGGTGCCCTCAGAGCCTTGAACATGATCCTGACCATTAAAATTTCATCCTTGGTTTTCCTTATCAGTTAAAGAACTATTTCTCCACACATCTAGAAGCAGTACAGGCTCAGAAACATGCCCTATCATGCTTGTCTGAGATTGCTAGATGAATTAGGGAAAAAGAGCTAAATTCTGTTGTAGTTTGTAGTGCAGACCTGTGCTCTTAGGATCTGAATGGGCCTAAGAAATTCTGACATCACGGACTCCAAACATGATGGTAATATATTTCAAAATGAAGCCTAAAAGAGGAAGAGTTCCTCTTTTGCATAAAAGGCAAAAGATTAGAGATTAGAGCACTCAAAGAGTGTGAGACACAAACCAGCCATCATTACTCTGTGGTTTCTTGAAATTCAAACTACACATTGAATTGAAGCAGGGGACCCCAGAATAGATCCTGAACAGACAATGGACACTTCTGTGGAAGCTGTGCCAAAGCACTAAAGTCTTGGGACTGAAAAGATGGGGAAAAAAACAAGTAAAGAAAACATAATTCAGAAGCCCATGCATCAGATCACTCAACAAGATTTGGGGAGAGCAAGTGATTTCCATTTCTTTGACAGTTGAGGAATTTGGCATGTAGAAGGGCATCTGGATGTTCATTGGTAGAGTGACTAGAGGGCTTGAGTTTGAGAGTTCCTGGCACCCAACATGAGTCACTTCCAGCTACCCCTTTAGGGAGGAAACTCAGAAAGCAAATGCAGATATTCTGAGTCTTCCAGATCCATACATCAAGACATGGATTCACTCAACTGCACACTGGGTACTGTAGTGAGGAAATTAAAGACAGCAGCCTAACTGTGCTTTGGGGGGTCGTTGAAATGTTCAGTCAGATGAAACCTACCTCATTGCTGACAACAAAAAACAATAAAGATAAATAGGCTTCTAAATTAAGCACTTCAAGTACCTAACCAAAATTAAGATGAATCTGAAACCTAATCCTTAGATACCAAAATGATTAAATTAGAAGTACTTAATGAGGTGCTCTGATCTCCCCCTTTGCCTTTTAGTATCTCAGCTTTTCAGCTGCAAAATAGGGATAATGCTATCCTGTCTAGCAAAATAATATTGAAGTTAATTCAAGGCTGTGAAGCCCAAGACCATGACATTATTTACCTCATGTGGAAAAGGGAAATGGGTACAGCTCTCCAAAAGATGAGAAGTGAATAGATCTGAGAAAGAAAAGATAAATCTTAAAGAAAAGCATTGGGATGAACATTGATTTTGTATTGTTAGAGAAGCCAGATCTCAGCAAGCACAGAAAGTTTTGATTTTTCTTAGTGTATGAACTGTGTTCCAGGGCAAGCTGAAAAACACATCTGTTCATTCTCAAACTGAAGCAGGAAGTTTTAGCTCAGAGAGTTGTATATATGTTTTTTAACACTTCCATGCTGACTACAACATTATGTTTCAAGCCTGATTATATGGATTTTTTTTCCACTGAGACTGTACTCTTTTTTTTTTTTTTACATCCCAATGGTTTCCTCTTCCCCTCTCTCCCTCTTTGAGCAACAGATGACTTTGTCAATTACAAAATACTCATGATCAACTGACTAATTTGAAATCACACCTAGTTTCCATATACGTGATCTCAGAGCACCTCTTATAGCTACAAGATGTTGTGTCTGAGGGGGGACAGTAGCAGGGGTAGGAGTGGCAAGGTCTGATAACGGTGAAGAAATTTGTTCTATTGCAGCAATTCCCATCAATACAAAACACAAGACAAAATAATTATTCACTGTAAGCTGGAGTTCCGAACAGCTTCTTTGGAAGTTTTTGTCCCACCGCGAATGAATGATCAGTATTCATCTAACTAAACTGTTACTATCAAAACATGAAATGTCCAGTCTGAGCCAGTCACCTGTTCTTCTACAGTCAATGAAGAGAAAGTATCTCAAAAAGGCAGATAATCATATTTATCTTAGCTACACATCCTACACATCGGATAAGCACTAGAGTTATCTTTCTTAACTGATTAGGTAGGGAGACTTTACCAGATGAGGTATGTGACATGAATGCCTCCCTATGTTTAGATACTAAATGTGAGGCCTGAATTGAATGATGAAAGAGATCACATTTACAGCTAGAAGATTTTCAAAGCCTTTCTTATAAAATACCAGAGAACATATATATTTTGGGGAGACAATAGGCTTTATATCATGTGTCAGTGAATAAAGTTAACTTTCTTGAGGTTTCCTTACTTTGATTTTCAGTTTGGAAATTGTGCTTGCAATGGAAGGGCAGGGCTATGATGTGAGACAATATTCTACTTGGGTCTTTTTAATTAAATGGCTCATTCCATAAAACACAAACACTTTACATAGAAATAAGTTAATTTAGTACACCTAATTAAGCATTATATATTGGAGTCATGCATCAGTGATTTGAGTTATATCAATGGACCATTTCATTTATCGAGGCTGACAGTCCAAGTTCTTAAATATAATGATAAATGACTTCCCTTCAATGGAACGATACTTCACGTCGGCGGTTTTCTGTCTTTTTTTAATTCTTTAGATAAAATTAGGAATGAACACTTTGTGAGCATCCTAAACAGGCACTCTTTCATTTGGTTAGTTTCTATAGTCTATCTCACACTTCAAAGTCTTCAGGTTATATGGAGGTGACCACACTTACCCTTAAAGTCTAATTTTTACCGTAAGTACCTCTTCAGGGGCACATTTGTATAACTCTCATGTCTCTTTCTAGGTTTCCCAAGCAATTTTGAAGACAAAAAGCAACTCTGACTTTGTGAGACACACAGCTGGCTCCACTTAATGTTGATGAACATGCACATCTCAGGCCAGAATGCATTTTATTTTACTCACTAAATAGTGGTGAAGAACCATTTCTTCTTTCACTTTGCTCGATAATAGAGAAGGAGATAGTTCTGCTTCATCCCATTGAATTCAATAAAGTTAATCTCTTTGGAAAAAGAAGGCCTTACAGCTTACTGAAACAAACTTGTTTGGATGAAATCCAGCAAGTGATATCTTAATCATAGTTTTCATTGAGCTTGACCTTTTCCTTTTTTTTTTTCTTTTATTTCTTTTTCCTGTGTGGTATGATTTACTTTACATGAAGCTGTTAAACTTTCATGAAAAATCTGAACATAGAACTAACAAGTACAATTGGTACTTGATGAAACCTGCAATTGTGTTGCTTTGTACTTTTAATATTTCTTCACAGAATGGACCGTTGGCCAGGCTATGTACTGTAGGACAATCACATAAAAGTCAATATGCACTGCTTATTCAAGAAAAGGCTAACCAAATAGCCTAGGAAAGGCCACTGGGAGAAACTGTTTATTATCTTATTACAGTATTTTGGACTTCCATCTCAGTAATTGTTTTAGCAAATCCTCTGACTTCTTTGATCTTTAAAATTAGTTTTATTCTCTTGAAAATCAAATTTCTCTTATCTATCTGGCATGGTTGTACAGTAAGAGCTCTATGAGTTCTCAGGCTGATGGTATGAATTATTGAATGGCTTGCTCCAGCTGTCTAGATGCTTGCTTAGTTTTACCTGAGATACCCTGGATGTCCCAGGATGCTCCTTCAGAAAGGCATAAGTCTCCCAATAACCTTGTGTCATATTGATTAGTCCCATGGACATCTCAGCTGGCACTAGGTACCTATGTTCAGGCAATAGAATTGCACTTGCTATATTCTTTCTCTAGGTTTACCTGTGAAAAATTTAACAATAGTCTCAAGAATGTAGTCACTTCCTACTTTCTAGACTGCAGATTGCAAACAAGGGCTGTGCTTATATAATTTTTACTTTTGTACTATTGGCTTGACTCCTGATCTTCTAAGAGACAGTAAGGTATTAATAAAATAAAAGCTGTCCTCTATTTATGTATACTGCAGACGTGGTCCCCAAGAAATTGTCAATTTCTAGAAAGAAACTCCTCTTCATCCTGTTACTTCAGAAAGGATTTTAATCATCAAGACCACAGGCTCAAAAATGGAACTTCCCACTACTAGTAGAATCAACTTCTGCTCTCCTTTACTGTGTATGAAACCAAGGCAAGACACTCAATTTCATATTCCGATAAGAGGATGTACTTTCTTAATTTTCTTGGATTTCAATAGGACTAGAGGATGCAGAGAAATGGTCCTTGTACTGTTGGATCGTCTGAAAGGGTCAAAGAGTATGTCACAGTGTGAAGCAAGTTGGTCCTCACTTCCATGCTTCTGGCTGCTTTAATTAGTTAAACTGGAGATTTGTTACTTTCAACAACAGTACCATTTCGGGATGAATCACGTGGTCCCTTGCCAGAAAAGTCCATGCCTCTGGCCACACTGTGGAAGGCAGCACAGCATCCAAACCCATAGCAGAAGGCCAGGGAGCACTTTGCCAGCTTGGGGAGCGTTTGCACATTGCGTGGCATTAGCAGCAGAGGCACTTGCTTATACTGCAAAATAGAATACGGATAACACAGTATGGAATTACACACGTTGAGAGAGTCTTCCCTCAGCATAAGGCCAGGGAAATGACCTGCCGTGTTGCCCACAGAAGCTCCTGGATGGTGTAGCCCAAAATTGTGGACTGAGATAAGGGGTGCTATATAATGTCTGGAAAGTACCTTAGAAGTCTAAACAGCTTCTCGAGTTGCTCCAGAAAGACTTTAGCAGCTGTTTCATCCCCCCAAGTAGCCCAGAATACAAGCACATAAAGACAGTTTAGAATTATCATCAGCTTTTTTTTTTTTCCTGGATCATCTTATCATTTTGTGCCACATGCTCTGTTGCAGCAGGGGATTGGACTAGATGATCTCTAGAGGTCCCTTCCAACCTCAACCATCCTGTGATTCTGTGATTCTGTGATCTTTCTGCAAACTCTCTGCTCTGAGAAGAGCCATGGACTGTGCTTCCTGAATCGCCCAGTGGCTCTAGCACAGGTGGTACGGACATGATAGCCAAGATCATTACTTCTGCTGAGGATACATTAGCTCAGGAGCAGAGGTGTGCTAATGGAGTTATTCTGTCTTCAAAACCTAAGCCACGATTTCTGTGTGATTCTGCACTATGCGGCACGGTCAGGGCTCTTGAAAACACAATTCACCACTGGTTATCGGCATGTCTATGGCCAGACAGAAGCTGCTGGTGTTGAACTTGTGTGCAGGAACATTGATACATTTTTGCAGGAAAGCTTAAAGTAACTACCCTAAGATCAAGTAAATTTTGAAGAAGCCCAGGCTTGGTGCAATTTTTAAGTCTGCCAGAGTGTCTTGAAAGAGCCAGGGATTGGAATAAATACAGTATTCTTAAGTGAAGTGAGTGGGGACTTAGCTGTCTTCACTCTTGACAGAGATGAGAACAAATGTGTACAGCACACACACAGACTCACACAGAGATTTTGCATTTCACAAAAGAAAAATCCGTGCAAGGAAGAGATAATGCATCATATCCAAGTATCCTAGTCTCTTGAGAATGGTACTATAACCATATACACACATGTATATATTGCAGATTGAAAAATTTTCTAAGAGTTGTTTTCTTAAATTAGACCACGGCAACCATGCACAATTGGCAAGCATCTGATGTGTGAAATCAGCAGTCTGCAAGATCTAAGAGAAAAGGAAAGCTGAGACAAATTGAGTTCTGTTGGCCTCTCTATTCTGATTAGTCCATGCTGTCACTGAAAGGAAAGCTGGATCTTTGGATGTCACTCTTCTGTTGTCTTACATGTCGGCGCTAGATATTTTTGCTTGTTCCCATTAGTACTTTCTTGGAGTCATAATTAATTTATATCAGCAAAGACAATTTCCATTTGCTATGACAGTTCTCCAACTCTCTCAGGCTTCTCATACAATAATAAATTGCGGAAATAGGAGGCATTACTTCACTTCTGCTCCAATGTTTCACATTTCAAAGGTCCCTAAACTTATCCAGTAATGCATGTTTAACAAAGGAGAATTCAAATAGCCTGCTAGATCTTGCCCATATTCCTAACGTAGCTTGACTTCACTGGGTTTTTTTGTTGTTGTTTTGTTATTTTTTTCTTGCAGTGATGCAGTGATGTGCCAATCCACTGATCATAACAAGTTATATTTGGAGCTCTACACATGCTCTTGCTGGGAGGATTAAAAGGGTGAATTTATAGCTTCCCAGTTGGAGAGAAGAATCCATTTTTCATACTTCTGTGCACACACAAATGATTAAGGGAGAAAACATGTTTCTGTCCTCTTGACTGCAGTCAAATTCAATGATTAGTATCCCAAGTCCATTCTGCGAAATGCTGAAATAATTTTGTTTAGCATAATTGCTCCATCACTCATAGCTCATCTTATACAGTTAATAAATGGTACTTGTCAGCAGAAAAGGTGAGGGAAAATGCAAATTGTTGATTGGAAATGTTTAGTTGATGTTGCATTTAGGGTTTAACCAAAGCATTTAAATTATCTTTTCTTAGATGTGCAATACTGGAAGTTCTGCATGCACAGATTCGATCATGTCATGCTCCACCACTGTTGGCTACTACCAGTAATTGCTACTATTTTCTGAAAAACAAAAACAAAGCAAAACAAAACAAGAAACTCAAACCCTTAAAATCGGACTGTGGCTTGGCAGCTCTGTAAAATGAGCTTAAGAGTCTTGCACTCTCTTAACTCTCATTTCTACATAGATAAGTGTCCATTTTCCCAGAACCCAAACTATTGCAGCGGCTGGAATGATTAATAAGTTGATGACAGTTTCTCCATGAGATAACAATTGGAATAACCTCAGGGAATCAAGGATTTGCCTACTCTGCAAAAGGGACATATGACTGTAGGGTGAACAGGCAGAGTTATGCCATCTGTATTGTCCATTGCATGGGTAACAATGGTGGTTAATACAAATAGCAGAGACATTTTGGTGTCTGATGCATATTTTGCTTCATCTAATTATCTTTCTTTTCTCCCGGAATCCTTCCAACTTCCTTTTCCAGGAATCAGGAAGTCCTATACAGTCTGCATTGAAACCTGTGCCTCCCCATCATCACTATTATTGTTACCTCTACTAGTTAGAGTAAAGCATATGCAAGATACGGATGAAGTGCATTGCAGACAAAACTTGTACTTCATTATCTTCTGATGATCTTCTACAGATTTTCCGTGGTTCCAAAGGATCATCTGAAATGGGTGGATTTATCATCTATCCATCCATTTCCAGATTGGTGAGAAATCAGGTTAAAATACCATCTGACATTCTCTGAAATGATTCTCCAGAGAGCCAATTATTCTACCTGCAGATGTGTATCTAAATGGAAGGATAGAAAACATAAAAATATGCAAGTGAAATTACGCACATAGGAAAAAAAGAAGGCAGTACACAACAGTGAATGGAGGATTCATGAAATGTTAATAATTTTGTGTAAACAGGGAGGGAATAGGGATTTATATGTAGAGCTTGGCCTCTATCTACAGTTATCCTTATTACCATTCAAGACAGACAGGCTCTTGTTCTAAATGGAGGTGGAAAATTCAATGTTTTATCTAGTTTAAGTCAAGCAGCAGACACATCTCCATTCCATTCCCATTCCTCCTCTTTTTCTCATCTTGCATCTAGTCATGGTTTAGGTGGATACTCTCCCTATGAATCCCTATCTGAATCTCTATCTCCGATAGAGATGTTCTTACATAAGACGGATCATGGATCATGAGATTTCAGACACAGCAGCACTCACTTTTTGCATGAGCTGCCTTGATACGGCTCTTGACATCCATCTTACAGGCTCAGGTGTGTGGGAGAGTTTTTGCCACAGGACAAATTAATTTTACCATAACATGAGGGCAGGAGCTGAGAACTAAGAATTGGGTTAAAAAGTCCTTTAACTCGCTGCTCCATTCTGACCCTTTAGAGCTGCATTAGCCCAGGTTTCCAGCTTCCAACTTCTGAAGAGTTGGCCCTAGCACTGAAAAATGCCGGTTGCCACTCTGGGAATTTCGCATCTCACAAATTTTCCTACAGATAAGACTGATGATTTTGGTTTAGAAACAATGAGAAAGTATTTGTAACATTACTCAGTTTTTGGACGACCAGAGTACATTTTTATTTCTTCTCCCAGATGAACTTGAAGCAGGGTTGGAAACTTTGTATGTTCATTTTTTCTCAACCAAAGATGAGATTCTCATGTAACCATTGTTAAATTGTAAAAATTGCCATGTCCCAAATGCATAGGAGGATGGGAGAAAAAAAAAAAAAAAAAAACAAGGATGCCTATAATAGGACAGCTTAGTTACCTAGGAAGAAGACAGAAATGAGCATGGGTTACATGTTACAAATGCTGATTTTAGTAACTGTGAAGACTCTGCAGGTAGCTCATCCCTGCTCCACCCTTGAATGAATCAGGTCTAAATTGCTCATCCTTTCCAATATCTGCCTGCCAAAGCCTTCTTGTTCAGCCACAGCTGCTGCTCTGTGATTATCCTGTATGGCATCCTCCAAGCTTGGCCTCCCCTTGGCATCTGCAGCCTCCTGTTTGATCTGGTGTCTCCTCCTGCTGGTGTTGCAGGGCCAAGACGGCAAGCCAAAGCTCATATGACCTCAACAGTAATTTTCCCCAAAACATGAGAGAGAGAGAAAGCTGGTATATGGGAGACCGAAGTCATGTCTCTGAATATATTAGCAGCTGCGGTTTGCTGAATATACTTTACAAATCTCTCATATGCATATTTCTTATCCTATATTAGTAATGCTGCTATTTAATTGACACGAAATTACAAGATATTTCAGTTCCTTTTATTCTAATATGTATACAGCATTTTCTTAGGTACACATAAAATGTGTCTGGGAGTATATCTCATTGAGTTCTAGCAATCTTTAGTTATTGCCATTGTTGAAGGCATAAAAAATAAAATAAAAGCCAAGTAGATAGCAAAGAGAAATTAATATTGAATAAAATTGTAGAATGTGGTTAAAGGAAATTAAAGTACATGAGAAAACTTATGTCTAAGAGTTAAGGAGAATGATGTACTCTAGACAGAAGGCTTCTGAAGATCAATTTATTCGCATACTTATTAGAAATGAAAATAGAAAATATTATGAAGTTTGGTGAGTTAAATATTTTTGTTCCCTGGTGCATTCTTTCTACTCATCCTAAAGCCTGGGATATATATATATATAAAGAACTTTGAGAAACACAAAATATATGTAAATGCCCTACTATGCAAAATTAAATTATTTCCTAATACTAGGTATATTTTTTGCTAGCAAAAGATTTATACAAAGTATATTTACTTGTTTAATAGGAGTGCATAAAGCCACTTTCTCTGTGCAGATTAAATTATACATAGTTCAATTCTTATTCTGAAAGAACTAAATAAAGTTAAGTTTCAGGAATTAAGTAACAATTACATATATTGTAATTTTGCTCCTAATAGTCTTTCTTTTTAAATTAAATTATTTTTCAATAAATCTGCAGCTGTGAGGAAGCGAAGTGGTAGAAAGCTAAAGTTGTGCCAGTTTTGAAAAAGGGGGAGGGGAAAGACACAGGGAATTGCAGGCTTATCAGTCTCAAATTTAGCCTAGGCAAAACAATGAAACAGCTGGTATGAGGCTTGACTAATAAGGAAATAAAGGAGGATATTATATCTAATAGCAAGCAATATGGAACTATGGAAAATAGATTTCCCCTAACTAATTTGGTACCTGTTTATATTAAAATGCCATTCAGGTTGATATAAATAATATCATATAATAATATGGTACTGTACATAAATTTCTAATTGAATTTAACTTGATATCATAGAACAACTTATTTAAGTGCAGTAAATAACACACAGTGAATGGATCGGACATGAACTGGCTAGAAGGTGTCACAGGTTACACAGGGCTTGACTCCTGTCCCTTTACAGTCCAATGTTTCTAGCTATACTCTACATAAATTAAAAATTTCATAAAATTATAACTGATCCATATGGAGGAGACAGAAACATTGAAGATATCGTAAATAATGAATGAGATGGAGAGCTATCTGGTTCTCTTAGTAAGTAGGGCATAAGTAAAGGCTTCTTATTGTAGATGGAAAATCCTGTATGTGGGAACAGCTCCAGGAGAGGGCTCAAGCTCTGACACAGCGACTCAGAGAGGCACCCACAGGAATCGCTGCAGGAGCCCCTTGAGTCCATATTTCTCCCCTCTCCATGTTCAGGTATCCCCAGCTCTTCTGCCGGGGACATTTCTGGTAGTTTCCTCTACTTTCAGACCAGGGACTTTTAGTGCAGGAAGCAGCAGGGCAAGCGTTGCAGCAACAGTCCCTGCAGCAAGCACTGCTATAATGGGATCCCAGGGCTGCAAATGAAAACTGAGCACGGTAAAAGGAGAATTAGTCTTGTGCTTTCTAGAAAAAAAAGTATAACTGGTCTTTGCAACAATGTTATCAGTGGGCTCTCTGACAAGTCAAGGCTCTTTGTAATTTAAACATCAAATTCTCTCCAGTGGACCCATGTTGTGTAGGAGGTAGATCATCACAGTGATACCTTCTGGCCTTATAAATATGAATCATTGTGTCCCCTATATATTCCTCGAAGCCTGCTATCTGGGAAACGCAATCACATGAGGTTTTCAGCTTTCCTTTAAAAACTAATAAATTGCAGAAAACCAGAGACAAGCCTAAGAAAGCATAAGACGAATGGAGGCAATTCTACACTTTCTACTTTAAGGAAAATTTTATAACATTTGAGCCAGTCTTAAAATTTTTTCTGTGCCTTTTCTTGACAAACTACAGATACTCTTGGGTTTCTTCCTTTTCCATGGCAGCTCCGCCAGGCATCAGTATCAATATGTTTTTGCTAAGAATGTGACAGATTTATCCGTAGGAAGGCAAAGCTCTGCTTTTCAGTGTAATAATCTGTTTCTTCAGTTCAAATGAAAAAGCAAATTTATGAAATAATCAGCTCTTGCCTCACTTTGCAGCTCTGATCGATGATAACCAGCCTATTCTTTCCCACATTTTTCAGTCACTGTGGGGGACCACAGACTTTGCTGTGTAGTTACCATCTCTTTAGGAAGTTTGTCTTGTAGTCACTTGGCAAAAGAAAGAGGAGGTCTGTACTGAGCAGGAGGTGCCTGCAAGCTCCTTGGTTGCCTAAAGGCAAGTCTTTCATGCCTTTAGGCTTTGTCTCCTTCTAAATATGCCATTCCTGAAACTGTAGGAATGAATCCCATAATTAGCTACATACCTAATTATGCTATTAGTTATGCATTAGCTACATAGTGCAAAACTATTAAGGCAGATGTGCCAAACTATTAAAACAGAAATTAGGCCTAGTGAGAGTGAAAATTGGGTCCTGGCTAACTTAAAGATGGGTTTTAGTTATAATGTCACTGAAGCTACGTATCATCCTTATTTTTTCCACTGTTTGTTATCTGGCATTGTTTGAGTTTCCTGTGTGTTGGGAAAACCGGGATGTTTCTTCTCTTGCAGGAACAGTGACTGCCCTTCTAAAGCCACTGAATGGCCTTGTTGGGCTAGCTCTGGACAGCAGTGTGTTTTTATCCCTCTCTTCAACAATTAGAACTCAAAACAAATTTCTCACAGATGGCCAGCACAGAAGCAGCCCTGGTGTTTCTTTTACCCTTTTCCTGCTTATTTTTATCCCTCAAAATGTAACAGGTAAATGACTGATAGAAGAGCACGGCCTTTGTGTTAGATGTGTAAGGCCATTAATTTGAGTCCTGGAGATGGATGGCTTTCCAATCCACTTTCCTTTATTGTACTGCATCTGCAATTACCCTGGAGAATAAAAAAAAATGAACAAGTAGCTCCCTCACCTCTCTTTTTTATTACTCTGGGCACAGAGTTATCATTATCAACCTCAGAGTTGATGCAGAAAGAACTCTCTGGCTAGTCAAAGAACAACTGGTAAAATAGCACCCAAGATTCCTTTTTGACCCTCCCTGCTCACAAAATATCACCTGTATGGTTTATTTTAAGTGAATATAGCAGTTAACCTGGATTTGACAGTCTATTTAAAAGCAGCCTTTTACTAGGAATCTGTACTAGTAACCTGTGCTTTTCATAATAAAGCCCCAAATCTCATTTTCTCTGGTGAATGCTAACATATATTATTCAGCGTTCTGTACTCGTACGCAAGAATATAATTTCCATCTTCTTATTGTGTAAATTCATTAATTAGAAAGTTATCAAACATGTAACAGAAGAGTAGATATTCAATATGGGGACAGTTTTCTCCAGTGCCATGCGTTTTCTTTTACAAATAATCTAGCACTCATGTTTAGCTTAGATCAGATAAATAATTTATTTGCATCACACCATTTCTAATTAGATAAAAAAGGACTTCAAGAAAATCAAGAAAACCAAGTAAAATAGATTTTTCTGTAATCCTAAAGATACAGAAGGATCACAGATTATACAAAGTGAAATAAGAGCGGATATTTAGTAAACCCAGAGAGTGCCTGTTGAGACCAGCCCGGGCCCGGTCCCGGGCAGCGCCTCCTCGCCACACGGGGGCTGAGCAGGAGGCGGGAGCTGCAGCCACGCGGCCGGCACGTGACCAGGCAGCTCATTGGGCAGCCTCGCGCGGTCGGCGCGTGATCCCCTCCCTGATTGGCTGGTTGGTTGCCGGGCTCCACGCGCTGCCGGGCAGGGCGGGGGCTGCTCCGGCTCGGCCGCTCTGGGAGTTGTGTTTGACCCGGGTTAAAGGTCTGGGGTCGTCGGCACAGAGACCCTGCCGCTCCGTACGGCTGCAAGTGCCCGCTGATAGCGACTAGGCTTAGCCTGAAACGGTGACATATATGAGATTCTGCACTGTGGGATAGGCCGCAACTGAAAAAAATTCTTACGAAGCAAAAAATTCAAACTTTAACCTGAAAGTACAATCTGATAAGGCATCAAGACCAAAGATCACTTTATTATAATTATTATCATAAAAATACTATTTATTTGATATTACTGGTTGAAATGCTGTATAATATGCAAAGTAGTATGCAGCATAGTTAAATTATATACCCTATTACTAATGAGAAAAAACATCATTTAACCCATTTAAACTTTAGACATGCAATCTGAGATAGCTATCTTTAAGGAGTTTATAGGTTTATAGTATCTGGAGAGAAACAGGCCTTTTAATTTGTTCAGACTGTCTTAGACACTACTCTCATGATGAGATGAGTTGCATTTGGAGAAAACATTTTTTCCCCTCGGATTATTAAGGGATTCCTGGGTGATACTAGTTGAGATTTGAACACACAGCTCTCAGGCACTTGAGCTGAGGCAGGTTAGTTCACAAAATAACTAACTCTGAATCTTTTTTTTTTCTCTTCAAAAGTGGAAGCATTTAATAGATTTCTTTCAGAGATTTTGGCAGAGTATGCACATGCCAGCTAACACTTCTGTTGGAAAAGTGTGATCAGCTGCGTGATCGGCAATACTCAGTCTTTCATTCCCCCTTCTTCCCAGTAGGAACCAGAAGAAATGCCACTAATATGAGCTGAGACTCCTGCTACTGAGGTTCTTGCTTATGCCAGTACCCCCATGGGAGTGCATTTGCAGATCTTTTAAGTGCTAATGAAATTGTGGGGGGAGCACAACCTTTCCCCTGCCTGGGCAGAATGAGATTGCATGTGCACCAGCGCTACTTATAGCAGATAAGGGAGGGATATTGCAAGCCACTAATCCCTCCCTCTGGCCTCGCTCTCAGGATACCACTTCTGTTGCCTTGATTTATGAGAGCAGAGTCAATGACATGCTTCTTACAGAGGGACACTACTTCGCACAAATGCTCCCCTTTAGCCTGACCCATTTTCTTCATTTCATAGTGTCTCTTGAAAGTGGTGTGTTATAGGCATGATCCCACATTAACTGAGTTTTCTCTTTCAGTGGGTGTCTGCGGTGTTCAGTGATAGGCAAGATCAAATGCTTATTATTTCCTGAAAATGAAGTTAACTATAGGCAGACCCTGTTTTCACATTGTGGTTTCATTGTTTCATGGGGTTTTATGTGTTTTTTAAAGACATCAGAATGTGAGTTTCACCAGATGTGTTTCAGTGTTTGATATTTAAGCAGTAATGAGTAAATGTGAGCTGTGAAGCATGCAGCTGGAATGTTGCTTTAATTTGCTTTTAGGTTTCTTTGTGTAACACAGTATTACCCTTCTCTCCCCTCCATACATGCCTTCTGTTCTACATTTTCAATATAAGATCATTGCATACTCTTGCCTGATTTCTCCCTCTTCACATGCACATCCCTTTCCTTTAGCTGTCACATTCTGCACCTGTATCCATAAATATGTGTAAAGAGAATATGAGTTGTAACCTAGGGAATATTTCTTTGATAGATACCTCTACTTGTCAAAAACATTCTCTTTTTGCAAAATGACTTCTTTTTTTTTGTCATGCCTTTCAGCCATCACACCTAGGCAGATAGTTTTGCCCACTTTTTTTTTTTTTTTTTTCCTCCACAATTGGACAACTTCTGCAATGTTGAGGGGTTTTGCAGAGCTGGAGGATGGGATGGGATGCAAACTGTAGGGAAAATAGGCTTTGCATTTGGACTTTGCCCTGGGAATAGGAACATTGCTGAGAGTGAATAGATGGCACATTGATTATAGGCTAGGGAAGCTGCTTTTCATTTATTTCACATGCATTTTTAATCAATAAGACAGTCTCTGAATCTTGCATAATGGTTCAAATTGAACAACCCCTATTTATGCAGTGACTGGAGCAGCAAATTCAGAATCTGTTGTTCTTTGTTTCGTTTTATTCCCTAAGAGACAAAGAATATTTTCCAGATACTCAAATAAGCTGGTATCATATGGTGGTAATTAAAGAAAGTCCAGAAGAAAAAGAAATCTTCAGTCAAGTTAGATACTTTTACAAAATAGAATTTATAATGTTGATCACAAACAGGATAAGTGTTGAAAATGGATAGAGTGATAGATTTGTTGAGCAGTTCTCCACTCCTCTTATACCCAAGTTATTCCTAAAACAGACAAATTTTTTTTATGTTTATTAAAACAGGGAAAAGAGCTGCAGACACATCTATGCAAAGACCTGATTGAACTATTTTCCATGAAGACCCTGCTTCCAACTGTCTGACAGGTCAATTTTTGCTGATTTCACAAATCCTCCCACTGAGCTATCTTGCATCTTTCAGAGCAATCCTTATTAGGGATGGTCCAGTTGCAACGTTTCAGAGATGCTGTGGTTGTAAAACACTAGCATCTCATCATCCTTATGGTTTGGGGACAAGTTGAGAGGTCAGAGACAGTGAAAATGCAGTCTGCCTGCTGAAAGCAGCAGGGGTGGTGAAGGGTCGGGGCAGAGGACCACATCTGGCCCAAGAACCAGAGCCTGCAAAGGCCTTTCTTCTTGTGCTTCGGGCAGTCCTGGGTCATGCTGCTGCTCGAGAGGAGACAGCTTCACAGATGTGCTGGAAGCATCTTGAATGACTTCTGTAACTGATTTTGTTGTTGTTTTTTTTTCTCAAATCTTTAAGCGTGGTGTCTACTAACATGGGGTGGGGAGAGGGAAAAAGACTTGGAGTAGAATTTCAGCAATACCAACTAATATTTCCCTAGCAATAGGAAACAACTGAAGGCTCCAGCTCACAGCTCTGTGGTATTGGAACAGGACTTGGCGGTTATGTGGGAAGTCTGCAGGGGGTAGTGATTTGGGCTGTGCCCAAAATTATTTTTTTCCTTTGTTTTCAGAAGAACAACCCCCCTCATTTTTCCGTCTGAGCCAAGTCAAAATGTTTGATTAGATCCAGCATGACGTTTTTGATTTACTTTTGGAGTTACACAGCTTTGTTAATTGTACTCTTTAACTTTAGAACAGTTTATAAAAGAAAACTGCAGCTTAGAAGCAAAACATGGAAAAAAAAATCCTGTGATCCTGTGATGAATATTTGAAATTTCTATCCATCCCTGATTTTCCATTAAATTCAGTACAAGTTCCTTCCCTTTCTGTTATCTTGAAAAGTTTCATATTCATCAAGCTCACCTTTTTATGTCTTAAAAAAAAAAAAACAAGGAAAGATGAAACAGCAGCTGTTAGGAAATCAGTACAAGACAAGAGATACTCAGCACAACAATCTGTTTCTGACCCTTCCTACCTCCCATGAACCATCATTTGCCAATGCCATTCTGCCTAGACAGAGGGAATACAAGCCCAAATTATTCCTTCCACTTTTGTTTGGTTGCTGAAGAGATGTGGAAAAGCTTCATTGCAGGTGTTAGTTTTGCATTTGTTTCTTGGAGGTGGAGGGGATCCAAGATGCAGAGACTAGGACTTTCCCAAGAATGCTAAATACGGGGCTTTCCTTTTGCATATATATTTTTTCCTATATCTCCCTGAGTCTTTTATTTCCCTTTTGAAATCCTATCAAATAAGCAGATGAAGCAAATACAGCATGATATAGTATAGAAGTAGTGAAGTTTTCAGATTCTTTAGATTTATTTCCTGAGGGACATGGGGTAAAATCTTCTTAGCTTTAAGAAAGGGGAAGGTTATTTAATATTTTTTGCTTCCATGTAGTCATATAGTTTTTTCCATGAGAAAGAATGAGGAGGTAGTAAACTCACTGAATTACAGTTGATAAAGAATAAATGTTTTAAGGTTTTGAACTGTGACGGACTACTCCATGGGAACTATGACCAGTGAAAGATGAATGCAAGAAGTTCCTTTTCACCGAGTGTCTTCATATCAGTGAAGCATAGAGATGAAATAGAATTTAGTAGGATTGACATGGTGGTCTGTTGAATATTAAAATTACTTTGAAAAGCTGTGGGGAAATCTTGATCTAACTGAAGCTACTGGAAAGGTTCCTCTGTGACACTGTTGAGCCAGGATATTATTTTCTAGAAGGCATAGGAGGCTATTTCCTTGATAAAAGATTTTATTTTATTCTATAAATTGAATCTCGATATAACATAATACAATTTTTCTCTTCAGCTCTATAGTAGAATCTGAAAAACTATGGGAAAATCATACTCTATTTTCTTTTATCTTCTATTTATTTTCTGGCATTATATGCTGAGATTTGGAAATGGTGAACACAGAAGTCAGATGCAAAGCAATTAGGGGACAAAAATGAAAAGAGAATGTAATAATATTAGCAGCCTAAATCTAAGGTCTTTAATTCTCTCTCCCATTTTCTGTCCATGTATTTTAAGATACTAACATGTTGTTAGGAGCACCAAATTCCTGGCCTCCTGCCCACTATAAGTCATAAGATTTCACCCAGGAGCTCTTTCACTGAAAAAAAAAAAAAAAAAAGAAAAAAAAAAAAAAACACATATTACTATTTTGTTCTCAGGCTGAATTCCTCTTTCACTCAGTGTAAATCCCCTGTGGGCGAGTCCTTAGAAAAGGGCATTTTGGGACACAATCTACTTTAAGTAGTCATATATGGAGACTGCACCCAGCTCTCCTTACCTTAGGAAAATTTGCAGTGCTTATGTTGGCTTTGGTTATCTTCCTGCCATAGCAATGCCACAGAAATAGCACTCTCCTCCCCTCTCCCTGTTCTGATTACACAAAATGCACTGCTGGCAGTAATCACCCCTTCCTTATTAAGGCCCCAATCAGTGCTCGCCAGATGATTCCACCCAGCAATTCAATTAATCAAGTCTCATGGAGAGCTGAGCTAGCAGATCTGCTAAGGAGCCGGAGCAGCCCTGCAGCCCCTAATTCTCCATAACACACACTGTTGGTGTCTCAGAAGGAACCAATTCTTCTATCTTACTGGGTACTCGGGGTATCCTTTTCCCTGACATGAGGATATGAACACACCTCGCAAGATAACTGAATGGGAATAAACGAAACAATGTGGGAAGCTGGGCTTAGTAGAACAGTTAAGGTTATTCAGATATTCAATTACCGAACTTCCAAATGTTTGGATTAAGGCTAGGATAAAAAAAAAAAGTGCATTCTTATTTTCAAAAATAATTCTTCCAATTTTGAAAGGACTAATCTTCCCTCTAACAAAAATATCTCATATTCTTGAATGCATGTGCGTGCTTGTATATCTTTTTCTTATCCATTTTTTTCAGCTCTTCTAATCATCACCTTAAATGTTCTGCCTGTTTGTGAATTGGGTCCTGTTTCCCTCTCCCTTAGGGTGATGTATCGTTCTAGTGAAAGAAAGGTCAAACTGTGATCAGGAGGAGCATAATAACCTCACGTATCAATGTACATTTCTTCCTTCTTGACAAATGATCATCATTCCTCCTGAAAACTCCCTGCATCACGTGATCCCCTTTGACCTTTAGGTCAATAAATAATACATTCTCACTAAAGTAATTGAACTACTCCATTTGGCTGCAAAATCTCTTATACCAGAAAGTATGATATATGGGACAGTGAAAAATGGCATTGTGGGGAGATTCCAGTTTTGCTATAGCTTTTGGATGCAGACAGAATCTTTTTTTTTCCCTTTTTTTCTTTTCTGACTACTCAATAGTTGATTTGAATCAAAACACACAGCATTTCTGATGTCAAACCAGATATATGTTTTTTTATTTTATTTTTAGAGTTAAATGGGAAAAGTTACTAGAACATAAAGGATTTTAAGTCCAAGTATGTTTAATCTGCTTTTTGCGGGGTTGTCTTATCATTGGTAAGAGAGTTGGTCCAGGAGCTATGCATTCTTAATTTATTGTGTTAATTGATGGAATTCTTCCATGGAAATGGGAGTCGAACATCAGCTTTGGTTTATAAATTCACAACAAAAATGACATTACTTATTCACATGTTAGAGGATACACTGTTCCGCAGTGTTTCAGACTCATTTCTAGGTTTGAGGAGAAGTAAGATGCTGTGAAGCATTTAGAAACATTCTAAAAGCACAATAGTCTATACTTTAAGGTTGACGGTAAGCTGCATCGGGGTGCTAGCTCCTCCTGTGGGGTTCCAATTTGTTTTCAAAGTATCTCTTTGCATGGATAAGTGACTTTCTTATTTATTTGAAGAACAGGATCAACGCCATAATAAATGAACTACAAAAGCTGTTTTGTTTTCTTCTAGTACTCTGTTTTGTTTTCTATTTTTTTTAAGCTTTTCTTTTTGTGTAAAATGGAGCCTAGACTTTCTTATGGCTGTGTTTCCATATCCTGTAAAGAGATCTTTGACTGAATAACAACTAAATGCTTTAAACCTTAGCTGCAAGTTGTTAAAAGTGTTTTGCCTGGAAATAATACATGGCATTTCTTACAGAATGGAACTGAGTAGTGCAAGAACATATAAATCATACAGAAACAGTCTGTGAGGCAATCACATGGTATTGTTTCATGATAGACTGTTGTATAACTGAGCATTCCCTTGTGCAAAAGTACCATTTTTTCTCTGCTTTCTAGGCTTTGCATTTTTTTTTTTTTTTTTTTTTAGTGAAACTGTACCTGAAAGTGCTAAAGCTCAAAGCTATCAGGAAATTGCCCTGAAACTGGAAACCTCCAGGAAATTGACTGGACATACTGCACGGAACATTCAAGGTATTATGCCTTGTACTCTTTCTTGGGATTTAGTGTTGATGATTTTTATTATACCCAACCATAGATACATTGCTCTGAACAGGGAGCTCTGACCAGCCTGGAGGACAATAATAACATTAGACATATGAGGAGGAGTACTCCTTGAATGCAAGAGGTCAGTTGCTCTCCCTGGTGTGTATTGTTGAAAAATGCCGTCTAAAGAAAATCATTACAATGGTCCTCTCCATGATGCCTATAGAGAAAACATCTATAAATATCCTACCGATACACTAAGATGTGCTCCTGAAAGAGAACTCTTCTTTTCGCCTTCTATCCATCTATTATGGGCCAAAATCTTTCATCCAACAAAACTCCCAATGCTCAAGTGGTCGCACTGACTGTTCAAATAGAAAATAAGATTTTGCAAGACACTTCAAAACATGCATTCTAGCTTCTGAGAGTCACCCCTCATGTTGTGAAGTTTTTCACTGCTGCACACCCCTTTAGCTGAGCTTTGCCAAACTTCTGTAGACATACAAAGGCATACAACAGGACTGTAACTCAGATATTTGCCTCTTCTTTTACTGAGGATCAGTTCAGTATTTGTGCAGAAAGCTTATAGGTCAGATATGGTCAGTTCCTCGGGGTTGTCCAACTTTTACTGGTTTCAGGGCTATAATACCTTCCAGATGGATTGCATTTCACCAGTTCTTTACAATTGGTCATAAAAATCACGTCTTTGGCTTTATATTCTGCCTCTGCTTTTGCAATCTGCTCCTTTGTTTGCCCTCTTTTACTGTACCTATGAATGTAAAACCCTTCTTACAGCAGTCACCATATCTTCTCTCTCTGAATGAAATAGAATGGTTTTACATAAGGCCAGAGATGACCTTAGTAAGTGATGATGAAAATGTTTTTTGTTCAAATTTGAAACAAAGTCACAGAGAAAAAGCTTGTGGATGTTTCTGTGCCAATTCTCAGTAGTGCCCTTCTGATAAGGTATTGTGCCCATGGAGTGAAGTTTAATCTCCAGAGAAGGGAAACTACTATGTTAGGGGGTCAAGCAAGAGTCATACTTAACACATGGTATTCACATGTTTGTAGTAAACTCTGTAAACTCTAAGGAAAGGATCACAATGGCAATATATCTAGGCATGATGACACAGGTCTGGGACATTTCTGAGGAAGCAGAAACATTGTCAGCAGAATTTACCGTAGTAAAATATTCCTTTGGTATTTACCTCGGCCTTGTGTTTTTCACATGGTGTTTTGAAAAGTGACTTTATTTTCAGATATAGAGGGCATTCTCCTGTCTGACATTTAGCACTGAACTCGTGTGTCTCTGTAGGCTCCCTGTAAAGTCGGGAAAGGATGAGTTCATCGTGGGAGACCTGCGAGGGCACTGCTTTTGCCTATCAGGTGCCTCGCTAGCTGGGATGATAGATGTGGGTCCATTACTGATCACTGGCATCGTATTGAATTTTTTTTATTCATTTTTAAAATACCAAAATATTTTATTAAAAACAAAGCTAGTTTGTGTTGTTGAGAAACTAAAATAAAGTTCTGGCTTTTATTGACAGGAAATGTGTGGGGAAATAAGGAGTTTAAAAAAGAGAAAAAGAAACCCATTTTTCTCATATCCTTTTTCTTATTTTTTCAGAAGAAAAGCATTTCATTACTCATCTAAAATGTGGAAGTGTGAAAAAGAATATGAAGAAAAGGTGGAACTGTCACAATTCTTTTTCAGAACGTTTTGACAGTAAATGAGGTAAAGTCATCCAAAGAGAGGGAAAATACCCTTGAAAACTTCAAGACTAATATGGGAACTTGGATTGTGGTTTGTGCTTTATTTCTGTAAGCTGGAGCAAAACGGCTTCTGAGTCAAAAAAAAAAAAAAACACTTTTTTTTTTTTATTTGTGAGCATCAGGAAAAGTTAAATATGAGTCTTATCAGTGAATGCTGAATCAGGGCAAATAATCTGCTGTGAAGTACTTCTTTAATCAATTATCTAATCTGATTTTCTGTGCATGAGTTGCAAAGTGGCACCTTCCTTTGAGGCAAGGACCTTAAATGAGAGGAATGAAACAACCTTCAAGCTTTTTCAACTATTGCATCCCAGCATTAATTTAATTACTTTTCCTTCTTGTTTCCCTTGAGGCTCAGTCACATGCTGACCAGAAGTGACGGTGCTGATGAAGCCACATGAAGCCTTCCTTAGCCCACTGCTGCTGATTCCCTGGCATTGGTTACCACCATGGCCAGACACCTCCTGTCTGTTCCTGTGGCTGCTCCCTAACCCATTCCAGACCAAAATGAAGCAAATTAATTAAGATTGCTTAATCGGAGTAAGCAAGACATGGTGGTTCATTCCCAAAGTAACTTAGGCAATCAAGCAGAAGGTGCCCTGCTTGCAAAGATGGGTTTCCTCAGGCTGACAGTGGTAATGAGCACCTGTGGGGCTTGGGCAGCTCTGACAGCACTTTTTCTACCCCTGCAGTGGCCAGGTAAAAGGACGTCAGACCTTGGTCTTCTTCACTATCCCACAGTAAAGATAACTTCAATAAAAGCGGAATGGCGGAATGGCACCTTGGAGGCAATTGTCTCTCTATAATAAAAAGTTTTTGTTGAGGTTGCAAGGGCAACTGAAGAAAGGATAAGGTGTTCCAGGCTCAGACTTTTTTTTTTTCTTTTTAATGAGGCAAACCTTTCCTCAAAAGTTTAGTGCAGTCAAGAATGATGACAAAATAGATTATTTTGTTTGTTTAAATGTTGACAGTCTGACAGGAACAAATTCTGTATGAAAAATGCAAGGATTTTTTTTTCCTCGGCACACGAACATTTGTGCATAAGAATCTGGCACTAGAAAGAATGTGCCAAAACCCTCTCGCAGAAGCTATTATTTATATAGTACAATATGCTCATATCATCAAGATCTTGCTCTCTGCAATATACACCTCAGCTTGAAAACTGTCACTATCTCCAAGAGATAAGATGTTACTTAAAGAAGTGCTACTACCACTTCCACAAACTTTGTTAATACTTTTTCACTGAGCAGAATTGCTAATTTATATCTATGAAATAAGTATTGTCTTCTAGGCCTACTTTTGCTGACATTAAAATAGCGGAGGAGTGTAGTTTGGTTCACCTGTGCTCTGCTCTGAATACAATTCAAAGTAAATTTTATCATATTAGTAAAGGAAGCTACAGCTTGAGTTTATAATGACACTATATCTACAACATTTTCTTGATATTTGTTTCTATTTTTCTAATATTCTTGTTTTTTTTATTTAGATCATATTCTAAGAGTACAGCAGTAAAACATGAAACATATTGCACCTGATGAAAATTGAAAAGAATTCACATTCATTTTGAGTCAAAAAAAAACCCAGTATCTTGACAGAGCTGATTTTTTCCCAAAGGAGAACAAAAATAGGTTAGCTAAAATAGAATTGGGCTTTCACGGAGAAAACAGACCTATACAGACCTAGTCTATGCAGAGAGATCTATCCATATGTGACCATTTTTAATAAAAGCTTTTTTCCTAAGCATTGTTGTCAATGTCTACTGGGTATGCCAACAGCAGCTCTGACTCCTTCCCACAAATATATAGACATACATATATAAATATATAGATATACATGTATGCATAATTATATTTCTATTTATGTTAGTGTAGTAAACATCCATCATGGTGGACTAACATTCCTTGAAGGAATAACAGAAGCTTCTTTGGTAAAGGCTGCAGAACACAGGGCTGGGGAGGGAGAGGAGTTCCTCGCAATAGAAGGAGACTCCACAGCCTCTGTGGGCAGCCTGTTCCAGGGCTGTGTCACCCTCACAGGAAAGAAGTTCTTCCTCATATGGAGGTGGAGCTTCCTGTGTTTCAACTTACACACGTTACACCTCATCCTGTCACCGGCTACCACGGAGAAGAGCCTGGCCCCATCCTCCCTCAGGTACTTGAACATGTTAATCAAATCTCCTCTCAGTCTTCTCTTCTCCAGCCTACACAGGCCCAGCTCTCTTAGTCTTTCCTCACACGATAGATGCTCCAGTCCCTTAATCATCTTTGTGGCTCTCCGCTGGACCCTCTCTAGAAGCTCCACGTCCCTCTTGTCCTGGGGAGCCCAGAACTGCAGCCAATACTCCAGGTGCGGCCTCACCAGAGCTGAGGAGAGGGGCAGGATCCCCTCCCGCGACCTGCTGGCAACGCTCCTCCTGGTGCGGAATGCCAGGATCCTACTGGCATTGGCCACAAGGGCACATTGCTGCCTCGTGGCTAACCTATTGTCAATCAGGACTCCCAAATCGCTGTCTGCAGAGTGAGAGGTCAACCCCTAGTCTGTGTGCCTGGGGTTATTCCTCCCCATGAGGGAGGAATAATAGTCTCTCTTATGCACCCTCTATACGCATTCCATTCTTTGGAGGATGCAGGTAGAAGTATTTAAAGCATTCAGACTTCCCACATACTTCCCACATGGAATACTTTTTAAATACTGATGTGCTTAAATTATTGTTGCAACAGACAGCTTAAATTAATTTTCACAGATTTAGCTAGAGTAAAAAAAAAAAAAAGGAGAAAAAAAAGCATTCCATTAGCACACTTCACACTTTACAGTGTGAACGAGATAGAGCAAATATTCTCTGAAGGCACAGTTCGAAAATACGCAGAGAGGAGAGAAAGCAACCTGAGAGTGAACCAAGAAACACAGCATTTGCACGATAAGGCACTCTGATCTTTAATTTTACTAGAGGGTTCAAAGTAACAGAACCAGCTCGGCTGGATGGATTATGCCTTATTCTGTTCTAAGTGAATAATAAGGAGATCTCTCTCTTTCATATGTTTGTGTTTGCAAGCACAGATGGGTGCTTCAGGGTGAAAAATCTCCTTGATTCCTAATGTCTTAATAGCTCCAAAGTTTTTTGTGGTTGTTGTTATTTTTTTTTATGCAGTTGAGCAACTTTACCTACTTGCCCTCTCCTATGTATTGGCAGCTATAGCACCTTTTATATTCAGAGCTATATTTGAACAAAACCGATGTTTGATCCCTATGATGTAAGGAGACAAAATCGAGCTGGTAACATTATGTAAGATAACAAGAGATTTGCCGGTGGATAAAGAGGGAAATAAAGCATTTTTAGCTTTAAATGCTCCCTTTCTTAGGTGTGGAAGAGGGCATTGTTCACATCAACCTGGCTTTTTCAAAGAAAAGATAATCAGGAAATGGAACAGGGATGGTCAGTGAAGGCAAGATGAGGTGGTACAGTTAAGTGCTCTGCAAATGAAGCTTTTCACTGCAAAGCAGATGTAGATAAACAGGCAACTTAGTGAGTGTGAATGCTACGGAGAGCGCAACAAAGGAGGAAGGAGGCAGCGGAGGGAGTGTGGACTGAGATGATGTGTATTGCTCCTTCTGACCTTTTCAGTTCAGCGCATCTCTGTATAACCTGAAATCCAAAGACGCAGAGCCAGACAAGTACAAATGAAAACTTTGATGAGCTGTTACCCACTGTGCATATGTCAATGATGGCTGCATGTACCTCCTTTTAGAAGGGTTAGATACCTAGTTACAAAAATGTCCCGCCTTTCAAAATTGCAATAATGGTGGAATTAGAGTCTTGGTGTACTGTCTAATTATTCTTTAGGTCCAATTTAGGTCCAGTTAATATTTTTGTTTAAAAGACACTTAAAATGATTTATGTGTTTTATTCAGCACTTTCAATATATAACTAACATGCCCATTTCCTTAAGAGCACTCATTTGGACTGGAACCAGACTCGGGGGTCCTATTGCTTTATTTTTGTCTAATCTCTTGGTTCCTTCATGTGCAAAGAGTCATATTCAATAAGACAAAAGAAAATTGCTCTCCCATAACTTTTTCTTGGCTAAGTGATACGGGTGCTCAACTGGGGCGATGGTGCAGGTTGCACCTCCTTTGGCATCCGGTGGAACTGCATCCTGGGCCTCCTCCATCAATCTTCTAAGCTCCCTGCAAGAGGAAGACGTAATAAAATTGCCATTCTCACCTACTACTGTGTGCTCGAGGCTGGAGGGACGTGTGAGTGTCCTAGAAATAATAAAAGAAAAGGTCTTCTCAAATCTGAGCTGAAAGAGAGTCTCTGAGCTATGTCACTTTTAGGTTTAGGATGATTATATATGCACAGTATATACCTGTTCGTATGTAGAGAGGAACATGCAAACAATTCTTTTTTTTTGCCCTGAAAAGCCAGTTCTACATCATCTCTAGCATGGTAGACACGTGTGCATTAGTAAGGTCAGGGTACTCTTGCCGTAATATGTAGCACTCCCTTGGTGTGTAAGAACTCTCATTTCCCCCGAAAGAGCTTGTTATGGTTTGGGGGAACAACATAACAATGTTTTTTTTATTCTTATTTTATTTTCCAGTGGTTAGTCAAAATGAGGTCAGCCTCTCCTTTGAGAAAAGAAATGAGTTGGGCTGTATATTTTGTCCTTGGGACCAGAGAATGGTCCCTTGTAGACCATGACTGTAGTAGTACAACTGTAGGGACAGTCTATGGAGTGAAACAGTTAGTGCTGAGAGTATGAAATGAATAGTCTTGGGGGGTTTACTTGAGCCTAGTTCTGGTCTAGTCCTATGAACTGGCCACCTGTTAAGAGGTGAGGAAGCAGTAGGTGTGATTCTGCACATCATGATACGAAGGCACCTTGGGACAGTTGGGTGTCAGGAACTGAAGTTGTCCCTAAATAAGGACAACAAGGAGATTCACTCCAGAGTTGTTGCTGATCTGAACTAGAATGCTACTGTAAATGCACCTATAGCTTGTGTGGCTAGTGTAGAGGCAAAGAATAGTCTTATCACAGAATCACACATAATCACAGAATGGTTAAGGTTGGAAGGGACCTCTAGAGACCCTTCTAGAGATACCCACATCTCCTGGGTAGCTTCTTAGCTTGCTAATTCAGGTGAGTGAAGTCGAGATGGCCAAGAGCAATTCTAAGCCTTTCCCAACCTACCCTGTCTCCTTCATTAATGCAAAAGAGAAACTATGCTTAATATGGGGAGTATAGTAGGTGGTCTGAGTATGAGCCCTTCTAATTCTCAGCCAGCGTAACTCAGCTCAGGAAAACAGGTATGTTTTAGTGGTTTAATCTATGTAGCTTTAAAGCATGCTGAGGAAAAATGGCAGTAAAAATAGAACGGATTTTTTTTCTAATAAAATATTTAGTTCATGCTAGATGTAAAGTCAGTGAGCCTCCAGTTAGAAGGAAATGCCTCCTCCTCCTTGGACTCTTTCCAGCTCACAAATCTCCATCTGCTAATTGGCCTTAATCCACAGGAAGAAAAAAAAAAAAACTTCATAGAACATGGAAAATACTGAAGTGACACACTGATCCATTTTCATATTATAAGCCAAAAATGCAGTGCTTTAACTTGGCAAACTAGGAAATTGAACAAGTAGCTTTAAAAACTAAAAACAGAAGTAAGTGGGAGAATTTAAAAAAAAGGATGTGTGGGAAGACAAGTTAAGAAACATGACTATCAAGTAATATATATTTTTTTTGTTCAGCAAATGTACACATTGTAAAATAATCAAATTCAGTCCTCCCTCAACAATAGAAGCTGGTAAAAGAATGACACAGTTAATATATTTTCCAGGCCTTCTTATTCTGCAGTTGATGCCTTTTTTTCTATGTTAGAATGGATCCTTCTTGCATGAACACAAGCTGCCCTTTGAACCAAATCCCTCAAGTTTCCAGTTATAAAAAGTTCCTGATAAAAACAAAATATAAAAAATCTCTTTAGGGACTTTTAAGTTAGAATGAAAACTGTACCTTCTCCTGCTTCAGATTTTTCCACTCATTTTCGAACAAGGTCCAGCTTCACCAGTAAAACAAAATGATGATAGCACATTAGCCGAGAAAATTCTACTCAGAACCTCTCCCATTAACACACCAAACTTCACTCCCACAGAATTAAAAGATTAAAAATAAACTAATTACTGAGAATTTTGCATCCTAAGTAACTGGTTCCAGCCACCTGGATCGCAGCTGTTATGGAAACTACTCAATTAATCAAAATCTTTTTTTTTTTTTTTTCCTGATCATTAAAGAGGAAAAAGAGAGAGGACTTGAAACTCACACAGACTTGGTAGGAACAATCCTGCCTTTAGAAATATTCCAGGCTGATAATCAGTCCAAAATATTAAGACATGAATATTCCTCTTGCAGAGAACTTGAAGCTTATAACAAAATGGTGATGTATTTTTATCCTCTTTTCTGGGCTCCTAGCACCATAAATTTGTGTACATATGGTACAAAAGTTTACTCTTTGCACAATACTTCATGTAAATCACAGCAAAGGAATAACAGCTTCATCAGCCTCTCTTGCTCTCTTTGCATCACACTGATGAAGAAGAAGGAACACTTTGGAGCTGACATGCCAGCTATCCACAAACATCCCAGCCTATGTGTGAAAAGTCTGCACAGACAAATCATAAATTTGTTGACACATGGTCACAAAATACATGTGGGGAGGAGGGAAGTGTGTTGTGGAGACGTGTTGTGCATTCGCCTGTGACCTGTAAATACATTTGCAGAAGACCAGGAGTAGAATGGTAATTTAATACGCTCTAACATTTTTCTAGAGAGATTAAGGAATTTGGGTAGTAAACCCCTCATAGTTTCTTTGAAAAATATATCTGGATGGCCTTTAGTTATACAAATGTGATGACTTTGTTATTAAAAGTGATGCATCAAGCTTTAAGTGAGAAAGACCTCCCTTACTGCCTTACTTGTGCATCTCCAGTTCTTTCCTTTCTTCAGCATCTTGTTCTGAACTCTCCTCTCCTCTTGAAAAAAAAAATCCTGAAAAGTATCACAGTGAACTAATAATTAAATACAAGTTCTCATGTGAAACTAGGGCCAGAAAGACTAATGTGATTCGTAGCTGTATAAGTCAGAAGATAATGAATAGGACGAGTACACGGAAGGATCTCTTTGAGTCTGTATAAAGCCCTGATGAGACATGCATGGGAATACTGAATGCAGGTCTGATTTTTATCATTTTCAAAAGCGTACTGAAAAATTAGGGGAGATAAAGAGAATAACAATATCCTAATTCAAAGACTGAGGAAATGTCTTCTAGTGAAGGACTTAGAGTTCAATTTAGCCTGCAAAAAGGGCTAGGGACCCTGCAGAAACATGGTAACGGTGTGCTGCATGTCTGCCTGAAGGAAATACTAAAGGACCAGAAGATGCATTAGGTACTTTTGCTCTTTAGATATATTGGTGCTTAAAACATGAAACAGATCACTGTCTCACTTCTGCATCTTCTATAGCTATAGAGAGCTACACAGGTTGCCCTGTCATAGCGTAGAACTGCTTAATGAACAAATAAGGTAGTAACTTATGACTGTATTCATCTTGAGCAAAGTGGCATTACTGGGGATGTATGTAATATTTCACATAGTAAGAGGTCCTGGGGACAAAGAGCAACAAGCTTCTGGTTCAGAAATAGCAACTGATGTTGTGAGCTAATTTGTATGGACATTAAGGCTGAGGTCTTTGGATATCCCAGAACTGAAACAAAAGGGCCCAAAAGAACAAATAGTCCATATTGAGATGATGTGTTCATTTCCGATTTGTGGAGCTACTCAATATATGTAGTCAATAAATATTAAGATGAAAATTGCTTAAGAGCATGCACAGAACAGTAGCAGTTTTTCAAATATTTATGCTTTCCTCTTATTAAACTTTCTTTTTCTTTTTTTTTTTTTTCAAAGTATCAAATAGCATGAGTCTGCATTAAAGAGAGACTTTTGTGCCAGCAAGAACATTTAGATCCATCAAACTGGAAACTTAAATGCATTTACCTTTTGGTTTATTTTTGTAATTTTCATAACTGACATTCCATGGGGACTGGTATGTGTACTAGCTGGAGGTGGGTAATAGTCCCTCAAGGATGTGCTTTGCTTTTTTTCAAATAAATATAGGCATACATTAACTGGAAAAGTGTCCTGGGAGAAATTTACTTCTCAACCTACCAGCTTCGTATCTCAGCCAGGCATTGTTATTACTTATTTGTATTATAGTTGTATGTAAGTTGGATGAGCTTACCGTTAGTGTAGGCATAAGAAGACTACACAGCAAAATACAGTCTCTCCTAGAGGAAGTCTTTCATAAATATGTAAGTATGGGAAAGAAATTAGCAGCTCAAGGAAGTGAAGTAACTTGCTGAAGGTCAGGTAACAAATCAGAAGCAGAGCCAGTGGGTGGATCAGGTAACTGCTGATTCCCATTGACTCAGATTGTTCAACCACTCCAAGGAAGGATGTCTTCACATCCCCACTGGGTATAAATAAAGATAATATGCCCAGGCTAACAGCTGGTATAAATCAGCCTAACCCCACTGAAGTCAATAGTGACCTACTTAATCATACCACTAACAATTATAACTTGGCATAAGGTTTGTCATCAGGCCTCTTGAAATGCACTTAAAGAAAATGGAATTAAGAAACAACACAGCAATTATAGTGAAATATCAGCACAGTAGTAAAAACAAAAATAACTCTGAAAAATGTAAAACTAACATGAGATCCAACTCGTGTGTTGTGACTGACAGTATGGGCTAGAAGGTGTCCCCAGAGCCCCCAGAGGCCTTTATTAACATAACTGCCCAATTGATCCTTCTCTCACTGATTGCTCATCTCTTTTGTGAATCCTGCCAAATCAGCCCTGCCAGATGTCACCCACCCCATTAGCATCTCAAATATCCAAGAATGGGTTTGTTTCTTTGGGATTTTTATTACCATCATGGGGCAACTAGTGTTTTTTTCTAATTATCCCAGAGTACCCTTACAACAAGCTACCAGCTTCTTGCTACATCTTCAGTTCAGTTTACCTCAGACACTGATTTATTAATTATTTCTATTTTCTGTGGATTTCTAGGGAGCAAAATATTAACTAGAAGGCTGTAAGCCAGCAATCTGAGATCCTCCAGGTAGTTAGACCTCCAAAGACAGCGTAATCCATCCTCTTCAGTCTAATAGGAAGTTTTGGGATAACTTTACGTATGGAAACTTCTTTCTTGCTCATCTTTAGACCAGCCAAAGCTCTGAAACATAACTGGAATTACTTATAAACTATTTTCACCTTCCCTTGGATATTTGGATATTCCTAGTTGAAACCTTGGTTTAAAAAATAAATAAATAAATAAATAAATAAAGCTTAAGTAACAGAATATTTTTTTTTCTTTTCTTTTTCTTGCTAATCCAGCAGGGACAAATTGATCAGTTTCACTCTAGGTACATGGAGGTAATCAAAGGTCATCAAGAAACCATGACGTTTCCTGACTTAAAATATGTACAATACATCATCATTAGCCATGGATCCAAAGAAACAGAGCTTTGAAAAACAGAGCCCACTGGATGTATTGGGAGTCAAGGATTCCTAGGATACTGTGATATATCAACACCTCCTATTCTCTCTGCTAATATAGAACCAGTTCTTGCAAACCAGTGAACCAAAACTTCCACGACCCACCTTGCTGCTTGCTCTTGTGCTCATTCTAGCATGAAACTGCTGTCCTTCCAGTATTTTCCCTCTGAGATTAGCCCACTGTTTAATTGATTTCACAGTCCAGTCTAATACAGTGTGAGGTAATGCTTGCAAATTGACTAAGCTTTGCATCATGATAGCACAGCAAGAGCTGGCACAGCACAATAAGCAAAAGGAGAGGAAAATGTCAGGATAAAGCCCAGAAATGTCACAGAGGCCACTTAACCCACATGCAGGAAGCTAAAAGGAAAATTCACTGGCAATTCTGCTCCCAGTCTAACCTTTGGGAGGTAAAAGCTTATGGTCTCTTGCCAGCTCTGGATAATTTGTGGTATCAGGCCCTGAGAGAAGATGACAGCTGCAGACGATGTGGAAGGAAAGCCACCTTGCAACACATTTTGTCAAGTTGCACTCGCTGGCACTGGCCCAGGGCCGGTATTGCTGGAGACATGATGAAGTGTGAAAAGTCCTGGCAGGCATTTTAGACAAATAAAAGATGGGAGGCAAGGGAAAATCAGGACCAAAGGAGATTAATATTTGTGAGGTTTATAGCAGAAGAGGGAAAGCAATAGGAAGTAACAGAATTCCCATAGGGAATTTAGCACGACAGCAGGAGATTAAAAACAGGATGGACCTGAAGCGGAAGCTTATTTTTTCCAGCTGGACCTTCACCTGAGACCTGAGATCAGGTTGTGAGTAGCAGACAGAGAAAAGCAAATAGATAATAATGAGAGAATTTGCAGGCCCTAAATACAAAAAGTTCAGTGAGACTGAATGAGTGTAATAGAGGGGGACAGGGGATGGAAGAGCGCAGGGTTTTCTGATGTGGAACTGATAAGGGCAGTATGGCAGTGTGAAACTTCACAAGCTGTGTATATACCGCATGGGATAACAGCAGCTGTGGTCCCAGATGTGCGGGTTGGTTATACCCTATCTGCATGCTGAGGTCTGAGATGCTGATTGTGCTTACTCCATGAGATATGGTTTCCTTGGAAATTTAGGCCTATGAGTAGGGAGGGACTCCCAGACAGATCCTTGATCCTTGATGAGGATGATCAGAGAGGCATGGCAAGCAGTTAAATGTGTGGAAAGAGCTTGTGAGAAGGCTCCTACTGGAGGCCAGGTTTCCTGCCTGCCTCCCTGGTCAGATCTGCTGGGGACTGAGGTCTGCCCTGATCTACTGGCAAACTCCAGTGTCCCATGTGAGCTAGGAATACTTTGGAAATTTAGTGGGAATAAGGAAAACTGCATCAGCCTGAAAGTAAGCTGTCAGAGGAGATCCCTCAGGCAGTATGTTACATTCAAATTACAAAATTCACACAAAATACTAGAAGTTATTTTTGGTTCTTGGCATATGGTAAATTCCTGGATTGTATTCCAGCGAAAATGCTAGACTTTTTTTTTTTCTTTTTTTATGGCTACTTCTTTATATTGAATGTTTTAAACTGTGGATGAGTTTTGATCCATGTGGACTTGTAACAGTTTTAAGATGAAATGTGATGCATTTTTAGTGTGATGGATTTCTAGTGTGGTGCACTTTTTTCTAGGTAGTAACCTGCCAAAATTAGGTTTTGTCCAGTGAAATCAAAGAAACTGCTAACTTTTTTTTCAATATATTCTTCCCAGGAGCAGCATATCCATTTCTTCATTGTATACAATATATCACCAATAGACTGCAGAGCAGTGTTTCCTAGCTGATGAGACAGAAGAATTATTGGTGGCATACAAGTCTCTCCAGTGAGATATGGATGTGGCAGCAAAGATGACATACAGAAATCAAGTAAATAAAACCTGCTTGCACTGTAGAGACCCAGGTACACAGTGCCAGGACTTGGCTCCAACAAGTGAGAAATTGGTAAAATGACTGATATGGCAAAACCAACTGGAGTCATCTGGGTGATTATCCCAATCTCAGGGCTGGTGTCCTGATGTCAGCAGCACAAATCAGGATGAAGCACAGGTGGCCCTATGAGAAGTGGAAGGGTGATAGGCAGCCCCTGTCCAGGTTGGTCCTTCTGGCTTACTTTTAACTTCAGACATGAAGAATCCCCACCCTCTGTTTCTTCTCAAAGGTCTTCATTCCCCTTTCCTTTCTTCTTAGCAATCATCTTCATTTGCGTCTTTTGTCCCTGTAACTTTTCAGTTCCTAGGTTGTACTGACTTAATCAAATTCTACAATGCACCTATTTTCCCTCAGCCCTGTCTATCTCTACTGGCAGGGAGATGTGATCTCCGAACAAGCATAGAAGATAAATAAGATAGACTGTACAGATGGGAAAGAAAATAATAGTCCCTCTGTCTCAGCAATATACTTTTTGTCTCTCCTTTCTTCTTCAGCAGACTTTGCAGGGAGTCTCAACTATTAAGCCTACCTGGAACAGCTTGATTCCACCTAGGATAACAAGGGAGTTTCAGGAGCACTGTGTAGGGGGGAAAAAAAAAAAAGAAAAAAAAGAAAAAAAAACCCTCTTCCTCTGACCTCTGATGAGTTCACTGAGATAGATAGCCTCAATGTCTGTGGAAGTTTTGCTTTAGGAATTTCCCTAAACTTAAGCTGCAACTCCAGTTTCTTGTTATGGGTTTTAAGTAAATGCTGTGACATATTTTTACACAAAGATGGAAGATTTGTCATGCCTTCAGTAATCGGATGGCTGTAAAGAATTCATCTCAATAAGTATTTCCTGGTATTTTAATCACAGTGTTTTGCAATTCATTTCAGTCTCAGGTGCCAGTGGCATGAAAAATTCCTTTATTGCTGGGATATTGTTGAACTAGTATAAGGATGAGGACTCTTTGTTCAAAGTTGAAGGTTTGGGAAAGAGGTGAAATCTATACTTTTTCAGCCTTCAATGAGGGAATTAACACTAAAGCAAGAAAGGTAGCTTTAGGAACTAAGTTAAATGGGTGGAAGGAAGACAGGAGCAATATATTTTGATGATCACCTAACTCTTCAGAAAGGAAGAGGATGGAATGGCCTATTTGCCCTTACTCATTTATGCTTGAGTTAACATAATATTTTTAAGATAATCTTACAAGAGCACCTTTTTCTCTCCCTGGTCTTAAGAGGATCATGGATCACAAGAGTTGCTCTCAAACAGTTTGACTTATGTGTAATAATACATAGATGTTTAAGGAGACAGCTTTAATGAGCATCCTCCTATGTTCTTCTCTTAATGGGTCCAGAAAAAGAATAGGGAGAGTGAAAGGATATGCAAAATTGAACTACAAAAGGCAAGGTGTAATCATAATGCATAATGTCAGAACATCTTTGTTGTAACCGCATTTAACACATACTGTGTTAACACATACATCATAAAACCCTTACTATGGAGAGATTTGAGTCTATTCTACTACTACTACTCTTATATTTGATAAATATTTGTCCCTTGTGTCTGTGCAGGACCCATTTGAAGCCTGGGAGAGTACCTTAAATGCATATGGATCAACTAGCAGGATCAGGTACTGGGTTTCACCTATTGTGCTGCAAGCATTACAGTAGTGTTATAACAGTTATGTCTAGAGAAATCAGCCAAAAACAGGAGTCCGGTGAAGAGGAGAGATATCCAGTGACTGGTGTTTTGGTTGAGGACTGAGGGCCTATTTTCATATCTGTTACAAGCATCCTGTATGATCTCGTTGGCAAATCATTACAACTTTTGTGTCTCAATGTCTCTTAAGTGAGAAGAAAAAGATAATATTTTTCTTGATAAAGAATGTTGTGAAGATAGAGATCCAAGGTTCCACAAGTCCTCCTAACTGCTCAGATTCTGACTTCTGTAGTTTTCTTTGAAGACAAAATCCTATGACATAGAAGAGGTTTGTCACCATACCTGATACAGAGAAGACAGTAGAAACAGGGATAAGACTGTTAGCAACTACTAGCAATTAATAAATAGAACTGGATCAAACAGCAGAATCATAAGTCACCACTGGGTGATCAGGACAGGAGACAGAGAGCCAGGCACAGAGAACTTTTAGGCATGATGAAAGGGTGATATGGTGGGTAGGAGGATAGAGCCCCCTACATGGGTCTATGTCCACAAGCTCTCCTTCACCTCCTGCTTGCTCACATAGCAGCTTCCCAGGTGATCTACAGACACTGTGCCAACTGCTACATTAGGGCATACTCACATATATGTTAGTCTGTTTACTGTCATGGTACTGATGTAGTTAGCATGGGGATTTGACCACATATGTTTCTCCTTCTTGTATATGAGGATTTCTCATGTTTCAGAGGGTAGGCTTACTGATTTGTTATCTGAGATGTTTAGTTTTCAGGTCACCCCAGGATGACTTTCAAGATGGTATGCTGAGTACATCAGTCAGATATTCAAATTACTTGAGTACTGCCTTACTGCTGCTGTTGACATCTTTCCTATAGCTATCTTCCTTGCTTCTGTCTGCAGATCCAGTGCTTTCATATATAAAAAGGAAAACTAGATTGCATTAATTTTCTTTGGACTTTTGCTGAACACACATGCCTAGGCACACTGAAATCACAAAATGACTGTTACATTGCCTTTTGTGAGCATTTTGTTGATTAAAAGGCTTTTCAAAACTAAATACCGCTGAACCAAAAATGTGTACTAGGCACCTGGACACCCATTTGAGTGTGAGAGATGGCTTTATAAGACAGACATTTTTCTTCCTGACTCTCTTTTTGTTCCTTTTTCACAGACTCTCCTGGCAGTACTAATGTAAGTAGCTCACAAGGGTGTTGTGCAGATTAATTAAGTGCTAAGTATTATTAAGCGGACCGCAAACCTAATAAAGTTGAGCTGAACTTTTGAACCTATGCTGTTCATGTGGGTTCTAAATTAGCTAAACGAGCTTATAGAGTATTGCTGTATTCAGATTAAACAACTAGGGTGAATTTAGGTATGTAAATGTAATTACTTGCCTTGGAATTTGGCCAAAATCGTAGACAGCAAACTATCTCCACTCTTACAAAACTGTAGTGTTTTTTAACTACTGCTGTGATATATTCTTACATGAAAAATCTGAAGGATAATTTCAATTAGAGATAATTGAGTTAAAGATGACCAAAGAAGTATTCTTTAGATTTTTGCAAATTCATCTCAAACTAGAAACATAAAATATATTCTGAGAACCAAATGATTTTTTTCAAAACTGTTTTACTCAATCGTAAAAGTGGAAAAAATGTGAAGTTTTGTTTAAATTATTATTTTTTTATCCAGAAATAATCATCATTTCAAGCTATATTTTAGAAGTTATATCCAAGAGGGTGATTTGGTTTATAAGAGTTCGCTTCATCCTTTGACTTTGCCTTTGTCCATTGACTATAAGCATCACCAGAGGCTTAGACAGTGATGCCCATCCAGTTTATAGATGAGCAGGTTGGGCTAGGTGCCAAAGTAAGTCAAGCAAAATGAGTTTCTTCTTAAAGTAACCATGTTGCTGATTTCATCATACTACTTGGGTGTGTTTAGTTAGGCGAGATGAATCTACTCCTTAGTGTGATGTGGCTATGTCAGGGGAAACGGGCTAGCCCAAGAAACATGCACTGTAGTCTAGTTATAGTTACTGGCATGAAAGCATGTGTAGAACAGAAACTTTTTTTTTTTTTTTTTTTTTAAACGGAGAAAGAACCCTCTTCTGGTCAAATACAACTCTGAGACCCAGGAGGTCTGCGTATGATTCCCAGCTCTGTGGATTTGTTTCCAACTCCCCTTATATCTGTATGCTGTAATGCTATTATCTTTTGAGACTATAAATCTTCACATGGAGATTTACCTATACCTCCACTTATCTTCTTCATTAAAAAAAAAAAAACACATGCTAGGTTTCAGGCCTCATTTTATTGAAATTCGTATTCTCAACCGTAACAATAGCATTTTCAGTACGCCATAAGGTTATTATCTTCGGGATGGAGGAGCCAGGAGCTATGCATTCAGTTTATGAGTTCATCTATAATTTGGTGCATTTAAGAACCTGAATCTTTGATGTATGTACTTAAATAAGGCTGCTGGGAACTTTGCACACCAGTGTTATAAAAGCAGTTCTAAACATTCAATCTCCTGTGTGTAAGCAGACAGATCTTTCTCAGAAAAGCAAACAAGCTATGACCATCATTAGCATTTTTTATCAGCTACTTTGAACTTAGCACACTCTCTTTTAAGTACGAGTTTGACAAGCTATTTGACATTCATCTCAGGGGCCTTCTTCCAAAACATGCAAAAAAAATGAAATGTCTAACAACTTTTAAAACATCTCTCCTCTCCCATGCATACATCTTTGTCCAAAATCTTCTGTTTAAACAAATTTAAAGCTCAGATCACCCCCAGGAAATGCTATTATGTAACAGTATACAATCTAAAAGAGTACAGTATTCAGATAACCACAGTTTATATTAAAAAAAAAAAAAAGATTGTTACTGGTGCCAAAAATGTTCTACATATGGTTCTATTGATTATTCAGTGTATTGAAGGTATTGAAAATCTTTTAATAAGTGTCCCATTTTTCTGTGAAATGGAATAATATTTTTTGCTTTCTGTTTCTGCTCATTATCTGGTTCTCTGAAGATCTTGCCAATACTCATAGAATTTTTCTTTACACCTTAAAGTAATGCAGGAAACCATAGTGCCATTTTATAAATGAAGAAATGAAACACAGATGAATTAAGTGAATCAAAAAGTAAGTTTTTGTAGCTGAGGTGAAAATTTACACCCAATTTTCATTATTCTGAGTTACTGTTTGATTTTTCTTTTCTTTCTTTTTTCCCTTATATTTTTATAAGTAAAAAGTTTTATTAACTATTTCTACTTTACTTTGTGTGTTTTAGGAACAGAGTAAGACTGAGCTCAAAATATTTGATCCTAACCAAATTCAAGTCAGGAACTTTCAGATACAATTTGCATTCTGAATTCAGAAGATAGGTGCATTTCTAGTCACAGGAGAAACTACAGTAAGCCAAAAGTGAAAGGGAAGGGTAATGTGGCAAGCAGTAATATTGCTTTCAGAAAACTCCCTTGAGTCTTCATAAGTTTTAATAACAAGTGAGCTAGGAGATTGGCAAAACCTACCTAGCAGCCGAGCTTGTCTTTAGGGAATATTCACTTTCCTCTTAGTATGTGGGGATTCATGCACATAAGCTCTCCCTAACAAGCTGTAGACATACCTCTGCTAAAAATGAATTCAAGCTTTGCTTTTTGCATGTCTTTCCTGTGCTATTACACAGAGCAGCCTTCAAAGACTAGTTACTTTGAGCTGGTAGACCATTTTCTACTACTTTGTATGAATTTAGAAACTGCCGAACTGGCTCAGTCTAATGGTCCCTCTTTCTGGTGTCCTGACAGCAACGAGTATTAGATGCTGGCAGAACCATAGTAAGAAACAAGATGGGTGTTGCACAGTACTTAGTGGCTTTTTGGCATTTATTTTGTTAAGGAATTCCTGAAGTGAGAGGTTTCATGTGGCCCATCCTACATGAATAGGAACTCATTTCCATGGCTGTGTGGAATCTTGTTTAAAAACTCTTTGGTTCTTCTGAACTGTGTCAATAATTTTCACAGTTTAACACTTCTAGTGCAAAACTACTATTTCTACTTGTTGGCCTTTTTTCTCCCTTTTGCCTACATGTGTGATGTGGCAACTGCTGTTTCTTCATTCTTCTTTATATAGTAGCATATATCATATGACACAGAATTTGTTTATTTTCCAGAGGTTTACAGCTTGCTCACAAAAGTAATTTCCAGACTCTGATTTCACAAGACCAGGGAAACCTAGAGCTGTTCAAAATTTAATTTTCAATTTTGCTGAAAATGCTGGCTGCCATTCAAGGGAAACAAAATGGGGTCTCCATATTTTTTGACAGAGGAAACTGTTGTCAAATTCACCTCTGCTGTTAGGAAGAAAGCAACATCGAATCTTCCAGGAAACTGCTAGGAAGTAAAGCAGAGATGCAGCGACCTGTGCCCTGGCTCTTCATGTGTCCCCAGGCTGTGCCCAGCTGCGGTGGAACTTGCCAGTTCCATCTTCTGCAGGGAAGGGAAATTGTCATGGGCTTCTCTAGGAGGTTGGCAAGGGGACAGCTGCTTCTGAAAATGATTTTTTTTTCTCCCCTCCTTCACAAGGTAGGAGTCTTGAAGAGTTTTGCTTGTGAATTTTGTGAATTTTCCTTATGGTTTGGTTTGGATATGACAATTTTTTTTTCTTCTCTCTCAAACATTTTTCATTTTTCTTGCTTCCCAGCTGGAAGGTCTGCTAAGGCCTGAAAGAAGTGCAGAATTTCTATCAATTGTATTTTAGACCATCGCTTGTCAAAGCTATTTTAGAGTGCCAAGTGATGGAGATTTATTTAATGACATTTTCTTTTCCCAGGGTGTCTTTGGTGATTTTCTTTCAAGCTCACTTTCATCCTTCCTGCTAATTAAGACCTTTTGAGAGGAGTATCAAAATTAAACTTCCACTGATACCTCATTCTTTCTGAACCTCTCTGCCAAGGCTCAATGCCCTTACATAAAATGTTATTCTCCTCTGAAAATGAATGTACAAAGTATTATGTAAGATTCATTATTTCCTTTTTTGCTATGCTTCTACCTTTAAAGCTATCTTTAAATTGTACCAGTGTGCTAGAATAGACTCAAAGACTAATACATTGACTTCAGTAACTATAAATTGTTCCTGCAAAAATTAACAAGTCTCATTATGCTAGCTAATTACCTGAGTGTTGTTGTATTTTTTCTTATCATGATCAAATGTCTTACATAACTCAGTGTGCTAATTTTCCTGGTTGATATTTATCTCAAACATTGTAAAATTTGAAGAGTGTCTCTTATTTATTGTCAGAGGAAAAGGCGTGAAAGGCTTTAGCTGTGTAAATTCTTAATTACATCTGTACCAACCCACTGAGCTTGGTTCTCAGCTAATCCATATTTTCCCTCAATTACACTTAAATTTATTTGGACCTGAGCTGAAATCCACACTGGGTCAGTTAAACTTGCTGAAGAAATGCTGCATCTCCCCTCTTAGCCTGAATGCAGGCAAGGTCACACCTGGATGAGGGATGTAGGGAGGAACATGAGGGCTGCCCCCATGCAGCCCACAAGGGCTGAACAGACTTTTGCTCTCCTGGTGAGGATGAAGCAGTAAGGAGATTTCATGTCACACCACAGCTGTAGGAGTAATACGTAGAGGTTATATGCGATTATTTTTTTCCTGTTTATGGCACCAGGTTAGCACTGATGGACCTTAAATAGACATTCAAGGAGGAGATTGTGTTCACATTAAAACCAAAGCAAGACCTTTAGAAGCTGGAAAATAGATCGTTGCCCCCTTCACTCTGTTCAGCTTGCAAAGTCGTAGCTCCTTTTTTCAGTCAGCAGTTTCAGCATCCTTTCGGGGCCTAAGAAGTCACCATATTTGCACGGTTCACAGTTCCCTTTTCAAAAGACTTTAACATCTTGCAGTTGCAAACAAAGTCTTGGGAGGACAGTCCAGTTTCCAAAAAAAAAAAAAAAAGTGTTTAGAATTTTAGATAAAGATCTTATGTGCTTTGAGTGTATGTTAATATTTTGCTGTATTCTTAAGGATTATTTATAGTGGCAAAAACTTCTTCTGTTGTTATTTTCTTAATGATAACAGGTGTTGCTCATATACTGCCTATTCAGTAAATGCTCATCTCTTATCATGCATTTATCAGTCGGGGTTTTCAATAGGAAATTATAATTTGGGGCCAAATTAACTTGCTTTCAGGAGCTGTGCTTTTATTGAATTATTAGATGATAATAGCAGCATTAATGAGGGCCCTTGCTGAATACTGTGTTGTGTGAGGTTTATGTTATGGTTTGATTTGAAAAGTTACCAAATGCTTGTGATAAGGTTGCAAGCTATTCAGCATCACATGGGAAAACATTCTTGTTTGGATCTAAGAATGTTTTTGATTATATGAATTCTGAGTTCTGGACCACTTTCCACACCATCTGCAGCCAATCTGCATAGCCTGGGAAATTCAATCAGACATCTTGCCCATCTGTAAAACCAGAACTACTCTGTTACTGTTTCACCCTAATTAATGGGGTTTATTTCATTTGCTTCTCTGTTTATTGCTAGTCCTTCTCTCTAAATCCTATTAGGAAGACTGCAGAGTAGATTCAGCACCTGATTATAAATGCTCCTAGAAGCATTATAAAGTATGCAAAAAGAAATAATTTGACTTAGTAAATTCAATATGTCAATTTGCGTGGACGTGGCAGATATAGGCATGCATATGATTTGTAGTTCCAATCTTAAATAAATAACTGGTTCCAAAAAGCTCTTTTTAATTTACTGTAAATTGGCACAGTATGTAGCTTTTACTAGTAAATGTGGTATTGTTATGCAAAAAAAAAGGTACATCAGCGTTAAAGATAACAACAGGGCAGGGGTAGTAGGAGACTAGAGAAGCACTGCCTGGATTGAAAGGATAAAACAGCCACAGAGAATTAAGATGTGGGGATTGTGCTGCTGATTTATATTAACTAAATATAAAAGATAGAGCTCTTCAGACTGTTTGTCTGAGTTAATCCACATTTTCTGGGCTGTTTATTTTGATTAGAATAGAAAACATGCAGAGGGAGGAGGAGTGCGAACATGGATTTGAGACATTTCCATAACCACTTCCCCAAAGTGCTTTAAGGGACCCAGGCTTGCTCAGAAGCACCAATTCTCTTCTGATTTGCTGCACAGACAGAATCAAAACCCAGCTGCTGTCGAGCTAATAAAAACCATGTTAATCAAATCGCAGCAAACGTTTGGGGGAAAAAATGCTTTGTCCTATGATTTGAATTGCAGCTATAAACTGGCTGTCAGTTGCAAACTGTTTGCGTTTATAACCAAAGCTCAGCTGCCCCTCCACATTGCTCCATGTTGCGACTGATGCAATTCCTGGTTGAGACCTTTGGTAGAAATTTTAAATCTAGAAATTTATTAAACTTGAAGAAAATCCCTACAGCAATGTTAGAATCATAAAATCCTTCCTCAACCCTTAAAAGCTTGTGGTGGGAGGGATATAGTCTCTGGAGAGCGCAGGTCAGGTGCAGGCAGCTGACTTTTAGGGGGTGTTTTAGGCTTATGCTCGTGTAAAGCCAGACAAAATCCTTTCACAGGTCATGTCCCTATCCAGGTGCACTGGGCTGCAGGATGGGCTTGGTGTTGCACTCTGCCAGATAAATGCAATGTTTAAGCCTCCTAGCTTTGGAAAGGACCTTTGGAGAGAGAGACAGAGACACCATGTGTGACTGGCACAATCCACAATCTGCCGATGTGGCAGCCTCTGTTCCACCTGAGCCAGATGCAGAAAAATGGTAGTTTTAGTATCAGGGAAAAGCTGCAGCACATTCCCCTGCTTATGTGAAGACTCTCACTTCCTTTAGAGGCTTGTTTTTGACTAAGCTCTATATTGTGGACTCTGCAGAGCAAAGCTTTTAAAACAAAAGATGAATGGGGGTAATATAGATTTTCAGTGAGTCAAAAAAATGTATATATACTGTTTTAATGAGCTCTTTCTTGGGCTCAGAGTTCCTTAGGGCGGTTATTCCCTCTTATGAGTGCCTGGAAATTGCTGAGCACTTTATGGCCACTACCATCAACAACTAATGAATAAAAATGATGGTGATTATATCACTTGAACAAGATTGCTGAAAAGCTTTAATCACAACAATGTAATAGATTAATTAGAATGTCCAAAAAACAGAAACAATGAGTCTGAGTTTAAGTTGTTTGAGTGGGAATTTTTACAAACATACAGAGAATTTTAATAACATGGAAAATGAATTATATTTATAAAAGGTATAATAATCACAATTACATAATGAATCATAGTGCCAACTTGAATACAATACATTGCATCACTAGATCTCAAAGCACTTTATAAAGGAAGCATTCATTAGCATCATAATAAAAACAAATTAGTTTTGTTAATTTGCATTATTGCAGAGAGTTGTGTGATCAGGGTAAAAATGCAGACAGATAACTGTGCATGCAGGTGAATCATTAATTTATTTATTGCAGGATGTAGAAGGACATGATGAGAGCTTAAATGTTTAGCAAGCCTGAAGAAAAGGAAAAGATGGAATAAAAGGAAAATGCTCTGGTTTAATTTGGGTATGGTAGACTGCGGTGAATAAAAAGGGAGTAGTTGAGCTTTGCCCAGTTTTAAATTGCCTATAACATACTTCTAAAAGTTATGAGGTTGTATACGATTAAACAGTTGACTTCGCACATGTGCAATGGAATACTCTACCTGGTTTCAGTAGTTTAATCACTTGGGGCCTGTGGAGTCCTGGTAAATCCATTTGCAAGACATCACGGAAGCAGCATTGGAGAAAAACCTGGAGAATGGCAATCCAGAGGGAACGCTTATTTTCTGTTTCCTGAAATGTACTTAGATTTTTTGTTCTAGTTTGATCTAAGATTTCCTATGTTTACCCACAGAACTGCGGTGCATGTCTGTAGAACATGTAGTGCCAACACTTCCCCTAAAACACCTTAATCAATTAGTGAAGCCACTGTGTTCTCAGACACCTCGGAGAGGTGTCTTGGGTGTTTTCTAGCCACAGGTCTTCCAAAGGAACATTTTTATGCTGGAAGATGCTATGTCACTTCAATCGTTTGGGGATAACTTTTCATTTTGGAAAAAAATGTGTTTTTAATGGCTTTTTCATTTTTAAAGGCCTTTTTTGATCTTATTGTCTTTATCACTCAGCATTTAATTTGGACAACCCAGAAAAGTGAATCAAAAATTGTTGATTTTATTGAAATAATGCATTTCAGTAAATCTAAAAGTCAAAAATAACAGTTCTTCCCTGAAATCTCAATTCCCAAGATATTATGAAATTTTCCCCAGTCTGGGAGAAAACAGAACAGAAGATTTCTGGAATTTTCCATGAAGTTAGGATACCAGTTTATTAGCTCCCTGGCATATGCATCCAAGTGAGAAATTTGGAATTAATGTATTCAGACAATTAAACTTCATTTTCTGATCACTAATTGCAAGCACACAGAGGGATTTAATTTAAGCACAAATTCTGTCAGTGCTTGCAATTGTGTGACCCACTGTGCAACCCACATCTTTAGTGAACAGCTCTTTACGTAGATTTGATTGTGGGAAGTTCATTTGAGCTCTTGATAACATACTTTCTGCTTGGCCAAGCTCCCTTTTCCCAGGTTTAAATTCATTCCCATCCTCAGCAGATATTTCTTTGTGACACCTGCTTTAAAGATGCTACAGAGATTCTCTTTCCAAGTCCCTTTGCTTGAAGGCATTGGCAGCTGTAACTCATGATCTCTTCATACAGCCTAGAGAAATCACTGAAAACATTTTAGGGATAAATAAGGACTGTGACTTGAGGACTACATTTTAAATTAATTTAATAGGTAATAATTTATGGACTCTAGCTTGCACTAAGAGAGTATTTTTTCCCTCAGCAGCTGTGTGTTTTACCTTCTTGCACCATATGCTGTTATTTTCACTCATAGAAATTGTGATTAAAATGCGGTCCAAAAAGATTGATGTCCTTTTGCATAGATTTTTAACCGCTTTCCATCTGGAGGTCTCAGGAAGACCTTCAGCATCTCTGTCTGGTACAGCACTGAATCTTCTTGGTAAATGCAGATGGAGTAGGGAAAAGAGAGTTTGTCAGACTCATATGAAGACTAAGGAAATGGGAGATTTTGAAGCAGTCAGATAGAAATGAGCATTTCAGGAAAGATTAAGGAAACTCTTCAGATGTTTTTTCAAAATCTATCCTCCAGATGCTCACTCCAGTTTATCAGCGTCCTCTGCTAACTTAAGCCAAATCCCTTTCATCAAAATCCTGCCTTGGCTATCTCTTAGGAAAGCCATGACAATAAATGGGGAAAAGGCACAGAGACAAACACTGGCGTATGATTTTTCCATATTGCTTAACTGTTTGAACTTTCCCTACACAATTTTTACAGTGCCCCCACCACTATCCCAGATGCTGCTTTGACAGGCCAGGGACAGCACTCCATAACCATTCTGCACAAAACCACCCATCTTTGAGAGAGGAAGTAGTTTAGGTGGATGAATACGAGCTGTGCTCTGCCAAGCCCTCCAGGTCAGAGGATGGACCCTATCTCTGTTTGGTTTACTACTATAGACACAGCAAGGGAGACCACACGTGTGTGGAGAATAATCTTGCTGTGGGCTGAAGCACATGTTAAGAAACAGCATGAATGGCCTAAGAAAATTACTCGGGTTAGTCCCATCTTTAATCATGGTTTTAAATAGTCTACACCTGGTTCCTCCTGAGATCTTTACGCTTCTGCAGGGAGTGGATACACTCTACTTGAAGCCATCCTCAGTCTACAAGGGACAGAGTTGCTCTGTGTGCAGGCTAATGTCATATGCACCTGCATCATAGACTCCTTTACTCCTGCTCTCCTTAAACAGCACCAGGTGATGCAGGCAGAGATGAACACGCTCAGGGAAGTGGCCTGTTTCGAGCATTTTTGCCATTTCACTGTCATCAATAGCATGGGAGTGAATCTGCACACTCCATGCCGTTCACTTTCTTTTCTAGGGGCCAGATGTGGAGAGATGCTGAGTGCCTCCCAAAAGGGAATGAAATGAATGTGCTCTGTGAAGTAACTGGGAGGTAAAGACCTCAGCATCTCTAAAGGTGGGCCCAGCATGGTGCAGAAAAAACAGTTTCCTAGTAGTATGTACCTAATTGTATTGAATTGTAGTACTATTTCTACAGTAAGATAAGTTAATGAACCTCAGCTGATTATGCCCTAGTTTAGTTAATAGTTCACATTATTATTTAAATGTGAAGCAGTAAGTATGCCAGCCTATAATTGTTTTCACTATTTCTCTTTTTTATTAGAGTGCATCTGTAGTATGTGGTTTAATTATGTTTTATTCCATTCTCTATATGTAAATGAAGAGAATGGTCTTTTTTTTTTTTTTTTGTCTTACATGCAACAATAGTATTAGCGAAGGATTAACAATTGGATGATTGAAGTCCAGGACATGGAGAAAGGAGAGATGCATCAGGGAGCTTTCAGGTGACCCAGACCAAGTGATATGGGCTGTGTTTCCAGAAGCAGGAGGCTGGAGGTCATTGCACGGAGCAGCCCTCTGCCTTTTTGTGTGCAAAGTTCTTTGCTGCTGAGGAAAACTGAGAGGCATGGTGTGAAGCAGAGATACAGCTGTGAAATGGCTATAGATTTACAAGCTAATGAGTAGTTTTTCAGCCCTGCTGAGTGCCCAGAGCTCCTGTTCTCTTCAGGAGAGTTGCAGCTGTAGAAAATCAGGCCACTGTTTTAGTTGCCTAAATAAAAATTGAGTTTCCTGGCTGTTATGAGCCTCAATTTCTGCATACCCATGAAAAAGATAACAGTCCTCCAGTAAAATATTGCTGCTGAGAAATGCCACAATTGTTTCTGCACTGCAAAACGCATTGACTGGGAACCCATTGGGGAAGAGCAGGGAGAGAGAGGATGGAAACCTGCCTCTTGTCCAAGCACAAACCTCTGCCACTGACCCTGGAGTGACGAGCTTAGCTCCGGTGGTGGGTAATTTCTGGTTCTTGGGCTGCCAGGCAGTAACCTACCAGGCCTAATCTCATATGTTGTTTTGGGGTCAATGCCCTTCCATCTGAAACTAATGAGTGGTTTTAGACAGTGGGTAAGTCTCTGATATTAACAATTTTTATCTTGCTGTGTAAGCAAGAGTGATTTAGGTGCAAATTCATAATCTTCTGATTAGTATAAGGCAAATCCAAGGGGGGATTGAGGAAAGGAGGTCATATAGCCATGCAAAGGACATGTGTGCGGGGACAGGTGAAGAACAGGGCCTGGTAACACCACAGATGAAGTAGAGAAAAGAGGTTGTACAGAGCACTGGGGAGAAGATGAGTCTGCAGGAACTAGGGATGAGGATGAACTCCTGAGAGTCCTCAGAAGAGCTTGCTGTCAATACTGGAAATGAGAGCTTTGGCAGAAAAATATCAACAGCAGCACCTTTCAGTCTTGATCAGTACCTTTTTATAGAGATCCAGGTGCACAGTTTCTAGTAGAGATGAAAAGAATCTTATAGAATTGCCCCATGTCTTTAAATGTGGGCAAAATACTCTCCATTGATTTTTCTGTATTTTGAAGTTAATATACTGTATGACACTTGACTAATGTTGACATTCTAATGAACCTACACAAATGTGGAAGATAAAAGCTGAGAGATCATCCAGCATTAATTAACTCTCCTTGAATGCAAGGTGCTTGCAAATGAAACCATACTGGAGCAAAGGAGTATGTATTCATTACTACTGTTAGCTAATAGAATATATTTTTTCCTCCTGGAAACAATATCTATCTAAGGAGTCTGAGATCATATAAATATGCCTGGTGTAATAAATGGCATATTTATTCCTATGCCATTTTTTCTATGCTATATTCCTATGCTATTTATTCCTATGCCATATTCCTAGCCCAGTGGCCTAGGACTGGGCTAGAACTGGGCTAGACTGGGCTAGAAGGCAATCTGCATGATGGGGAAGCTGATGATTTTCAGACTATCATTTTCATTCCCTGATATAAGTGTTATATTCCTTGTCTTATTTTAAAGCAGCACATAACCCAGATCAGAAGGTGATAGAAGGTTGTTTGTTTTGCCTTCCCACTAATCTCACCAAGATGCCTACTTGAGCATACATTAATATTATTATTGTTGTTATTATTCATTTTGTCCTTGTATGTCATCCAGTTCAAGGCTAGTGTTTTGTCCATAAAAAGAATCACAGTGACAAAATGAAAAAACTTTCTTTTTATCACTATGATTCTTGGATTGTAAATTTGGCCCCTGCCTGAAGAGGCCATCTCCAGCTCAGCTGTCTCTGTGACCTGGATCTTCTGACTCTGGTCTGCAGCACCAAAACCATCTGATCATACAAACGGAGCTTCAGAGGGCCCCAACAGCTATTGCCAAGACTCCAAGATCCAATAGTGAATGGATTTTATGAAGTCTGACACTAGGGCTCACACTGTGCTCCTGTCCCTATCTTATCAGAACAGGCAATAGGTGCCTGTCTCTATTTTGATCAGAGAACAGTAAATGCAAACCCAAACTCTGCTGTGCAGAGCTGGTGGCTTTCAGCTGAGATTTTTTTTTCCAGGAGAAAAATGAGACTTCAAATCAATAATCAAATTTTTAGGAAGAAGGAAGGACAGGAGGGAAAGAGTCGAGAGGACCAATGTTACAAGGCATTACTAGTCATCAAAATGAGGTTTGTGTGCTACCCTAGGAGCACAAGAGAAATCTCTGCTTTGTCAAGGCAGAAAACAAAACCATCCATTAAAATATTTGAAACCATCTTCTGAATGTAAAATGCCTCCATTTTTGACCTCTGCAACTGGAATGACCCCAAGGATGCTGATTTTCCAAGGCTGGCTTTGAAGCTGTGGAGGAAAGTCTCAGATTAGAAAAATAATTTTCCGGAGAGAGAGAGAGTTGCTTTTTGGGAAAGTTAGCTCATATTCTTGGAATGTAAAGATATCAAATAGAAATATAACAAAAAGCAAGTATCTTTCCACACCTTTTTCTACTGAAGCATAATTATTTAGTCTGGCCTATAATAAAAGTGTTAGGGAAAAGGTGCCCTTTAATTGTTACTGCAAGGTCTTAAACTGACAAGCCTTAAAGGGTGAAGACTGACTCTTTGATCTTAAAAAGCTTGAAAATAGGGAGCTTTACTCTGTTCAAATAATTTCAGGTAATTGTAAGTAATCCGAATTGAGACTTAGCTTCAGGGCTTTACATAAATGATTCACATTTGAAGATGCTCTGAATAAACATGAATTCTGATTTTAGATGTATATTAGAGACCTTCAATAAACTTTGGTTAACCCTCTCAGGCTAGTGCAAGAGAGGGCATGCTCACTCTGAAAGAGGCATCGGTCTGTGGAAGGAACTTTTGCAGAAGGTGGGAAGGATAAAGCAAGATGTTGTGGCTAATCTTCGTGTATTGGTTTTACCCTGATTAAATGCAGCTCTATTTTTCTTGAACCCAGGGCAATGAACAAGTCAAGGAGCATTATTTAATGAGATAATGTCAGCAGGAAACTTGACATTGGGGTGTTTTGTGGGGTTTGACCTGCTGAATGTTGCAGAGTTGCAAGTGAGGATGTAGAATGCCACAATATCCACCTTGCAGAGCGTCAGAGTGATGTTCAGCATGCATGATTTTTGCAAACAGCCTGCCTGCAGCTCTTCAGCTCTGGCATCAGGCAAAGACCTGGTGTTCAAACAGCATGATCTCTGTGATGCAAGGCCTTTGGGTCTGCAGAGGCTTGATGAAACAGAATCAGTGAGCCTTCAGGGAAAAACACTGCCTCAATCATAACTCCATTTACAGAGACGGCCTTGAAAGCTTGTCAGCGGTTTAAAGCAGACACCTGCGGTTAGCTCTATCCTCACAGTCGCTTCTGGATTCTCTGTAGGAAATGACTTGACCTGGTATAAAGAGGTATTTATCAACCCTTAATGCTCATGTCGAACTCAATACACAAGACAACACAAGTGCTTGAAAGCTGAACCTGGCTGCTGGTGCTAGCAGACTTTGCTTTGACACATCCAGCCGCCAGTCTCCAACTCCACATAAGGCAGTGAGGGCTGCTACTACTACAACATACTAGGAGAGTTAAAGTCTCTATGCAAAGCTGAGATATGCATATTGGCTCAAAATGAGATGTGTGCTAGTACTCATCCACCTAGTAAAAAGATGTATGAAGGGGCATTTGTGATAGATCTGTAAGAACATGAGTGTATGAAGATGATAAACAGGGAGCGTGTGATCATTTTCTTTTCCAATATGAGAATTAGAGAATATCAAAGGAAGCCTACAGACAAAACCATCCGAAAGACGCTTCACAGAATGTGTAACAGAGCTATGGCACTTATGGCACTCTTTCTCACAAGTGTCGTGGATGCTGCAAGAAGAAATGGGTTCCAAGCAGGGATTAGACAATGAAGTGATGGACAAGAAAAACAAAGACATCTCCTCTGTCTTAAAAAACTGAGTTTCTAGAGGGTGAGAGAATGTTTTCAGGGAAGTATCAGGGAAGTGCTTGCCCTGTCTTTAAACTGTCACTAGGCATCCATCTCTGTCCACCATTTTCAACACTAGACTAGAATGAACCTTTGCTCTTACTCGGCCACCTCTAAAATAACTCCAAGAAAAAATCAGGGCTCTCAATGGTTTCTGATCCAATAACTGAGACTCTGTCTGTTGGATTGCAGAATGGTATTAACTTCATCAGAAAAAGAGGGCAGGCACCAGCTGATACACCATAGCTCAGCCAAACGGTTCCATCTCCCAGGTCCTGGAGTGGGGAAAGCGTCAGTTGTATGATGCAAATCCAGGAAAGTCCTGTGGCCAGCCTGCAGATGCAGCCATAGGAACCTCATAAATCTGTATCTGAGCAAAAAGAGAAGCTGGAATCCTGCAGACTACATTTAATTTATTGTGTAAAGTTCTTATGTTCATCTAGGTCTTTTTTTTTTTTTTTTTTTTAAGAATTGTATCAAGCTCTAATTCCATTCTTAAACATCTGCATTTTTGAAACTACTTCATGTATTTTTATATTTTTGCAAAGAATTTAGTCTTCTTAAGTTTCCTAATGATGACATCCACTTCCGAATCAGATAGAGAACACATCAGGGACACCCCGCACAGCAGCTACTTTAATTCAATTCTTCACTTGAAGATAATTAAAATAACTAGGCTGGGAAGATGAATCTGGTTCTAAGGCCTTCAAAGAAGGCAAGCTTGCTTTGGTGCCCTGAGGAAGAGATTCCAAAATTTCTCTATGGAATACAGGAAAAACAACAAAAACAAAAAATTCATGTTGAAGCTGTGTCTCTAAAAACAGATTTGGCTATGAAGTAAAGGGATTTTTTAATATGATTTTGTTCTTTATCTGTTTTAATTTTTCTTAATCTGTTTTATAACTGATTAGCAATGTTCAAATTTTAAAATAAATAGACTAGATGATATGATCTTTTCTTGGAGAAGGGGAAGGGGAAGGAGAAGGATGGTTTGTGGGAAATGGTTTGAGACCTGAGGAATCACTGCTTTGTGTTTTGGAGCTGAAAGGGATGTTCAGAGAAGGCTGGATTGGTAGGGATTAGCTGCGGGCATGGCTAAACATAGGGAATATCAAGAGAAAAACCAAGACTAGCATCCAGTGCAGGGCTACAAGGATGATCAAGCACCTGGATCATCTGCCCTTTGAGGAAAGACTGAGAGAGCTGGGCCTGTTCAGCCTGGAGAAGAGAAGGCTGAGAGGGGATTTGATCAGTGTCTATAAGTACCTCAAAGGAGGCAGTGAGGAGGATGGTGCTGGGCTCTTTTCACTGGTGGCTGCTGATAGAACTAGAGGAAATGGCCATGAACTGAAGCATCAAAAGTTGCACAGAAACTTAAGGGAAAATTTCTTGACAGTGAAGGTGACAGAGCCCTGGAACAGGCTGCCCAGAGAGGTTGTGGAGTCTCCTTCTCTAGATATCTTCCAAACCTGCTTGGATGCAGTCCTGTGCCACGTGCTCTAGGTGACCCTGCGTGTGCAGGGGGGTTGGACTAGATGATCTCTAGAGGTCCCTTCCAACCTTAAGCATTCTATGATTCTATGATTCAGCTGTGCTCCCTCTCCTTAAAATTCACAGTAAAGGAATTTGATTTGAATTGCCTCTGATACAGACCAAAGAAACACTAAAGTGCTTTAAATGAAGCCATAGATTTAGACAACACTCCAAGTCAATTACACCATCTTTGTCTGAGGGGCAGTAATTTACTAAAACTCTTGCAGCTCTAGGCATAATCTAATGTTTCTCTGTCTTTGCACATCCTAAATGAAATCTGGGCAGATAAAAAGGCAATAAGGATGAACTGAACAATATTTCTGAGCAGCTGCAATTTCTCTACTACTACAGTGTGACTGAAGCGAGGAGGCACTTCCAGTGAAGAGGAATGGTCTTTTTGCTGAATTATGCATACTAGTAAACAGGTTTAGAACATCTAATTTGTAGTGAGAAAAGGAAGAGGAGCTTGTGAAGTATCTGGATGGAAATCTGAGTGGGTGAGAAAGCGGTAAGGACGAAGGCAGGCGGAGGAATGGTTTGGAAGTAGGAACTCGGTCACAACATTTCTCCTTAATGCTTCCAAGTGAACTTCCTGATAGCCTGATCCTAACTGACTCTAGAAAATTTGTGATGCCATTTTAGTGGCATATATTTCATGCAGAAAGAAACAGAATAAAGCCTTATATCTGGAAGTTAAAGTCAAAGAAATTTGAATAGGGAAATTTCTAAAGCAATTTAAAGATTAATTGAAATTAGGGTAGAATTAAACTTAAGATGAAAACAGGTCACCTGATTGTCCTCATATGAATTGTATCTCATGCAACAGTCAGAGGAGATTTTGGCTTGACTCAGTCCTCTTCATGGAGGTGTGTAGAGCCACTTGATATGTTTTTGCCTGGCTACTGTTGCTACTGAAGGCCGATGGATCTGCCGTAGACCTTGTATTTTATTTGCTAGACTTGCTGATAAGTTCTGGGTATCCTAGGGTTGGTATTGATGAGATCTCCAACTCCACTGCTCATCTCATGTGCAGATGGCTACAGGTGAAGACCCACGTTTAAGTGTTTTAATGTAGGGTTGACTCCTACTTGGATGGGCAGAAGAGATACCTAGATAATTCAGTATATTCTACATGTTTTTTCTTCAGAAAAACTTTAATGAAAAAGGCAATAACAGATCTGTTACAGAAACAACTGGATAAAATTGTGTGGCGTAGTTTATTTGAAGCTCTGATTAAATTGTTTTACTGATCCTTACCCTGGCGTTAAAAATTTATGATATATAAATTATACAAATTTACTTCATTACATATTAAAAGAAGAAAAATCTATGAACTCTGATAAGATGCAAAGTAATTAAAAAGCTATGAATGTTATTTAATGATAAATGAAATTAATAGTCTGCCTGTCAGAAAACAGAGAAACTTTTTAAAGGAAAAACTTTTTTTTATGAGAGAAGTATTTTTTTGTACTTACGTGAATTCTGATTGTAATGTTACATATTTTTTTCCGTTTTATACATCCCAGGTGTCTATTTTACATGCAACATGGAAACACTTTCTCTTGAGACTTCCTAGTTTTGTATGTAAATAGCTCTTTAAACTTGTATAGTATGTGGGTATTTCAGATTCCCATTTCTCAAGGGCCTGTACAGTAAAAAAACGAGTCTTCCTTTTTTCTTTCTTTCTTTTTACAAAGTTCTAGTACTATATAAGGACCAACAATTTAATGGAAATTTCAAAACAACTTCCATACGTCCATGCAGCAGCTGAACGTACAGGTCTTATATGGGTCAAATATGAAGAACATTGTATGTGAAAAAGACCTTTCAAACTTCTAGAAAGCAGTCAAATGAAAATAGATTTTTGTGGGATCATGTGAAGCCATGGTTGCAAACCATGCTTTTCTGTCCAAGTTTCAAGTCTCTATCTTCTTCTGCTGAGCCATTAGAAGTACATTCAAAGGACTGCAAAAATTTCTGTAATAATAAAACACAAACTACAACCTCAAAAGTAACACAACTGTTTACATTCAGCGTTTTGAAAGCCATTCGACAGCTGTCTGAGAACAAATTATTTTGTTCTTGAGGATTAAATTTATTGGCTTCTGGTAATGAGCTTTAGGAATGGAAATATAGGTGTGATATTAACTTCAGGTGTCCATACAGATCATATATAAAAATTAAAGACCAGATGGTGGCCTGCTCAGAATGCCAGCTTTTCACAGATTGCTATGGTTCATGCTTTATTAACATAAGACTCATGACTCTGCAGAATCAGGACCTATATACTTTTATTTGAAGGAAATGTGTCTCAGAATTCTGTGCTTATTGCATGTGTTTCCACTACTTTGTCTGAGGTGATATGAGAGAGAGAGAAAAAAAAAGAAGATAGTTGTGGTCCCCAAGTGCTTACAATCTAAGCATAAGACATGGGACAAGTGCCCATAAACAGAGCATGGCAGGAAATGCTGAACTCATATTTATGGCAATGACCAGGACGCAATAAGTTGCACAACAAAAATGCTGTGGCATAACAGCTGATGAATTTCGTGGCCTTAGATCTTATAGTATTATAAGATCTTAGAGTTTTAAAGAGGAAAAAGGAGTCTGATGTATAGGTATGGGTATATGTAACCTTTAGAAGACAAAGCATGAAGTGTTTCCTTTGAAGCATGGTGTCCACAGCTGTTTTTCCTCTCCGTTCTGAATCAGTGGTAGTGAGCAGGTTGGGGACCAAGACTATTTAAGGGCTTGGAAGTAAAGAAAGGCAAAAGACAGCACAAAGTGCCAGTGAAGGGAGCCAAGCAGTGGTGCTCTGGGGAAATAACAATTTAGGGAATAATCTTTTCAATGGAAGTCAGGTTGGATATTTTTCAAGGTGCATGCATCCTGCAGAGAATATCTTCTGAGGTAATTCAAATACAGGAAAACAAAACTGTGACAGTTGCAGAAGCAGATAGTGCTGACTATAGTGGTATTTCCAGTGATGTTGGTGGAAGAAATTTTTTTTTTCTTATTTCATTTTGTTCCAAATTTTACCTTAAGTCTTGTCATCAATACTAATGTTGTGTTAGATCAGTGTATCTGAGAATATAATGAATATTTAGTGACTGATTACAAAATAATGAGTGCTTGGGTATTTAGATTTCAACACTTAGATTCTAAGTTTGAGATAGTCCGTGGTGAATGACCTTTATTTCTTAAGACAATTGAACCTGAGGCAATCTCTAGACAGCTTCTTCCTTTCCGATGAATGAATTCTGAGTGAGCATGGCTGTCTGATAGACCAGGTTGTCAAGTCTAAATTCTACTGAAATGGAACTATTCCAAAGTGTTCCTAATGGATTTCTTTCACACCTCTTGAGCTGTGTTTTTAGAGTTTTTATCCTGATTCTGGATGATTCTTTACTCTCCTTTTTCTTTTCACACTCTAAACATCAAAATCACTCACAGATGAAGAGTTTTGTTTTTGAAGTTTCATTCTCCAAAGAAAAACTAACAACTCATCTGTGAGAAGTCATGAGTCAAAAAGTCAAGATCTGACAAATGGAAAAAAACATAAATAAAGGATATATCTAGATACCTATCTTTCTAAGCCTCACTGGTTAGTGGTCCACAATCATTACTGAGTTATATTGGCTAACATACTTATATGGAAACACAGAATATATCACTGAATCACAGAATGGCTGAGGCTGGAATGGACCTCTAGAGGTCATCTATCCTTGCCAGTGCCTTGGCTTGCGCTGCTCCTTGCCTCACCCTGGTAGCTACTCAGGATGCCTCCAGCTGCTATGAAAATATTCTTATTATTTTGTATCTTAAAAAATACAAGAGAAGCATGGAGAACTTAAGGAAGTTTCTCATCTCACTGGATATTTCCAAGTAGTTTCTTTCATTTTCTGCCCTCACAGGGAGAACTCCCATATAAATCTCCTCTTCTTCATCTTAGAGCCTCATGTAATTCGCATCCCACTACTGGAAGTTTTTGCTCTCAGCTTAGCGTGATCATTCACCCCCCACACATCTAGAATTAGTTAGCGTGGACTTCTATTATCCATTACCAGAAATGGAAAATATAGCAGAATATTTTCTTCATTTTAAGAAGCCCTTTTTAACAGAAATATTAGCCACAATGATTCATGAAATCCAAGGCCCACCTAACAGTCCTTTTGCATTTCTCTTCTCATAGCTCCACTGGAGAATGACCAATTGCTTTTCCATCTCCAGCTCCCCTCCCTCTTCTTGGGATGGAGTGAGGGTACAGAGGTGCTGTGTTCTGCTTTCTGGCCTTGGCTACCTGGCCACATGTAACAACTTTTGTTATTCCTATGTCTCTTTTCCTCTTCTTCTCCATCTGCTCCTGTCATGCTCCCATGTGTGAAGCAGTGTATTTTAACCAAGACAACCTATGTCTCGGCAGCTAGTACATTGTGCAAAATAAGACATGAAAATAGTTGACCTTCCATGAGTAACAAAGCGAGAGCAGTGCCAAGATATCTTGATTCTTATTCATACGCTTTAATGACCATCTGCCCTTGCTGCTACCAGTCATTCATGATATTACATGATAAATATTTGTTAAACAGAATCCAGCTTATCATCTGGGTCATACACTGTCTAACTTGTAGATAACAATTGTCAAAAATGACAAAGAGGTAGATAGGGAAAATGCAGGTATAGCAAGTATTTATTTCTATAGCTTTCAGTGGATAATGAAATTAAATAATTATGAATATGTAATTTTGTTAATCACTAAATATATTTACATAATCCCTTTTCTTACAGTGATTATAGGATTTCTGTGGCAAGACTTACTTTGAAGCAGCATATTATTTATCTCCCCATTTGGTATTTCATTTTTCAGTATACTTGGGTTTTATTTCTGATTCCCTCTTGCATATACAATCACTTCATTTCCTAAGCAGCACTGCTCAAAGCTGGGAAGCACTCTGAGGATTTAAATTTACTGTATGTACTGGAGTTTTAAGCTTTATGCAAAGTTATTTCCTATCAGTATGGAATATCCCTGCACACTCCTAAAATAAATTGGCAGTTTCCAAGAGCTTCTGCAGTTTACAGGAGTTGACAGAGTAAAGAAACATAGTATAAATGTTCTCCTTCACGCCTGTGTTTGTAGTGTCAACACATTGCCTTTGAGCTCTTTGAGAGAATAGGGCAAATAACTTGTAGTGATTCACTCGATAAATTTTGCCTCTTTTTTTTGTGTTGGCAGATAGATTGTAGAGCTTAGGCAACAGGGAGCTCTGCATTTACTCCTGTATGCCACTGAATATCCAGCAGTGATAACATAGCTGCTGTCCCATAACATGACAATAATGGGCATTTATGGTAACAGCAGTTCCTTAGTATGCTTTTCCCCTGATTAATTTATCCAGGAGTGATAAGAATATATGTTTTCCTTGTAAGATAAAAGTGTTTCATGCTATAGGATCCTTTTTCATTTTGTTTCTTATAACCGTTCCCATAATTCTTTTGAAAGATGAACTAGTCATGCATCCCAGTCCTTGTTCATCTGGGGCTTTTCCTGCTCAAGTGTTAGGTTTACTCTAATGACTTTCAGTGAGACAGCAATCAACCATCTCTGTGCGGCACATTTCACCTAGATCCTGTTTAATTTACATAGGTTCGTTCATGTCAAGGGAATAATTCCAGTTTACCCTATGGTATCTTTGATCAGTTTATCCATTAGTATTTCATAAAACTCCATTTTGTGAAACTACTTTAGCAATTAATGCAAGTATAGAGGAAGAACTGGGATCTTTACTTGTGTATCTATCTTGAGCTTTATTTACTCCCTTTCTCCCCAAATAAAAGCAAGGTTATACTTCCAAGGGCATTGTTCTGCTATGCTTAGAAGGCTTAAAAGCAAATGCAAAGAACTAGAGATCTCACAGATAAAATATGGATATATTTAACTATTTTTCAAGCAGTAAATAGGACAAATCTCTGTCTGAAGTCTCCTCTGCCAGCCATGCTCCTGCTGTTACACTCTTTTCTATTATGATTAATAACATCTGAAATCTGAAACCAAGTCAGCTGCACTATAATAAACTTGGTATCAATTTTACAGGTCACAAATAGCCATGTAATACAATAACCCTCTATATGTTCCAGACCAATGTGGGAGCACATGCTTGTAGAGAGCAATGATTGGTAATTTCACGAAGAATGAAGACCATATTCAGGGAAAATACTCTGAAAGGTGAATGTATCCAGCACTGTGGAAACAAGAAATCAGAGAGCAGAGCTAGAAAGCATGTTTTGCACAGATTGGTTGGCTTTCATATCATAAACTGTCTTCAGTGTTCAAAAAAATGTCTATGCATTTGGAATATTCCACATGATAAATAATTTTTCTTGTGCAGAAAGAATAAGAACAGTTAAAGAGCATAATAAGACCAGGAGTGGTCAATCAGATGATTAATTAGGAAGGATTAAACAAAAGAAAAATGCTTTTAGATCAGATACAAGGTGATCTAGCTAAATTAGAGTAAATACTACAGTTAAATCTAAAATAGTTTACATTTTCTGAGAATCTTAACTATCATGCAGAAGCAGATGAAGATGCTTAGAAAAAAAAAGAAAGTATTGTATGTTCCATATACAGGTAGCAGAATTATCATTTTAAACAAAAGTCTGAGGTTTCTTTTTATTTAAGAAAACTAAATTTTGGAGATCATAGAATCATAGAATGCTTAAGGTTGGAAGGGACCTCTAGAGGTCATCTAGTCCAACCCTTCTGCACACGCAGGGTCACCTAGAGCACGTGGCACAGGACTGCGTCCAAGCTGATTTTGAAGATCTCCAGAGAAGGAGACTCCACAACCTCTCTGGGCAGCCTGTTCCAGTGCTCTGTCACCCTCACTGTTAAGAAATTTTTCCTTAAGTTCCTGTGGAACTTTTGGTGCTTTAGTTTCTGGCCGTTTCCTCTAGTTCTGTCGGTGGCCACCAGTGAAAAGAGCCCAGCACCATCCTCCTCACTCCCTCCCTTGAGGTACTTATAGACACTGATTAGATCCCCTCTCAGCCTTCTCTTCTCCAGGCTGAACAGGCCCAGCTCCCTCAGCCTCTCCTCATAGGGCAGATGTTCCAGGCCCCTGATCATCCTTGTGGCCCTGCGCTGGACTCTCTCCAGCAGCTCCACATCCCTCTTGTACTGTGGAGGCCAGAACTGGACACAATACTCCAGATGTGGCCTCACCAGGGCTGAGTAGAGGGGCAGGATCACCTCCCTCGACCTGCTGGAGACGCTCTTCTTAATGCACCCCAGGATCCCATTGGCCTTCTTGGCCACGAGGGCACACTGCTGCCTCATGGTCAACTTGTCATCCACCATGACACCCAGGTCTTTCTCTGCAGAGCTGAAAGTCACTTTTGTAAAGATTGGAAGTCTTCAAAATGTGACCCAAGTGAACCCTACAGGCTCAGAAATTACAAGAGGTATAATTTACCTTTTTTTCTTAGTAAGTTATACTTAATTTCATGACTGTGCAGCCAGCTGCATGGCTTTTTGAGATCTACCTTCCAATACTTTGGGCTTGCAAGACTTTGTAGGGGAAAGAACGATATCATTTTTTCTACTTCTTACTAATGAATTATTAGAAAGATTCTAATGACCATAGTCTATATCTACAGGGATTCACAGGCTCTTTGTGCACCCACCTCGAGTTTGTAGAAGATACATATTTAAGAATATTTAAGAATATGTATCTGCCTACATATCAGAACCAGTTCAGCTTAGAAAATTCAGATCTGGACAAGTTCATACCATATGGAAAGTAAAATGCAAAGCAACTGTATGCTATTGTTCGATCTCAGATCCATGGGCAATTAGATTAGATCAGATTACTCGGGTCTTTGTCCAGCCATATTCTGAATATTTCCAAGAATGGGCTTTTCGCAATCTCTCCCGGAAATCTATTATAATGTTTGACCATCTTTATTGCATGTCTTGCGTTGAAGCTTTGTATTGAAGAATCATCTCTCTTGACCTGCTTCCCAGTATGCAGTAGCTACCTTTTTTGCAAAGGTTCCCTGCCAGCTCTTGTTCATCTTGCTGTCCACCCAGACCCTCAGTTCCTGCTCTCTCTGCAAAGCTGCTTTCTAGATGGCTGATTGCCACCCTCTGTCACTGCATATGATTATTCCCTCCTGGAAGCAGGATTTTGCACTTGCCTTTCTAAGGAATGGGAAGGTCGCTTAAAAAACTGTTACCAGATACCTTTTGCTTTGCTCAGACATGCACTTTGGAAAATGCCCACATAACTTTAGTGGAAATGGACTTCTGGTCTGTAGTAATATGGTCAGGTAGTCCTTGCACAAGGAACTGCAGTAAGGCAAGCACTTCTTGCAGAGTTGTCTGACAGCTTATGGTAGATCAAAACAGATCAGCTTCAGGTACAGCTATGTGAGGAGACATAGATCACAGTTATGCAGGTTGTATTAAGTCTGACAGTCACAGGTGAGGCCATATGGGCTGCTGTAATATTACAAAAACACCTTCTGAACAAAAGATACATGTGAACTTCTGTGGTTGCATTTTTGGATCAGAATGCTACCGTGGGAGAATCTCATTTGAGCTTGTCTTAGACTACTGAAAGAAGTTCCCAGACCCTTTCCTCCAATATCATGACTTTTCATCTGAAACTAACCTGTATGCAGGCAGCCATATTCATTTTTTCATTAATCACTGTAACTAATAATAGTAACCACATAATTGTATCAATCTATCTGAAATGAAAATGTTTTGAAAATATTTACAATTTCAAATGAAAAATTCCTTTGAAAAATGTTTAATTTGTTTTTATTTTATAAAAGTATTAGCAATTATGAAGTACATTTAGGAGGGTGAAAGCTTTTTTTTTTAATTAAACTCTTTAAAAAGGCTTATTTTTTTTCTGAGAATTGTTAACTATTTGTGCTCTTTTGAAATTTCCAAGGCATATTTCCTTTATCTAGTTCCATAGTTTTATGCAACTATAAATGATGGTTAAAACATCTCACTCATTTATAGAAAAAATAAGAAATATAAATCCCTACCTTTCCCTCTACCCTTGGTAAGTGAGGCACTACAGAAGAAAATGAGGAATTGAGGATCCCACTGAGGTCTTCGCAGTAATAAAAAGAGGCTCAGGACATATTTTGCATCATGAATACAGAGAAATTCAAGCTGGCTCTCCATGCACTGAAATTCTGAAATTCAAAGCACTGAGAGGCAGGCTGTTGAGATATCAAACATGTTTTGAAAACAGTATTTTCATGCTCATATTGTTCCTTGGCTCTGACTACACGAGTATACCACTTCTGAAGATGAGCTGCTAAGCACAAAGCTTTGCTGTGTGAACATATTCACACATATGGGTTACTGATAGCTTGAGGAAGTCTGGATCACACTCCAGTGTAGAAGGAATCACCTAGACTTCATGATAAGCAAAGAAACTCAGCCAGCCTTTTTCATCCCAAATATTCTAATTTCAAGTCCAAGGCTTAACATCGAAAGTTGGATACCCAATACAAATATTTCATACCCTTAGAAGGGACAGAGGGAGCTTGCCTGATTAAATGTGATATTTTTATTCAGTCATATACGTTTGAGCTAGTTAATATAAGGTCACTATATTGTCAAAAGAGAGACTGGCATTTCTAGGTATATTTGACCCTAATGTGGACATCTAAAATAGGTCAGAGGACACTCCAATGATGTCTAAATGGCTTGACTGCCACCCATATAAATACTTCCAGAGTTGATGAATTATCTCAGTCAGTGAGTCTTTAAAAATTCGGTATTTTTTGCAAAACTTTCCTCAGCCTGTTGCTTGGTGCCACATCATGGTGTGTTTATGTTTACAGCTACATCTGCCCCAAAAAAGCAGCAGGCCAATATGCCTGCTTATTCAACATCAGTTTTCAGAGTGCTGTTGTTCCCACCTGTTCCCAAACTTACTCCATATTTTGCACTAGGATCCTTACAAAAGCTGATGAAAACCTGATTTATGCATATATAGAACTAGACTAAAATGACTGCAAATGGTCCCCCCTCTCCCTTCATTAATCAGCAACAGATTGTGCAGACTCTGCAGCTGCTGAGGTGATGATCTGGATTCCTCCCAAGCAGCAGAGCATGTTTAATCATATTCTCCTACACAGTGACCCTTTGCCCTATTAATTGCTTGTACCTTCTTCAGCTGTCCTTTGAATACAGTTCATATGCTTCCTTTTCTGGCATACACTAGCATTTTATGTGTTGAGCACTTGTAGAGTTATATCTTCTATTTATGATTTGGAGTTTCAAAAGGTTCTTGCACTGAGGCCTCTGCAACAAAAGCTTTGATGTTTGTTTGTAAAGCTCACTCAAAACTCCAGTTATATATAAATGACACTTCTGGCTGTTCTGCTTGGAATGGTTGTTCTACTGGAACTGAGGGCTAGCTCATTTGTTTAAGTTCTTCCTACTGTGAAGTCAAAATTTCTCTACAAATAAAGGTTGCTTCAGTTCAAAGTACAGGACACTTAAGTAAATAAATAAACCAGTAAGCTTAATCAGTATAAGTAGGCATCTGAGAAGGATAAAGGCCCTTGAGATACAGGTGGGAATGTGATTCAAGGAAGTCTGGATTCCTGGATTTTGCTTCTGGCTCTACCTCTGATTTGCTGCTTAATCTCTCACATGTGGTATAAATAAGTCCACGTTCAGAATAGCCAGTGTCAATTCACACCAGGCAAGATTCACACGTCTGTGTATATTCACAGAAATCCTATGGGTTATATTCTCAAAAAGCTTAGAGACTGCTCTTTGAAACTCAGAAGATGGCAGTCAAACTTTACTCTGCATTCAGTAAAAGTTTGAGCCCATGTACTCAAAATTCCAAGAAATGATCTTGGAATGATCTTGATCTGCTTTCCACCTCGTCTTTCACCAAATATGATCTGTTTCCCTCCCTCCCTGCAAAAAAAAAAAAAAAAAAAGTGACAAACCATTTACACTTAAGACCAAGCATAATCTACTGCCTGTGCTTCTTCCATGTGACATTTGGGGGACAAAGAGGGAGAGAAAAAAGCTATAGCGTGATTAATCTATCCACTAGTACCTGAGAACTTTCAGAATGTTTTTTGTAAGTATTTTTTTTAAGTGATTGTATCAGTGTGATGGGCTGAGAAAGATGCCATCCTCTGCTTCTGGAAGTGGGCTGCCCTATGTGCATCCGGAGGAGTAGGCAGTGGACAGTGGAGTCCGTTGGAGTTTCTCTGAATTCATTCCAAAGTAACTTAAAGAAGGATTAACCTCACCAAAGTGTAATTTCTTTAGAAGAGACTCTACTACTAGTGAACATCTGAAAAAGAAAAAGAAGAAAAAAAAATTATCTATGGTTTTGGAACCATGGACCTTGAATGCAGTCTTAGATATGCAGCTCCTTCAGGTTGATTCATCTAAGACTCTAAGGTTAATGGCCCTTAGTTATTTTAGCCCAGCACTGCTTCAAAATACAGCAGTTGCAACCTCCCTCAAGAAAGTAGCATTACTCTAGATTGGCAGTAGAAAAGGAATTAAACAATTTTAGGAGAGAAGCAGCATTTTTTCCTCTTGCTTGCCTGCACTTTGAAAAGTGCACCCAAAGTGATGTGACACTGGACACTGGAAAACTGGAGCAGCCAAGATAGAGTTGCTTTGCTGCCCTGTTGTTTTAAAGAGGATAGGCAGCCAATGTGGAGAAATAGTTATTTAACAGTTGCTTCCTCTTTCATATACCCAAAGAGTAGGCTTTTGAGAACTCCTTTTGTGTATAAATCAAAGTTTTTTCACTGACTGACCTCGAAACACTTGTCAGAATTCAGTATCTGTCTGATTTTCCACCTGAGGAGACTGAGACACAGAGCAGTGATGGACATGCATGAATTTGGTAGGAGAACCACAGTCCTCATGCAGACCTCCTAGAGGTCCATATCATTTCTCCAGTGCAGGCATGTTAGCTGTTCTAGCTAGGACCTGACTCAATGCCAAGTGAAATCAGCACTAAATCCTTCCATTGGCTTCACTGGCAGCAGATTAAGCCCTTGATACCCATCAGTTACAAGACAGTGAAATGTACAGGCTTTGAGGAGTGGTTTTATTGTGTTCTTTTCCAAAGACATTTACTTTATCAGAGGAGCGAAGAATTGGTGGGCTGGGCATTTTAAATACAGCTTTTAGCTTGTCATCGATACGCTTTAAAAGAGCTGTGAGCTGAGATTTTTATTCTTCTCTCTTCTAACCTCCTTTTTCTTTTTTTTCTTGCACACAAAGTTGTAAAGTATATTTGAGTAGATATAGTTTGAAGGGTGTTTTTCTATATATATTGCTGGTGTATATGGTTTTGACCATTATTTGTGACTACCTGCTCTGGCATGACTGAGATTTCCTGTAATATTTCCAATATTTCTTTTTCCTCCTTGGGGAAATATTATGTCTACTTTTAACATTTGTCCTTTATTTTTATTTTGAGGAAACTGAATCAGGAATTAATTTGATATTGTAGCCATATCTATTTCTTTGGTTAGTAATATCTTACATTTACAATATCCTATTCTATAATCTCCTTGGATTACCTTTTTGCCCTAATACATTTCTATTGCTTTTTTCCCTCTGCCTCCCTTTCATGCTACTTTGCTTTTAGCCTTTATGCTGAATTTATTTCTCTTTACTCTTTCTCTTCTCTTTATTTTTATAATCCTCATTTTAGCCCTCACATTTGGTTCTTTCTGACCTTGATTACGTTGTAAAAAGCTCTTTCCATTCACTTCAGTATCCCTTTTCCTTTATGGCATGTTTACTGGGTAGGTAGGATACACATATGCAACATTCACTGAGGCATGCAAGAATTTTACTTTGAACATCTTCCAATTTCTCTCACTCGGCCCTTCCCCTTCATCATTGCAATTCTTTCAATTTTACCCAACACTTTAAATTCTAACAAACCTTGTTCTACTGAAATTGAATACCCATTTTTTTTCTCCTATATAGGCTTGTTTTCTTCCTCGTTAGAAACAAAATTAGATTATCCCTCTATTTCCCCTGCTTTGTGCATTTGTATTCTGTCTCAAGCAACTACCCAAAAGGGCACCAACGAAAGTTTCTTTTTGCTTCTAGTCTTCTATTTTATATATATACACAATATTTTCTTATATTTTGCTATTTTTGTTCTCTCAAGAGTCATTCCTTTTTCTCACAGACACATATTTCTTCACATACTTTGTTTATTCCATCTACCTTTTACTGTTTCTCATATCTGTTTTGATGTCCCGTTTGAAAGATTTGCCACTCCAATGTGACCTGTATTTTAACACATATGCCTTTCTGTGCTTCCCTTCATTTGCTTGGCCTGTCACTAGTGAGAACCAAAGGTTTCAAGTGTGAGTGCTTTTGTAGGGGCAAACTTGTGGGGCTCATAAGAGGCATGAAAAGTTCTTTGTCTTCTCAGAAAAAGCCTCGACCACCTCAGCCCTACTCCTCACAGTCTGGTCCAGGTTGTCCTTGGGCAATTAAAAATGACCTTGGGTATTGCATGTCTAAATTCCAGGATGGACAATTACAGAAATCTCTGACAAAGTAAAAGTAGTTTGGATGATGTAGAATTTCTGGAGTCGTTCTCTCACCTTGACTCTGCCCCCTCCTTACACTGCAGCGGTGTCCATAATATACCTACTACTAAAAGACATATCGGGCTGGTGTATTCCTCCTTTTGTAACGTCTAATGATTTTTTTCTTCAGTGTGCCTCCTAGGACATTCTGCAAGAATGTTCTTACAAGCAACATTATGGAGAAAGGGTATGGAAGAGTATCCAGACATATGGACAAAATTGATTCTGAAAATAATCTATACAGCCCTGTATTTATTGCATGTCCATGAACTGAAGCAATGGAGAGTAACCTGGACTCTTTATGGTGATGCCCAAGCTTATTTTGTGATAACTTCCGTGTCTTCCAGACTTACAGAAGGCAGAGTTACACCTCTGAGCCGTGGGCTGTCCGGGACTACTCTTGCATCACTGAAGGCTGTATGAGACTTTCTACCGCTCTGTCCCAAATAAAGCAAGGCCTTTGTGTCTCTAATTTCTCGGAGTGGTAAGACCTCCACCTGCTCTTGTTAGTTCAGGCGCCTGCACCCAACCAGTGTTCCAACATGTCAGTACAAACACCTTTATCCTTGGCATTGCTGTTCCATGCCTGCAAGAAACACACTTGTACCTGTAAATATTACACCACACTACAATAATTTGACTCTCAAAATCAGAAGTTTGTCTCTTACAGTACTCAACAAGTCAGCACCCCATATATATCTATTTATCTCCTAAGATATTTTCGTTCATGAAATATTACATCTTGTCTTTCTTACAAATTGCAGATTTATTCTCACATAGGTATATAATCCTCAGTCCCATAGAATTTAATCCTTTAGTCTACCTCTTTGCCCCAAATACCCTGTCAGGAAACAAAAGAGAACATAAAACAAAATATAAAGACAACCAGGAACTCTTACTTTTAAAACCTCAAATCAGTCCCATCTGTGGCATGGTTAAACACAGCCATTTAATATAAAACACATACATGTTACCTCTATTCACCATTTGCTTGAAAAATATTTTCTTTAACAAAAGCCTTTATTTTGAATTGAAGACTTTAAAACATTAGAACTCAAAACAAAACAAAACAAGAAATCCTAAAAGACAGCTAATTACTATGGCTAATTTGTGATAAAGATAAATTATTAATAACAGAGATATTAATAATAGAGTAAATGTATTGAAGTGTTATTTGAATGAATCTTCTGAAGCATTTAATCTTCCTTGGACATAATTCAATAGGAAATGAGCATCACAGCCTAGCAGGAGTAGAAGCCTTATGTTTTTAGAGTGATACATTAATCAACAATTTGAACCTGAGTCTCATTTCGAGTCCGTACTGACCAAGTATAGCTCTACTGAAAATATATTGAGTTAAATTGTGTCAGGCCCAATTATATCAGCTTCAAACTGAGATTCTACAGTACTCAAGTCAGACTAAAACTCCCAAAACACCACTGATGACAACCTAATTTTATGTAAATGTTGGTAAGAAAAGAATCAGTCAAAATCATACAATTCATCCCTTACAACTTGTCTTTAAAATTAAGATTTTTCTGACACAAATGAAACATGATTTGTGTTTCCTTGCAGGGAGAAGTCAAGATATTTTACAGTTAATTTCTGTAGATCAACAAATCATACAAAACTTTTTTTTTTTTGGCTACAGACATTATTCATTTTTTCATGAAGTCTGAGAATGGAAATGAGAGAGGAAAATATATGTACTTCTCTCATTTCTTTACTCAAACTTAATGAAAAAAATAGATGGGAAACATTAGCTTTTTATCTAGAAAGAATAATACTTCTGAGTGCTTTGACTTTATATTTGCAGAAAAAGTCATTTTGAGGCTTTTGTTCATGATTTCATTTCAGGAGATTATAGTACTATTAGGGTATGAAGAGATAGGGTCCTTTGAGCAGACATAAGGGTCCTCTAGCTTTGCTCATTGCAAAAAAAAAAAAAAACTCTTATAGTTTTGCACACTTGAGGGTCAGATTTTTGATTTAGCTCAGGGTAAAAAGTTCAAGCACACTATTAGAAACATTTTCAGAAAAGTTTATCTCTCATTCAGGTACCTAAATACAAGACATTTTCAGAAAAGCAAAGAATTGGCATTATCAAGGCCAGAGCAGCAAGGTTTTCCCATAAATAGAAAGGAAAGGTGAAATTATTTGAGAACCTTCTAGCTTACACTTCTCTCCCTATGTGCCTAGAAGAAAAGCGAGTGCTTTAGGTATCATACATTTAAAATTTTCTTTCTTCAAAATTGCCTCTGAGATTTGAAGATATCTGATCCTACACATGCATATGTATATGTACAGCTAAGATTCTTTTTGATAAATTGCTTTTAAGCCAAGAACACTGCTAAACAGAATGGAAATAAATGAAAAAGGACAATTTTCTGAAGAATTGCTTTCCCTGTTGAGTCCAGACTCTTGTCTGTTCTTTCCAGCAAACAGAGAACACTTACATTAGAGGTTAGTGCTACCTGGAATTATATAAAATGCAATAGAAAAGGATACAGAGAGAAGAAAAATCTATTCCTTATACCATAGAAGGAAACGAGACAAAAGTAATTAAAAGTTGAGCAAAGAGATGAAAAGCCAGACTATGATATCATTATTTATGTTGGTACAGCAGTTTATTCAACAAATGTTCTTATCTTTTTGATGCAGAGCAATCTTCTTTTTATTGTTACTTTTACTGATGGAGCACAGAGGAGTCCTCTTTATGGGACAGAATTCACAAGGTCTTTGGAGTGTGAATAGTAGAAGACAATAGTTATATTTCGAAGAGTCTGTTGCAGTACTCTTACCCCTGTTCTACTGCATCTCTACTAGGAAAGCTAGTCAGCACCTGGCTGCAGGGGATGAATCCACATTGCCAAGTCTCAAGTACCTTTTCTCTCTGCAGCTTTGTGGAGCAGTGTCCTGCTGCTCCTTGATGCTCCTGATTGAGACATGGACCAGTAGGAGTGGTTGGGAATACCACCCCTCAGTTAATGGGATGCCAGTGGAATCAACATTAATTCACTGTCTTAATACTGAATAGAGCTAGGTAAGATAAAAACAAGGGTATTTCTTATGCTGAATTGCTAGACATAAATAACAAGTTAGTGTATGTTATAAAACAAAACAAAAAGCATATTTTTATGCTTTATGCATTTTTTTTTTAGGTTTGATTTTCCAAATGTATGCTTTCCTTTTAGCAGGTGATACAAAGTTACAGGACATTATGCATTGCTTCCATAGAAAGAATTCTAGTCTTCAACAAATCCCACTTTTTCCAAAAATGAATTCTCATCTGGAGTGAGCCACGTCTTTAAATTTCCCTAATCATTTATGTTGGAAGAAATCTCTAGAGGCTGACTAGTTCAACCAGCTCAAAGCAGGTCTAACTTCTAACTTTTACCACGTTGCTTAGGTCTTGCCTAGTTGAGCGTAAAAAATCTCTGAGGATGGAAATCCCACAGCCTTATTATGAATTTAGTTTTCTTTATACCTAATCGGTATTTTCCTTACTGCAATTTCTAATAAGAGTCTATCTTTATCTTATACCTCCTCCATAATACTGAAGACAGCAGTCAGACATCACCCCAGCTTTCTCTTCCTCAGGGTAAAGAAACCCAGATCTCTCAGCCATCTCCTGTTTCAAAGGCTCCAGCCTCCTGATGATCATTGTGATCCTCCACTGGACTTGATCCAGTTAATAATTTTTTCTCTTTCTCTGGGGAGTTCACAGATGGGTACAGTCTACTCTACGTGTCGCCTCAGAAATACTGAAGAAGGGAGAATAACCACTTCTCCTGATCATCTCACTATGGTCTTGCCAATGCAGCCAAGATGTGGTTTGCCTTCTTTGCTCCCGAGGCATACTGCTTGCTTCTTCAATCACATTTATGCTGAGTCTCAATTCTTTAACCCCATACACTTGATTACTTATTTGATTAGGAAAATGACTTAATTCCTGGCGTGTAAACTCATTTTGTCTAACAAAGCTTTTTTCTATTAAAAAAAAAAAATTGAGGCATATTCAGCTGAGTGAATCTTGCTTGTCTTACTGCTTTACGTGCTATGAACAAGAGCATTCACACTACCTGAATATCCTGGAAGACATATTCACAAACTGGTTTGCATTCTTTCTAAGTATACGTGAGTTCTTGAAGTACCTTTATGTACTTTTATATAGTACGTAGTTCTTCATAAAATATTATTTATACAAACATAAAACGGAGAAGAGGAACTGCGATACATTAACTAATTTCTCATGGAGTTTCAACAAGGTAAAAGACAAACAGCATGGAGCTAATATTATGCCTGGCTTAGCTAGTTTGTAATTTTTTTCTTTTTTTTTTTTTTTTTTTTACTGGGAACTCCATGATAACCCTCTAAAGAGCTTGCTAACTATCATAAGACACTACATTCAGAAAAAAAGGCGATTTCAGGCAGCACTGTGTTGAGGCATAATAAAACGTGTGCTATATGTATACCCAGAGACATAACCATTACCATGTTTTGTAACACAGAATATTCTTAAGGAGTATTTGAACAACAATGAAAAAGACACTTGGGAACAGTTCCTGAGATGTTGCTCACAACAGGTGAGGAGCAGAATGAATTAAGTAAAAAGTTTCTTCTTAGAAATGTGACTAGACAATGGAGGAGGCAGAAAAAAGGAGAGGTGGATATCTAAATGCAAAACAGGGAATGGTGTATTGCAGAGGCCTCTCAGCATAGCTTTGGACATGACAGAGAACTAACTGAAAGAGGCGTTTAATAAGAGATGTCTCATGGTAAAAGTAGAAATTGCTTCTGTGCAAGTTCTAGATGGAGGTATCAATGAAAGGCCCTATTTTTTTTATGTCTGGATGAAAGTCTGTAACAAAGACTGAAGGATAAAATCTTGAATTCTGGTATCTAGTAGCTGGTTGCTAATGAGGTTGTTCTAAACTGGAAACTGAACAGTCCAGGGGTCAGCATCTGGTTGATTTGGTGACCTCCTCCTGGTGCCATAGCAGACTCCTCCAAACAGAGCCCCAGTCCTTCATTTAGGCACTAACCTAAAAAAGAAGGTCGCTTGGGATGGTACTTTGCTGAGGAATAGAGCTATATCCCGAGGCCCAACCATACAAATGTGGTGTGCATTTTGCACTCAAGCTGTGGGTTATATTTCTGGAAATGATTTTCAGTTAATGATGTAATAGGATCATACTCCACGGGGTGTTTCAAGAGGAGAGTATGCAGAATGGTGAATATAAGGGATGGGGGAACAGAAGTTAAATTGATGACAAGTTAATCATTTGTAATAAATGAGAGAGGGAACAAACATGCACTATGTGTCATGCTCAAAGTTTCATTAAAAAGAGAAGAAATAATCTGTGCTGCCCGCCACCAAAAAGCAAAATGAAGGAGATTTCCTTTGAGAATTTTGATTCTCTGAAATGAGTCAGCTGAGGGAGCTGAATCAAGTACAAATAGTTTAGACACTGAAACACATTGAGAGTTCTGATAAAGTGGTTGAAATTAAAGGAACTTGAGAGAGTAGTCATTTAAAAGTCATAGGAGACAAGGAAAAGGAGAAATAATAAGATTTAATAATTCCTTAAATGAGTGTCATAAAGCTTCCTCAGAATTCAAAAGGCCTGAATGACCCTATCAAGAGGAACAGAAAATATGAATTTACCTGAAATAACAGAAACTGGAAGGAGTTGTATTACAAGACACACACTGAGAAACCAGAGGTTGTTAAAATAAAACTGGGGAGGAAAAAACATTTACTGTATAGTTTTTCAAAAAAAAACCCCACAAAATCCAAAGCAGACAGAAATTGCAGTGGGAAAAATATTTATTTTATATGCCAGTATATGCCAGAGCTCTCAAAATATGCAAGGTCAGAAGGAAAGAACTGGAATGATATCTACTAAAGGCAGTATTTATGGAACAAATCCCTTGAGAGACGACTAGCATGGATTTTGTCCAGCAGCTGGAAAAGGCTTATGAAATGGTTGTTTTAGAAATATTGCTGTGCAGATGGTGGTGTTTAGATCCATTCAGCACTTCTCCTTCTGTCCTGATTTAGTCAGAGCTTGCATTAAAATTGATCAGTGAATGGGTTACTTGAAGAACAACCCACTCGCTTTAGTCTCTGGTCAAGCAATTCTTTTCTTGCTTTATTTCTCACTCATAAATAACTTAAAGTATAACGGTATTCCCAGATGATTTCTAAATCGGATTTCTCAAGTGAAGAAAATAGCTGGTCATTCACTAAAAGAGCAATAAAAGATTATCAGTGTCTGTGATGGCTGAAACTGATAAAAATGATGAAGGTCCAAGAGTTCCTTGGGTTTCCTGTTGTTTTGTGAGCTTCATTCAGTACAACAGTAAAACTGTCATACTGCTTTGATAGATTTCCAATCTGTGGCATTCAAAGTACCAAGAGTGTTGCATAACATAGGGCCTGAAAGTCCAGGGCCTGAGGAGACAATTCCATTAATTGCAGGATAGCATCAATGAGATCAGCATGTATTTGAGGAACAGAAAGTCTAACACTAAATGGAATTTGGAGTATAAGGGTGAGTGGAAATCAATCTACTGATAAATAATGTCAACCTTAAAATAAAGAGTGAGGGAAGTTAAGATATGAATGATTTCATTTTGACATTTGTGTCTAATATTAAATGAAATATCATGGAAATATCAGAATGTTACTGTCAACATTTCTAAGAGAAATGTCAATTCTTTAGTAATAAACCTGCTATTTTTGATATAAAATTTGAAATAATTTTAAATATAGACAAAAATGAAACTAAAGGACTTATCTAAAATTATGTAAAATATTTTATTTTGGGGAAAAATGGTACTTTTTGGAAAAAGGAAAGAATCTTTAGTCCTACCAACAAACATTTTTGTTTTCAGATGTTTTTTCCCTGTTACAAGTGCTAACCTTCAAATTAATTTTTTATTATGAGGTAGAACAGAAAAAAAGTGATCCATTGGAGTTAAAAATCTTTATGCACATCAGATTCACTAATCCATTGATGTATATTTGGGTATATCCAATCATCACATCTGCAAATACTAAACCTGGCTGAAGCAAAGAATGAAAAAAGCTTAGCACGATCATTGTCTTTCAGAAGTAGTTTACCATCTTACAGGCACAAGGTAACTCAAAATCTTTTACCAGTCAGTCAAAAAGAGACCTTTGACCAGTAGTTTTGTCCACCAAACCTTAATGTCAAGAACAGAGAGAAAAAAAAATCCAACCAACCAACAAATGAACGAACAAACAAACAAAAATCAGTTGATATTTTTCAGTGGTTGTGATTTGTATTGCATACATACAGAAGAAAGTGTTATTACCTACTGATCTGTTGAAAAGCAAAACATTTCCTGCATATCTTCCCAAAACTAATTACCAGAGGTTAAAAGACAGCCAGAGAAATATATATTTATTTATTTTTCTTTAGAAAAAAATCTTCAAAATATTGTCATGAAGGAGGAACAGAGGGCTCATCCTTTTCTCAGCAAGTCTTTCTTTGGATTATCCCTCCACATGAAGACATTTTGCTTTAGTTCTGATTGGGGTACTGGGAATAACACACAGTATTTAAAGAACCAAATGCATTCTGAGCCCTAGCAAAGCTAACTGGCACAAAGAAAGTATATACTAATGTACAGATGCTGCTCTGGGGTTTTCAGGTGACCCTGTGCCATCCTGGGTGGGTGCCAGCAGTCCAGGAGGCTTTGTTTGACTAGAGCAGGAATGCTCCATGCAGAACTGCACAAGCCGTGAATTGGCACTGAGGGAGATACATCAGGAGTCTGTAAAATGAGAGTCAAGGAGCAGGGCAAAGGGTCATCATTATTCATTTTCTCTTCCAACTCAAGAACTGAAGGGATTTAAATGGAACTGGCAGGGGGCAGGTTTCAGGTTTGGAAAATCAAGACAATGTGATACTTCACATAACTTGTGAAACTCAGAATAGTGTAGATGATAAAAAAAAGAAGAAAGAATTAAAAATGGACTGAACAACTATATGGAGGAAAATCCCCAGAACAAAAGAAAAAACATTGCCATGTGCTGAAGGTTACTGCAGTCTTGAAGATATTGCATAAGTATCTCATATTCTTTTGTGTTGATCACTACTAGAACCATTTTTTTGGCTAATCAGGTCTCTGTTCTGATTTATGGATATTCTTATAGCTTAATGGTCTTTGATGGCAGAAGGAAATAAAACGCTGACAGTAAAATAGCTGATAAGAATATGGACATGATGAAGAAACAAAGACCATCTAGGGCAAATTCATAATGGATATAGGAAGTATTTTCCTCACAACGAAGACATGATGCAGCCATTATCAAAACAAGTTGTTGAGATGAGGAATTTAGCAAGTTTCAAAAACAATTTAGATATGAAGAATGCATGAATACTAAGAATAACTATTACTATAAATTCTGTTAAATCATGCACTTCATGGTTTTAAAAATAGCCACAGGCTATTAGAGAAAATGTAAAGGAAACTGGTATGGGCCAGATTATCCCATCTTTCACAGTAAAGGTTATTAAAGCTTTAATACCTCTGATAGTGGCCAGAGGTGGTTGGAATTTGGGTGGGGCGGGGTTGCATTTTTCAGTATGGTGAATTCTTTGTTCCTATATGAATATTTCTGACAACACACACTCTGAAGAAATAGAATGGAAAGGAATTAAAGTAAAAAGGAGCAGAAAGTATGACTGAGGTCTAAATAATGCATAAACATTTGAAGGAACAGTACTAACTGTTGAATTTTATTATCCATTTGTGGAATGTTTAAAGCAAAACTCATTTCTTGAATCTTTATCTAAGAGTTACAGACCTGGGACCTTCCCTCTGTAGTGTATTTAAGCCTCGACAGCTAACAGTTAAATAAGACACTGAGAATTTCAGAGCTTTTATTCCCATGTTTCTTCAGGTAAAGACATTCACTTAAAATGACCCTTGTCTGTAGAAAAAGGATCATTATTTTTGATTGCATAACATTTTTTTGGCAAAAGCACTGTCAAAAAATTTGCAACTGTCCCTATTTTCTTCTGTTTTTGTTTTTCTTAGGGCTCCCCAGCATTTCATCAGCTCTTATAAATGAACATGACTGGCCTTTATAGTGGCTGTCTGCTCAAGTCAGCTGTTAGCAGAATGGTTATCACGGCAGTTTCAGAGTCTGAGGAGAGGCTCCATCCATCAGTCCTTGCTGTGTCAGAAGAATCTTCCAGGGCACAAACCGCTGAAGTGAACCCTAACGGCTGTAAACAGGGCACGACCATTTGCGCCAAGTCTCTATTCTACACAGGCAATCCAGCTGCTAAGGTCAACCCTCCAGGCAGCACTGACAGAACATGGCTCCCCAGTGATGCAGGACAAGAAGACCTTGTTGCTTGATTGGTTTTTTTCCCCCATGCATACACAAGGAAAATTTAATTTTAAATTAAAAAATATTTAAATTAAAATATTTTTTAAAAAATAAAATCTCAAAATTTCTTAGAAATAAAAATAAAATTGAAGAGTTGAAGAATATGCTTCAGGATGAAACATGTCAGATATCTACTGTCTTTGTGTCTCATTTGATAAGAACATGAGATTCTATCATCTCTCTTTTTTGAGGAAAAGCTTTCAAGGGAAAAGAATAAAAACTAGCGCTAGGTGGATCATAAGATGCAGCTTAGGAAATGTCTATTGCTAAACATATAACCAGCTCTTATTTTTACATTAGCCCTAGCGAATCCTCCCTTTATTCTTTTTTTTTTTTTTTTTTTAATCTTTTACAGTCTTTTTTCTTTTGGAACTGACCCAGTTTTTAAATCCCCATCAAAAAGCTGGTAGTTTGTAAAAGAATTCATGCAGTGCATTATAAATCAATTCAAGCCATGTGTAACTGATGAGGATAGATAGTGCTACATCAGTATCATCTCACCATTGAAGTAGTTAACCCGATATAGATCTTTTCTCAAGCATGTTGTTTCATGTGATAGCAATGAAATGAAAAGTCTGAGCTTTTGATGATGGTTGATATTCTTTCGTCTTATACCCATGCATCCCTCATCAAAAGCTTGAGGCCCCCAATCTGCAACTATTCCTCTCGTGAGGAATTTAAATGTTTCGCTATTCAGAAAAGCTTTGAGACACATATATATGTATTCCAGAAATCAGAAAAAGGTAAGCAGATGTTTAAGTATAAGCAAAATAGGTATATTTGAACATGAATTTAAAATTAATCCTATGAGAAAAAAATTTGTCTGACTGGATATGAATGAAGCTGCAAGAAAAATGTGATGATTAAAACTAAACTTATACATACCGCTCCCTCCGGTGGGCATGAACAAGCACAAGTTAATTCTTTTGTCTACGCAGGGTTAAATTTATTTTGAGAGTCAAAACCAACAATTAGAAGCTTGATGAAGTGCATCAGAAGTGCTGAAAAATGTCATTTTGACTTTTAGAAGAATATTTTGAGTTATCATTTCAATATTCTTATGAGGGTAAAATCAAAACATTAATGTTGTGATTAGACCCAAATGATTTTTGAAATGTTGTGTCATAGAAAATTCTGATTTTTTTATTTCAATCTGTTTCTGAATAGAAAAAAAAAAAAGAAAGAACTTTTGGAATTTGCAGACTAAAACTGTCCTTGTTCGTTTCTGTTAAAGTCTGTTAAAGGTGCCAGAACAGAATATGGAATGAAGAAGAAAGGTGTTCTTATTTAAAGTCTTTTCTATATGCATTGTGTCATTGCCTCAAATTACCTATCAGATCCTGTCTGTGCTACAGTCTGTGCTATCTGATCTTGCGGAAAGACAATATGCTATACACGAGTATGCAAACTGATTTATTTACAATACAATAGTTAGAATTTAATTCTAACAATACTCTGCGAGCATTCTTCATTTTTTTTTTCTCAGCCATCTTTTCCAAGTGGAACACTTATTTAAATACCTCCACAACAATTCACATCTAAGTGTGCCAAAGGAAAATAATAAATGGTTATCGCATGCTATCTGTATAAACCTTCATTTCTAGCGCTATCTGGTCTGCATAGGACTATTTGGAGGGCTAGTCATAATTCTATGATTTATATGGCTTAGTGGGTGCACCCTGTTCAAAAAGGTACAGCATAAACAGCAGAAAGCAAATGCCTAGTTAACATTATAGCATTTCTTAAAATCATCTATGAATTACAAATATCTGTCAGAAGGCTGTTTTCATTTCTTCTGAGATGAGTTATATACTTTGAGGGAAAAGTATTGTTCTAATTTCCAAGGCTGCTGATTTTCAAACCTAACTCAGGAGAATGAATTCCTTCAAAAAAAGATCCCCTTGACAAAATTCTTATGGCTGTCTTCCTAAATTGAGTGACCATTGGCTTCCTTTGTAGCATCTGTATGGAAAACTGTACAAGAGAGGACAGAGGGAAAGGAGACAGAAGAGAGGACACAGGAAGGACATGGGTGACTAGGACCACTGAGTCAGTCCATTGGCTGTATAGAAGACCTTAATACGTAGCTGCAGAAATAAGACTCTACTGGACTCACACAGAGAAATGTACTTTGTTGAGCTATACAAAGATGAACAAGAATATTATTGGAAAACATAGACTGAGAGGTGGTAATCTGAGTAGGGAAGGATATCTTTAGATTAATCAAAAATATATAATTAAAAAAGAAGAAGGAAAAAAGCCAGCACATGCTAAAATGATGTTCATAATAAATGTCCTGAGACAACTCACAGCTCACATATTCAAAAATAGAAGCTGAGCAAAACCATATTGGGGAGCAAAATCGCAACCTAGATATGATAGGCTTCCTTGGAATCACTCATATGTCTTTATGTCCACTGCTCACACTAATGCAAGATGATGGTCAACCTGTCCACAGAGAACAATGTCATCCCTGCATGGCATTTGCAAGTAAGTTTGTGGGTTTGTATTATAATTTATAATGTCCCAGGTAATGTATTCCATTATTTTCTCTATCTCTTTTCTTTCTGTATTCTCTCTCTCTCTCTCTCTTTTTTTTTTTTTTTTTCCTTCTGTGAGAGCATCTAATGGCTATTAATTCTGCCACTTGGAGACATATCCCACTGGCTCTTGAAAACATAATGAAATTGTGCTATAAAAAGTCCTGATTAGTGATCCCTTGTCTTGTTTCATTCTTGGCATTAATCTTCCATAATTCTTATCTTAAACAGCTGACTTTGTTTTGACCATGACACATTGGAAGGAAACTAAATCCTATTGTTTTATCTGTCCAAGGGCTAACACAGCAGAGGAATATATGACACAATACATAGCATTTACAATTGATTAGAAACTGGAGCAAATTCTACTTCAGCTCCATGTCCAGAAATTCCATTATAGCTAGAGATTGGACTGAATCTCTGAAGCAGCATGTTTTAGAGGGTTTATGATCAAAATGTAGATAATTCAGGTTAGAAGTCAAATAAAATTCAGAGAGGGTGAAAATAGTGAATTTCAGCCATTATTTTGAGGCTAGAAATTGGGTCAGCAAAATGTAAGATTTAGACACCATATGCCCTTCACTTATATTATAACTCAACAAATGCAAAAATAAAAAGATTAATCTGTCTGTACTGAAACAGGGAGATAATTATTTTTACAGGATTTTTTTTTCCTCAGGATTTTTTTTTCTGGTGACATGTTACAAAAGAAAGTCTGTGTCCCGCAGCATGAGTACCTCCAATAAGTAAATGATATTAACAAATTCTCAGTTTAGGGGTTGAACTAATGCATTTTTACAGATTGTGAGAATCACATCATTTGAAAAAAGAATGAGAGCCAATTTTTCCATGTAGTAACTTTATTATCTAGAAAACATATCAAAAAGGATGCTTAGATCATTTCTGTGAAGCTGTGCCCAGCTCTGGCATCCAAATTTCAGATAACTTTTAAAAATTGGAAAGCACTTTGTGAGAAATATTGTTTGAGAAAGGAGAAATTAGAGAAAAACTAGGGCGTTACAAAAGTTATGGAATTACAGAGGCTTGCTTGAGGTAAGAGACAGTTACCACTTCCAAGATGCATGGAATCTACTTCTTCACGATTCCTTTGGCAACACAATGTGCCCTCCTAGCACACATTAATGAGAGTAAACAGAGTGGAGCAGAATGGCCAAACTTTGCTGGCTTCCCTGCGGAGGTGGTAATGTGGTGCTGTGCAGCTGATGGGTGGATGGAGGGTGGAGCAGAGGAAGACTCTGTGGCCAAACTCTGTTGTACTCCCTGCAGAGGTGGCAACCTAGTTGTACCATGCAGGTCATAAGACACATAGTACTATAAAGTGTCTGATGCTGGGCCAGCAATGGTGGCAGATCAGTCCCTTCTGATGGACTTTGTTTAAACTTTTCCTCATTCTAATCTCATTATAATACCAAAACACAACCCCATCCCAAAAGTTACCCGTTTCCAAGGAATGACCACTCCTCACTGAACACGCTCTCTAGATTTTCAATTAACTCAAGACTTTTTAAACCAACCGATAATGAAAGTAAGTGTGACTAGAGTCACTCAAACTCCACCTAAATGTAAAAGAAAATATATAAAAGGTCAATTAAGGAGGGAAATAGTAGGAAGTATAGTAGGAAGAGGGGAGAGGGAAGACTCCATCATAACTTCTGGATCAGTCGACTGGCTGAGCCCCTTTCCTCCCCTCAGGTCAGGACGCCACCTGAGGAGACTCCTCAAGGTTGAGAGCCCTCTCCCATTTTCTGGGTGAGTGATGATTGCGCATTTGTACACTAGCTAAGAACCCCACACTGTAGTAGAGAATTTCCTCTACTAACACCCGAAACCTGCTTTGTAAATGTTGCATTTGAATAAATCATGCTATCTGTGAACTCCACTACTTGTTTTGAAGGCAATCGGACCTACAGTCAATAGACTGTTTGTTAATCCGATACTGCCAGGGTCAGGCCTATAGCTACCACAATATTTGGTATTCCTATTAAGAGATGAGTCCAGCCACCTCCAGTCCCTCTAACCTTTGAGGATCAGCTGGAATGCAAGCAGATTCATCACTTACTTACCAAATTTGTTCTGGGAGGGGGAGAAGGAATGAAATCTTGAAGTTGTTACAGGAAAGAGAAGATATTAGCTCCATTCTCAAGCCTTCTGTAGGCTCCTTGGGTGAATTTCCATGAATCCCAAGATTGTGTATGCTTTCCTTTCCTCCGCCATAAAATGGGATTAGAAAAATTTGTTGTTAATACTTTCCAAGATTTTCTGACAGTTAGTGATATCTGCTAGCGTTTCTGTTATTGTGTACTTCGCACTCCTCGAGAGTGCATGAAGAGCATGCAAATGGTAGAAATTTCTATTTGTCCAGGCATCTACTTTCTCTCCTAGAAAAATCCTCTCCTTTCATAATAGTCATTATGTTCGGTTGGATGCAGAGCATTATTTTGTTGTACTTTGTAATAACACAGAAAATTAGAGAATATAATTCTATTATCATAATACTTACAAGTCATAGTCAGGGACTTAGCCACAGTATCGTTCATTTCCAAAACAAAGTGATTACTATTCCACTGAATTTACAATAAGAGTGAAAAATAAGAAGTGAGAGAGGAAGAAGTCTGATGGAACAATAAAGCTATTTAATTAAATTTGCTATGCACCAGTGTTGGGTGTTTTGGTGTTTCATGAGATATAATCTTTAAAATGGACTTTGGATGAAGGTTTTGGATCTGCACGATGATGTTGCCAGTGAACTATGTGTCCATGCTCCCATTATAGCCGGGAAGGTGGAGGTAGCCCAAATGGCCTCCAGCTGCCCCTTGTGACTGGTCCCCCACAGCAGACACACAAGAGTTGCATATACTTTTACCTTTCACCAGCACTGTAACTCTGCTGAAATAAATAGAAACACACCAGCATGAAACAGATGCAAAAGAGACAAAATTCATACCTAAAAGTATCCAGTGCAGATTTTTGCTGCATTGCCATAAATGGTGTCTTTGCTAATTCGCAATACATTTACGATCAGTCAGAAATGTTCTTATGTGCATCACAAAGTAAGTGCAGCAGTGATGTCTGGTATAGGATGCACTTTGGAACTGTCAAAGAAGATTTCTTCCAGACTTTCTGCAAAGCATCCAATACCTCCGACAATTTGGTGTCGGGGCAGTGACAATTTTAACTCTTGATTTGTTAAAATAAAGGGAATATGTCATGCTGTCCACTGCTGCAGTGTAATGGATATTTTAAATGTGGCTAACTTTTTCAAGAAAAATAAATAAATAAATAAATAAAAAGCAAACAAGTGAATCCACTTTCAATACTTTTTCATTACTTTTAAGATATATATTTTAAAAGGCATAGAACAGACTAATATTAAAGAAAATTTTAAATTCCTATGCTTCTATTTGTCTTTTTTTGTGCTGTCAAGTACCTTTCACATTTTAAATGCCGTCATATCAAGTTATAATACAGTCATATCAAGTTATAATACAATGATTTTAATCTATATAGTGCTTAATGTGTGTTACTATAAGCAAGCGTATCTACCATACAAATATATTTCTAAGAGACTTTGAAGATATGAGAATACCAGTGGACTCCAACAGACTGCTATGAATCTGCTAGGAGTCTGCCATGATATATGCATTTGATACCTTAGAGAATTTTCCATTCTATCTGTGTTTGAGCAAAAAGGAACACAGAAAATATCTCACGAGTAATAAAGTTTTAATGGTTGTCACTAGTCACACAGGAAACATGCCTGTGAATCATCAGTTTGGCATTATTTTTCTGCACAGGAATTCTGCTAGTTACAGATGGAAATGAGTAGTGGGAATCTAGTGAAAGAAAAAAAAAATGTTTTAAAAGATTAACAGGACTCTAAATATCTTCCTATATTTAAAATGAGCTTTCAATCCAGATTTGGTGGTAAAGTTTTAGGCCCTATTCTTATGTTTCAGAATGTCTTACAACCACTGAAAGGCTAATACAATTACCACTAGCAGAACAAAATCCATCTGCCCCTGTTCCTACCCTCCTTTTTCATCACCTACATCAAGCCCAACAGCAAAATCCTCTCCTTACTTGTATTTCCCAGAGGTTGACCTTGTGGTGATTTTGAGTAAAGATGGGGGTGATAAAGGAGAGCAATAAAGAGGTAAGAGAATCTAAAGGATCTGAATGTAGCCCTATCTATAAAGATAAGTAGCCCTTATCTTTATGGAAAGATGGATGGATTTTAGTCATGCTATGTCTGAATGGCATGGTAAATAATGGCAATTGTGGCCATCCCTGCATAGAACTTAGCAAAATGTTTGTCTCAACAACAATATATATCATTACTTTAAGCAATTCTTCCTCACTTCCCAAGAAATGCATTTATTTGAATATGGCCCAATGAAACTTGAATTATGGAAACTCTACAGTATATTATTAAGTACTGGATTTTGACTAGAGTTCACAGTGAATGTGATATGTAAGCAGGTATAAAGCAAAAGTCTTTGTAACCTTGAAAAGCTGGAAATTAATCTTTCCAATTCCTTTTAAAAGCACCTTCGGAATTTGTTAAATTAACAAAAGAGATACAGCTGAAGATACAGTAAAAATAGAAAGAACACAGCAGAAATATTTTAATAAAAGTCTTGTAAAATGGAGCTTATAAATAATGAAGCACTACACTTTAAGCATATATCTTTATACAGAATGTTTATTTAGTGCTCACAGCATGGCAATGATTTACAGACCAGAAGTCAGGGCAGTCTGTGACACAGTAAACTCTTCTGTATATGTGACACTGACAAACAAAGGTGTTTTCTATGCGAGATGGAGATCTGTGATTTTCAGCCACGGACTCCAATCTAATGGGTCTTCATATCATGATAACATGCTCATGATTGAATGCACTTCCTGTGAAGGAAAGACAGGCACTTCTTATGTCAATGGCAGTCACATCCCATGAGAACCTGTCACAACACCAGTATCAGGGTTTGGCATGTGCAAGGCTATGAGACCTGAATTACTTCAAGGAAACACAAGGGAAAGCTGCCACAGAGACTCTGAAACACCACTCCTACAGCTACAGTTTAGGTGAAAGGGTACAGGGCTGTAAACTGCAGCCAACACTAAGGCACTAAGGTACTCAGGTACTGAGCAACACAGCTGACCAAAGAGCCTTATTTTGTCTTCAGTTTATATGATTCATATAGTCAGTAAAAGAAATTCCTCTAGGCCCTGATCCAGTAAAGTGCTTAAAGTGCTTATACCTGAATCCAGATGTCAGTAAGAGAGAGCTCTCAGGAACTGCTTATTATCCTGCAGGTGGAGGAGGCAGCCCCAAGAGCTGGGCTCTGTTTAATGATTGTGTTGACACTGTCAGTCTACCTCACTGCAAACGGAGAAGAGGGCAGCAAACCAGCCCTGTCTGAGGGCAATAATTAGAAGTTCAGGGCAGTGATTTCTTACTCTGCATCACCACAGTCCTCATGAGCTGAGCTGTCCGTCCCTTGCAGTCTGACAATTTTATCACAACAGAAGGACTACCAGGAAGAAGAACTCATGAACCATTTTCAGACTGCCTGTTGTAGACATCTAGTTGTCTAATGAATCAGTTTCTCTGGAGGATTAGATGGAAATGTGACCCTACTGCATCAAGCTATCTCCTATCGTCATGCATCTCTGTATCATCAAGATATCTCTGCATCTTCTTCTAAAGAAGAACCAGAATGAGTGAAATTTGAAAACAATATTTCTTAAACAATTTGAAACCTTGTATCCAGACATCTAAGTAACTCATTAGCCTCAAATGATGGCATCAGATACTATTAGCAACTTTTAGAGATTAAGTGCTGCTGTAGACCTGTTGTTCAGCTTTATTTGGAAAAGTTTGGACACAAAAAGAATTTAGTTAGAGCAAAATTGTCTGATTCCATTTTGCCAGCAGAGATCATAAGACACACACAAGTAAACTTGTTATACATTTTAAGGTTGGTAATGCCACACATGCAATCTGTTTTTTTGGTTTTTTTTTGTTTGTTTATTCATTTGTTTGTTTTTGAACTGCATTCTGAGGGAGTGCATCAGTTCAAGCAATTTCTTCCCAAAGACGGACTTTTTTTTCTACAGTTCTTTATCTGTCTTGATTTTTATGTGACATGTAAAGAGAATATTGAATGCCAGTTAGAATGTATCATCTTCCTAGATGTTGATTTTCCTTGAGAAAGGACAATGGGGAAGAGCTGTCCACACAGATCTGTATGAATTTTTGTACGTCAGCTTTCATCTCTGTAGGAAATCCAGTGTTTTCATGTTACTTCCAGATTGACAAATGGCAGGGAATGGCTTGCCACTATTTTGTGGCAATAATAGTTTGGCACTATTTTATGGATCTAGCTGCAGGCAAACTGCAGACATCTATCATCTTGGAAGGAAAACAACTCTCCTGCACACCCACTGGGCATGCCAATAGCCTTCATTATAAGATTCCAGTGGATGCCATAGGAACTTTTCTAGCTCACTGTCACCTATAAGGAAAAGTTGAGTGCTTTAAATGCAGCATTATAACTTGATCTGAGGGCAAAGACACACTCTTAATAAGCACCATTATACATGGTCTTACCACATAATCTCCCTGCATCTTAGAAACTGGCTGAGCTCTGACACATAAAGAAATGAAAGCAGCACAGTGGGACCTGGATGGCCTCAAGAACAATATTTCTTGAAGTACAAATTTTTGCAAAATCTGATTATTGAAATGTTCTCTATGTGTTTGTTCAAAGAAGTTAATTCCCAAGGAAGTAGAAGGGAGATAGATATCCATGGTTTCATTCTTATCCTGAAACAATGCACAAAAGATAAAAAGAATCTCTAAAAAGGTATAATCCTACCATGTTAAAACCACGCAATAAGTTTGAGCCATTCATTGCATTTACTCTAGATACTATTTAGATAAATCATTTTATTGGAGCTTTTTGAGAAAAAAAATATTCTGCAGTAATTACAGGAATGTCTATCTATCTCTCTCTCTCTCTATAAAATTCTACAGTTATTCTACATGTTTGAGACAAAAAGCATTTAGAAGATACAAATAAAAATATTCCATGTACAGCTACCCAATGGGATTTTTTGACAAAACAAGATAGATTTTGTCAAGAGGAAGAATTTGTAAAAAAGCAATCTTTCACCTGCAGTTTTGCAGTTTTGACAAAGCAAAAGCTCTTAGTGGAACAGCTTTACATCAAGTCTTCTTATGAATGCCAGGTTAAGAATTGCCAGGGAGTTGAAATGTTCAAGAATCTAATAATTTTCTTTAACTTCCTGGTACAGATACAGCTTTTCCAGAAAATTCCCTTTTTATCTTGTTGTAAAGTAGGGCTCCATTTAATGCATGTAAACGAAGTGAACATTCAGGAACCAGATAAGAAGATCATTTGTAAATTAGCAGATTCAGCTACTATAGAGCTCTGGATATACTTAGAGCTCTAGACTAATGCAGTCAGGATTGGGCATAATCCAGACAATTTGGGGACTAAATTGATGGTAATCACCAGCTTTTACTTAGTACATAATGGCTGCTGTATTCATGTCCACTTCACAAAAGTGTGTCATTCTGTAAAGGGTTTTGGAATAAACTGAACCTAAACATTATTATGTGCAATGAAGCCCTTTTTGCAGCTGTATCTAACCACAAAACTTCATCTTTTATCCCATTCAAATCATGAAAACTAAAGCAAACAAAGATCTTATTTCATCCTAGCAGGTTGAGAAAGTTGGATTTAGGATTTAAGATCTCATCTGAACAATTCCTACATGGAATTGCATAAAACTGCATCCTGCTCAGAAACAGAAAGGACAGGAACAAACCTGTAAGGACTTAAGTCTGTGATGGAAAAGTAAAGAGTTAACAACAAAACTGCTGAAGTGCACAAGCTCTCCTGGGCTGATGTGCCAGACGGATGACAGAAAAGCCTATCAGAAAAGCAACGGATAGATTTTGGGTGCTTTCCCCAAAAACAAAGGAAAGGTGGAAGTCAAGCCGAGGCAGGACTGTCCGGCTTTGCTAACATTTTCAAAGACCCAGCTCTCTAAAGAACTGATGCTCTTGCAAAGCACCCTATAAGGGGTCAAACTTGCCAGAAGATGCTGGAAAGAGCACCTTGTGACAATGAGCATATCACAGTCACATACTCCTTTCCAAAGGGTATAAAGGACAGACTCTAGTAGTGATGAGTTGAGCAGGGATCAGGAGCAACACTTGACCAGCTCCTCCAGATGGACCGTGAATATCCCTTCTCTCCCCTTAACCTGGGACGCTAGCCTAAGGTAGCTCCTCATGAGGTTGAGAGTCCCCTGTACATTCAGGGTGTAAGAGCGCTCAGTTGCAGCTCCTTGCAAGGCTGAGAGTCCCCTGTACATTTATGGTGTGAAATTGCTAGCATTTTCATCTCCTTGAAAGAGGCTCCCGTACACACAGAGTGAAGTAACAAGCTACAGCGTTTTGCTTTTACTTTATTTTATCTTTCTTTTCTTTGCCTTTCTTTGCTAATTGCCAGTTGCTAATCACTAATTGGTAAGGCCATCCCTATAACAATCACTCCAATTAATTGTGGATGTTGCTCTAACAAAGATCTTGCACTGGTGAATAAAAAAATCAACTAACTAAAGCCCCTCTGGATTATTTTACTATCTCCTTTTAACAGCAGGATAGCACGACAGCTTATAAATGTACAGACATGATGCTCAACAGGATCTTCCTAGTATTATTACTCCTGGCAATAATATATAGAGAGATATCAAATGAGATGATATGTAGCACCAGACTGACAAAAATGAAAGATGCCTCCAAAGGCAACTTTGATGGCCTTTGATGGAAAGTAAAAAGACTTTGTGGACAAACATCTGTCTAAGCCTTTATCCAAATATTTTTATCTGGGAACAGTAATCTCTGGGAGCATATGTAGAGACTCCCTGTATGACTTGATAGGGCCACCTCCTATTACAATTTACAACCCTTGTTTTTTGATTGCTTCATTGATCATTGAAAGTGGCCTCATCACCCACAGAACTCATCACCCACAACCTAGACCAGAAAATAGATCTAGGTACTTTATGCAAGATGAAGACATGGCACTCAATATACTCTAGGAAGGGGTAACCTCCAATAATAGTATATAACAGAATCATAAATTTAGCTAAAGGTTCTAAACTGATCACATAAAAAGACATGCAGAGAACTGTTTTGTTTGAAAAGTAAGTGTCTTTTTTCTGATCAGCAGGGTTGAGCTGATATTCCCTTCTGTTCAGAATGGTCATACTTATGATTAAAATCATACTTATTAATAAATTCTTCCACAATTGCTTAAATAGTTCAGAAGACTCCTGCTGTTCTTTCAGCTACTTCAAAGAAAACTTGGAGAAAAGCTACATACCTGAGGGACAGTTTTTATTCACATCTTGTCCTGAATTTCTTCATTGTCACGGTAGCTAATAAAAGGAATATGCATCAATCAAAAAATGGGCAGGCTAAATAATTAAACCTCTTTCAAAGGAAAAACTACTCATCAGCAAGTTTACTATTTCACATTAAAAATTACCATATTTGAAATCACACTGAAATGTTACTGTATTGCAGTAATTGATCTCACTGACAAAACTCACCAAAAAGTAGGCAACAATTCATAACCCTCATAAAGAATGGCAAATACTTTGCAAAATCATAATACGAATAATCTGAGATGCATGTGATGCTTCCTTAAAATGCATGAAGGCTGGTCTCTGCAGCTACAAAATGTTCTCATACCTAAAAGAATGAAAGATGATTCTGTGTTTAACATTGGGATTTTTCAAAGCTGAGCTCTGGACGTACAGTACTTTGCTCTGTAAATCCTTCACCAGGACTTATTCAGTATTACCAGACCTTTACCAGGATTTATTCAGTATTACAGAACTCTTGGCTAATTTCTCCTGCAATTCTGGTCTCTTTTCAAAGTGCTCTGTGTGACTCACAAGTGTCCAAAAGAACCTCTTGAGATAAAATGCATTAGTCCAAGAATTTGTTCTGGGTATCAGAACAAATAGGGTAATTCTTCAATCCATTCAAGCATCCACTTGATCCTGATTGATTGGAAGTCATTTAGAAAGGAATAGTCAGAGGGATGAGTGCTTAGAGAAAAAGTATTCATTAACATACAGTAACCAGTGTCCTGAGATGTGTTATCCTGGCACAGCTTTGCTACCTGCCTTCCTTTTCACCTACTCATATTCTATTGTATAATCCTGAGTCTGTGAAAACTCTTGAACTTGTACACTGACTGGTCTGGAAAGGTGTCTTGTTGGCATACTCAAAAATCTCCTTTCTAACTCTTTTGAGTCCATACACGACCTATAATGCAATAAATGCAGCAATGACCTGGAGATTTTTCAAAGTTCTCACAAAGCTAGAATACTCCATCACTGTAAGATGAGTAAGTTTGCCTCAAGTGTTCCTATTTGATCTGTGATCAAATAATTGGTTTGTCAATATTTAAAGTCATAATTTTCTCTTATTAACCCATTAGGATTACAGCATGTTCCCCCAGTTTATGATAAAATATCTCCTGGCAGACTCAATGTCACCTTTTGAAAGTAACCTTATAGGTGCAGTGTCCAATCTCTCTGGTTTATGGTGATGTGCCAGTTAAGCAATCTTTTCCAGACCCACTATGACCATCATCCCATTTATGGATGTCTACGAAAGGAGTATGAAAGGACTTTACAACCATAAGCAAGATATCTGCATAAATAGGTAACTCCTTACCCAGGCATTTAAGCATAGATGATTACTATGGATGGATAACTCCTAATATTGACATTAGAGTAAATTCCCCAAATGCTTCAATATTTTACTAAATATGCAAGGATTTAGTGAAAGGAAAAATCTGCAAGGAAAAATGTTGCCTGCAATTTCTTTCCAAGTGAGATGGTCCTGGAATTGCAGTGGTATTGAAGGGGTATTTTTTTTAACAGATCATATTCATAATACAGAGAATGAGCTGAAACAAAGCATTCATTAAAAGCCCAGAACCAAGATATTTTGCAGTTGTGTTCAGTGCAAATGGCTTTTAATTATTGTTGATCAGGGTTTTTAAGCTGCTGGGTTGTATGTTCATGAAAATCACCTGGGAATTTCTATTACTCATTGAGATGTTATTACAAGCTAAAAAAAACCAATCTCTTTCCTTCTTATTACCTTGAAGGTATTTTTTCAAAACACACTCGAATAAATTATGTAGCTTTGTAATTATTACCATTGGTATTGTCTGACTCCTATAATAAACAAAAAGAATTCAAAACATTTGTGAGCTGGCTATTGAAAAAAATTGAAAAATATTACTAGAAATGTCCAAACAGACATATCTTTGTAGGTTATCTTGAAATCAAGAAAAAAAAAATCTATAAAAAAAAACACTTCAACCAGTTTTACACCAGCATAAACTTTACGTAGGTCTCTAAGCCTAGTATTTCTGACTTCCTGGTTGCTTCCAAAAGCCTTTTGCAGAAAACAAAAGCTACCAAGATTTGATCGAAATTAGGTTTAACAAAGGCCTTCGGGGTCAAGTATTGGTCAGATATTAGAATAGAAGCATCTTTCATTTGCATTGCTCTGGTCATTTTTATTGTAATATCTCAGGACTGTTCCTCTCCTGTAGCCAGGCCAGTGGGACTGAAAACAGTTCTTCCTTCCTTCCTTCCTTCCTTCCTTCCTTCCTTCCTTCCTTCCTTCCTTCCTTCCTTCCTTCCTTCCTTCCTTCCTTCCTTCCTTCCTTCCTTCCTTCCTTCCTTCCTTCCTTCCTTCCTTCCTTCCTTCCTTCCTTCCTCCTTCCTTCCTCCCTTCCTCCCTTCCTCCCTTCCTCCTCCCTTCCTCCCTTCCTCCTTCCTTCCTCCCTTCCTCCCTTCCTTCCTCCCTTCCTCCTCCTTCCTCCTTCCTCCCTTCCTCCCTTCCTCCTTCCTCCCTCTCCTTCCTCCCTTCCTCCCTTCCTCCCTTCCTCCCTTCCTCCCTTCCTCCCTTCCTCCTCTCTCCCTTCCTTCCTCTCTCCTCTTCCTTCCTCTCTCCTTCCTTCTCTACCTTCCTCTCTCCCTTCCTTCCTTCCTTCCTTCCTTCCTTCCTTCCTTCCTTCCTTCCTTCCTTCCTTCCTTCCTTCCTTCCTTCCTTCCTTCCTTCCTTCCTTCCTTCCTTCCTTCCTTCCTTCCTTCCTTCCTTCCTTCCTTCCTTCCTTCCTTCCTTCCTTCCTTCCTTCCTTCCTTCCTCCCTCTCTCCCTCCCTCCCTCCCTCTCTCCCTCCCTCCCTCCCTCTCTCCCTCCCTTCCCTTCCCTTCCCTTCCCTTCCCTTCCCTTCCCTTCCCTTCCCTTCCCTTCCCTTCCCTTCCCTTCCTTCCCTTCCCTTCCCTTCCTTCCCTTCCCCTCTCCTCTCCTCTCCTCTCCTCTCCTCTCCTCTCCTCTCCTCTCCTCTCCTCTCCTCTCCTCTCCTCTCCTCTCCTCTCCTCTCTTCTCCTCTCCTCTCCTCTCCTCTCCTCTCCTCTCCTCTCCTCTGCTTGCCCATTTGGTTTTCAAAATAGCTCTGTTCTAGGAAAGGTGAGCATTTGTGTTCCAAAGCTTTCCTGTGATTTGTGAAATGAATGATCCTCATATTCTGCTCCAGGGTGTCTTCATATACTGCAAGTTCTGCAAATACCTAAGTGATCTGCAGATGGTGAAAATTAGGAATCATTTATACTGACTTTGCAAACTGAATAACCTCATCCTCCTGGCAAGTGAGTGGGTGTAATGGAGTCAGACCGAATATTACCTGAGTGCTCAGAAACTCTGTCATCTTGTACTTTGCACCATCCTACGCTTTCCTGTTACTTATTTTTCTTGCTAACTATGCCTCACTTGATTTTAGTATTTTCATCAAACCGTGATCATTTGCTGCTTATGGTAGCCAGTGTTAGTGGTTGTGTTTCTCGAGGCCTGGCAATCTTAGCTATTTGCATTCTGAAAATATGCATAAATGTATTGCATTTTTGTGTGTCTCAGTGTGTCTAGACACATTATGAGTATCAAGATAACATGTAAGTCACATATATTTAGACTTCTTCTTACACCTCCTTAGCAATTCCCCTGACTTTGTCAATCATATGCTGGTTTCCTATTTCCTTTTTTTCTTTTTTTAATTCTTCAATTTCTTTTGTTACATTTGAGGAAATTTAAGAACACCTACCACGGTTATTTTTATATCAGGAGACTAAATCCCTACATCATCTCCCTACACCCAGAAAAAATACTTCACAAGGTACAAAATAAATATTTAGTTGTCATTTGGGAAAATTATTTTTAGAATTTAAGCTTTAATTAAGGTGTTATCTAGAATAAATCTTTATTTTTATTTTTTTGTATTTTAATAATCAGCTGAAACTTCCAACCATCATAAGCATAGCCTTAGTGTAAAAAGATTTTCTATAGAGATTTTCTAATAGAAAATTTTCTGTACAGCTTACAGAAGAGGTGGAAGACTCCATCCCCCAGGCCAGAGCATGTTGAACCCTGATAACAAGCTTCCTAGCACTTATTACTAGTTCAAGACCAGCTCAGGGTATCATCTTCCAATTCTACTTGTTATTTCATAGAAATGTACAGTTATTATGAAAGAAGAAATATTTTCAGTTTGCTCCTTTTTGTCATCTATATCACCAGTTCACCGCATAAGCATTAAAATCAGATTTCACCAGCAGGACTACCTGAAACAGAGAGGGAAACTTCTTTGGTAGAAGGAAAACACTGATACTCAATGAACAAAATGTGCAACCAATCTCATTGTGTACAGCAGAAAAATAGAGTGCATTTACCACTTTTCTACAGAAGAGATTTTTCAGAAGATCGTAGTCAAGCCAAATCTCTGACATTATAGTAATAAATCAGTCATCACATGGGCCCATTCCTCCATGCAATCCTTCCTTTCTTCCCTCACTGCAATTCAAATGATATTAGATACAACAGAAATGAGAACCCATTTGCAGGCACCAGTATTCTGCAAATGATACAAAAGCATCTGTCACACCTCAGCATTGGGAGTTCCAGTCATTAATAAGATTCTTGATACCTTATAAGTCCCCTAATATGCTCTTTATTTTATGCGACTGACTTGCCCTAAAAGTGTAAATTATATTTGTGTAAATATTATTTTCATCATATGATAGTTACTTATTAGTGAACATAGGGAGAAAATACATGTATATTTTAATAGACAAAGAAGGCTCTGCAAGTGCAGAAGAGTGGAAGAGTTAAGATATAATAATTATTGCAAATAATAAACCAAATCTTTATTATCATTGGAGCTGGACAGAGGGCTCAGTGCATGCAAATAAATTAAAACATAATAAGTAAAACAGTGATTTTTTAAAAAATATAAATAAGGGGTCAGGAAATATAATTAATTACAGAGACAAAGTATCACAATGATAAAAAATATGTGTGGTAATATCATACCTGTTACCTTTGGCAGTACATTAGAGAGCTTTTCTTTTACACTATCGTGCTTTGATCCTGTAATCATTGCCATGTCCTGGTGTTAATACAAGCCCAAGGACTATAAAAGTGGCTGCACTGTCAGATTTCTGGGCAGATCTTCAAGTGTTCAGTTACACTGTGAACACTCAGACACTGTCGAGCTGCAAGGCAGTGGGTCTGCATACTCAGTACATCTTTCCACATTAAAAAATAAAATAAAATAAAATAAAATAAAATAAAATAAAATAAAATAAAATAAAATAATAAAAAAATAAAAAAATAAAAGTAGTGGTGTATCTAGAACTTTTCAGTCACACAGGGAAGTAAGTTTGGGTCAGGTATGTGGTTACCTTTACTAAACTATGGCACGTATACTGGCATGGTAGTCAGTATTGGGCTGCCTGGCTGTAAGAAGGGACCCAGCAGGGATTATTTGCACTGGCATCGTTGGCTGCTCTGTGATTCATGCCAACACTGCCCCGTCCTACTGTTTAGATGCCAAGACTGCTAAGGCTCTGTAGCCAGTTCACATCTGCAAAGAGCTCCTGGCCTACTCCATGCTCCAGTTCCATAGTTATGTGGTATTTTTTGCTTTGTGGCACTCAGCTATATGAGGATTTTAGCATACAGCTGCTGGAGTTAGCAGTTCAAACAGAAATTTGTTCTAGATAACAGAAGAGCAACTCAAACAAACAACCAAAAAGCAAACAAACAATTTCCTACGTTAATTTTGGATCAATATGGCATTCATACATGTTTTATATTTCATCATTTAACCGTTGTATATGTCACACGTATATACCTGAATTTGCTGCTTTCCCTTTGTGTAGACCTCATTGAAGATATTGTGATGCTTAGGACAGCAGTTCTTTTACTAAATTACACAATAAACAGTTTTTAACCCTATTAAACAGTAAAATGTGCATTATCTTTATATCCTTTTCAATTAAATGTTTGATGCTAATTTTGAATTTCTCTCTGTGAGAAAGGTTAACATTTCACTGTGGCCCACTGATTTAAAAGGCTTCGAGACCTTTCCTTCATATCTTCTTGCATCTTTTATCCTAGTGCATAAGACTGAGATATAGAAAACTGTTAGCAATAGTTCCTCTTGGATCCAATTATCATTGCATCAGACACTCAGGTTATAGCATTGGATGAGAAATTCAAGAATAACTGTCTTGCAGTGAATGATGAAGCATGTTAATATACCAGATGGGTGTGGTTGATTGATTGGGTATCATGGGCTCTTGCCTAGTGCCTGTGGTGTTTGAGACATAACTAATTTAGCAGTGTGCAAAGTCATCATGTCTGGAGTAGATGGGTGAAAATAGTATATTCGGGAACTTGATATTTGAAACTGGGGAGCTATGCACTATGATTTTCATCACAGTAACTTTCACTAGATCATAGTTCAGATATACAAAATGGAATAACATAAATCATAAACACCTCTGCAAACCAGGATGGTGCTGGGGACTATGCAGTTTATCCAGCCATGCAGTGAAAATGAGCACCTGTCCATGCAAACTGCTATTTCTTTGCCAGTTGATGGTAGAATCTATTTGACCCTGATTTAGCTGCCTAGCTTTGTTATTAGTTCACTGAAATGTTAATGCTTGGACTTTAGAGATGGATTATGCCCCCTTAGAGATATGTCCACATACAAAAACACTGAATTCCCAACTGTTAACAGAATAGATGACTCAGAAGACCTGCAGAGGAATATGAAGTTTTCCTAATCTGTAGGAGTAGTAGCTCCCTCTGTTAACTGTAGAAGCAATAACCGTAGAAGATATCTTCAGAGGCAGAATCAGGATGAACCAGCCTGCCTATCTCAGGAGCCTACCTTTTCCTGTGGGCAAACAGAGAATCAGTAGCAAAAAGTGAGCAGCTCCATCCATGAAATGTCTTATCTCGCTGAATCGTCCTGTTCCTCAGAATGGTAGAGGTTTCCTGTAAATCCTGGGTAATAATTAATAGACCTGTGCAGATGTATTGATCCCACAGGGTCTCGCAGGTTGGACTGAATGCCTAAATTTGGGCTGCTCTACTTATTTATTAGAGAACTATGATGATGTTCCCTGCCATCTTCTGTAACATATTACAAGAAATAAGAGACCACAGCCTCTAGGCTTTTTAAGATACTATCTATGTCTTCTGCTGAAATGAGCCTCACATGCAAAAGTTACAGAATTAGGATAGGTTTAGAATCCAGCCTATAAACTGATCTTTCTCCTGAAAGAGGAAATTCTAAGATCCTAGATGTTGTATACTTTTTAAAATCACGAATGCCCTTATATTTCAAGGATTTGGCTTTCCAATTCAATTTATAATCTCCTTCTCAGGAAGATACCCTAACTGCTGGATTGTAGACAGTCCTTTTTGTAAGAAAAGTTAGTTGCATGAATCGTAGCTAAACTTTGATTAAGCAATGGTGCAGTAAATTAAGTAATAATTGTTATCCTGCATATGTAAGACATCATACTATATCTTTTAAAAACAAAGGTGTTGGGCTGCAGGTAAACTTTATAAAACAGTATGGGATGTCTGCCCTCCTATAAGTGTCTCTCCATTAAAAAAACCCCGCAACTTCAACCTACAGAACACCTAGAGCTTTAAGCCTCAGTGAGTTATTTAACAATATCTTTTCTTGTAAACAGCTGATTATTGCCCTTTTGGAATTACTCTGTGCTTCTGTTAGCAGTTTATATATTAAGCATTGTACTACTATTTTTCCTATTTTCACATTTCTGAAGTATCTTAATAAAATACAGTTGTAGTCTACCACCAACAGTAGTTGAATTCTCATATTGGTTTTTATTTTCTCTGTTTCTTTCAAGAATGACAGAATAATCTTTGAAGAACAAGAGCATAGGAATATGAAAACATGTCCTACTACTATCATGCTTATAAGGAAACTCTAAGGATCATATTCTTTTCAATTGGTCTTGAAACAGTTTTGCAGTAAATGTCATTTGTTTTACATAAGTTCTACAGTGTTCAGCTGATTATCTTACTGCCTTTAAAGAGAGAGTTAAATAAATTGACTACATTTACCAGTTTTCCCTCATAATCAGACTGTGTGCAGAGGTTTGTTCCCAATGTTGTTTATAAACATGCATGCATCTTATATAAATTATGTAAAGTATGATGTGTACCCATTCTTTAAATGGTACCTTTGGGATACTGTGGGCCTTGAAGATAAGGATGGAAACCATAAATCTAATTTCATAGGTTTACTTAGCTGTACACAGAGTCCAGAACATGCGGTAGTGTTTTCATTGCAGCCAGCACTCCTAAGGAGTCAAGCTTCAGTGCTCTGGGCCAGATGAAAATCTCTAAGTCTGGAAAGTTTCCTTTCTGGTTACACTGCTACACTGCAATATAAATACTGTAAATGTATGACATACTAAGGCCTTTTTTTTTTGGCAAGATAAAATAGGTTCTTCTAGCCAGCTGATGACGTTAGAAAGTACAGCTCAAAAATCCAAGTCAGTGAGTAAAAATAGATTGCAATTATATCACACTGCTTCATTTCCATTCATGTGTTGAATGGACTCGAACTTTGAACCACATGGGTTGGGGTGATTTGGTCATACATAGTGACAGACAGGTAGATAATATGTAGACCTTTTGCAGTTAACATTTTAATCTGAACATGTTGCCTCATAGCTGCCTACAGAAGCACAGTACAGCTAGAAAGACAAGGTGTCCCAGATGATACAGGTACAGTTTCTCAACACTATCTATTAAATATGTCTTTCTGGGAAAGAACATTGCAAGTATAATGGAATAGGGTCACCTCTTGCAAGTAAGATTATAATCTCCTATGGATAACTCAATATAATATTTCAGACATGTACAAAAGAACGAGAATGTCTGTCTATCTTCCGTCCATTCATGTAAGAGGACAGACTCTACCATGGCCATTGGTGAGATTTCAGTTCTGGGACTGGCTGAGAAATATTTTGTTGGATCAAGGATATTAGCTTTAATCAGATAAATTTAAAAGTCTGTATACTTTTCTCAGAAATGTAACTTTTGATACTAAATTGTAATATGGCTATATCAATATGGACAGGGTAAATTTCCTTGGTTTTAGTAACAACATTAGAGGAGAATGGAGAACTACTTTTCTCATGAAACATCTTGATTTTAGTTAGGATAAATACCTGTTGCTTATGATTCTGGAATACAAAGGCCATATTTAAAGCTATCTTTCTTGATATTTTAATATTTTAAGATCTAATTTTGCTTTCTACATAAAGGTTATTTTCCCTCTTATATTTCAAAATTTACTTATATATATTTCATACATATTTCCACATTTACTTGAGACATATATTCATGCTTTCTTTTTATTTGTTCGTTTGTTTGTTTTGTTGTTTTTTGATATCTTATTCCCTAAACCAGTGCTACAAATCTGGACAGAATGTTATGTACCTCTAGAATATTTGTTTATTTGTCATTCAGGTTCTGGGCACATTTGCTAAAATCAAATAACGTGCAGAACAAAATCTCTGGTTGGAATATTAGAGTTTCCCTAAAAGAGTTACAAAATACAAGAGCCTTTAAATATCCGCTTCTTTCAAAACTGCTTTCTCTTTTTTCCCTATTTACATCTGTATCCTATAATTGCTGTAACTGATACTATCTCACCTGTATTCAGTCCCATGATAAAGTCAATTTGATTTAAAGATTTACCATTCCTGCTAGATTTTTTAAGTTAGAATGACCAGCTAGAATATTTGTAAAATTTAAACAGAAAGAATAAAATGGGACAAAAATAAAACATGTGATTTTAATAAAGTACATGTTGGAATAATTACCATGTATGGGACTAGACTGTACTAGGAAAAGTAATGATACCTTCTAGTTCTATGTGTCTTCTACCTGAGCATGTCAAAATTCTTTTATAACTGTTAATTAACTTGGCTTCTCAACCTAAGGAAAGTAAGTATCATTACCTTAATTTTATATTTAGATGAGATTCTTTTTTATATATATCTAAAGACCTCTGGAAAAATGATCTCACAGACAGCACACTTTTAATAAACACAGCAGCAAAGTAACATAACCACAATGTGGTGAAGTTCCCAGATTACCACTACCATATGTAGTCTAGCATAATGATAATTACATAGAAACAGAATGGTTGAGGTTGGAAGGGACCTCTAGAGATCATCTAGTCCAACCCTCCTGCTCCAGCAGAGACACGTAGGGCACGGGGCAGAGGGTGGCATCCAGGCAAGTTTTGAAGATCTCCAAAGAAGGAGACTCCACAGCCTCTCTGGGCAGCCTGTTCCAGGGCTCTGTCACCCTACCCTGTCACGGTAAAGTTCTTCCTCACATGGAGATGGAACTTCTTGTGTTTCAACTTGTACCCATCACCCCTTGCCCTATCCCTGGCCACCACTGAGAAGAGTTTGGCCCCATCCTCCCTACATTCTCCCCTCAGGTACTTGTATATGTTGATCAAGGCTTTTAACATCATCCCTCACAACATCCTCCTTGGCAAGCTCTGGAAGTGTGGCTGGATGGCAGAGCTCAGAGGGTGGTGATTAGCAGTGTAGAGTCTAGTTGGAGGCCTGTAGCTAGCAGTGTCCCCCAGGGGTCAGTCCTCGGTCCAGTCCTGTTCAATTTATTCATCAATGACCTGGATGAAGGCATAGAGTGCTCCCTCAACAAGTTTTCTGATGATACCAAACTGGGAGGACTAGCCGATACCCCAGAGGGCTGCGCTGCCATCCAGAGAGACCTGGACAGACTGGACAACTGGGCGGTGAGAAACCTCATGAAATTCAACAAGGCCAAGTGCAAGGTTCTGCACCTGGGGAGGAATAACCCCAGACACCAGTACAGGCTGGGGACCGACCTTCTGGAGAGCAGCTCTGCGGAGAAAGACCTGGGTGTCATGGTGGACGACAAGTTGACCATGAGGCAGCAGTGTGCCCTCGTGGCCAAGAAGGCCAATGGGATCCTGGGGTGCATTAAGAAGAGCGTCTCCAGCAGGTCGAGAGAGGGGATCCTGCCCCTCTACTCAGCCCTGGTGAGGCCGCATCTGGAGTATTGTGTCCAGTTCTGGGCTCCACAGTACAAGAGGGATGTGGAGCTGCTGGAGAGAGTCCAGCGCAGGGCTACAAGGATGATCAGGGGCCTGGAACATCTGCCCTATGAGGAGAGGCTGAGGGAGCTGGGCCTGTTCAGCCTGGAGAAGAGAAGGCTGAGAGGGGATCTGATCAGTGTCTATAATTACCTCAAAGGAGAGAGTGAGGAGGATGGTGCTGGCCTCTTTTCACTGGTGGCGACCGACAGAACTAGAGGAAACCGCCAGAAACTGAAGCATCAAAAGTTCCACAGGAATTTAAGGAAAAAACTCTTAACAGTGAGGGTGACAGAGCCCTGGAACAGACTGCCCAGGGAGGTTGTGGAGTCTCCTTCTCTGGAGATCTTCCAAACCCGCTTGGACGCAGTCCTATGCCACGTGCTCTAGGTGACCCTGCGTGTGCAGAGGGGTTGGACTAGATGACCTCTAGAGGTCCCTTCCAACCTTAAGCATTCTATGATTCTATGATCAGATCTCCTCTCCCAGGCTAAACAGGCCCAGGTCACTTAGTCTTTCCTCATAGGATAGATGCTCCAGTCCCTTAATCACCTTTGTTGCTCTCCGCTGGATCCTCTCTAGAAGCTCAATGTCCCTCTTGCACTGGGGAACCCAGAACTGCATCCAATACTCCAGGTGCATGAATGCTGAGGAGAGGGGCAGGATCCCCTCCCTTGACCTGCTGGCAACGCTCCTCCTCGTGCAGGCCAGGAGAGCTAGAAAGACCCTAATTAGAAAGAGAATTAGAAAGACTCTTATGATTAACTTCTTATGATCTGAAAATCTGTAGTTGGAAGTCATCAGCTAGGGAAAATCAATATTGCATTACTTAGATCTTTGTGTCAGATTTTCAGCTAGTTGAAACTGATGTACCTCCGTTGACAGTAGTGCTTATTTACACCAGCTGAGAAGATAGGACATGGGGTATGCACTGGGTTTTGCCAGCTGGGTGTCTAACTGAAAACCTTCCTGCCTGTGTTGCACAAACCAAAAATATTCTGCAAACTGGTATTTTCCTGTTACCTTGGTTTATAGCAGTTTATGTTCTTTGCCAGTTACCTAAGCACTTGAGCTAAAGGAGTTCCTGCCTTGCCTTTTACTATTATAGAGAACATAAACTACAGATCAGTCATGAATACCCTCTACTCAGTCACAGATCTATATTTTTTCATGAGATTCTAGACACTTATCTCATTGCTGTCTGGGATATGGAACTACAATTTAACCTTTTTTCATGGTGGGCCTCTTATCAAGACTAGCCCAGATGCAAAGTATCTTCTTGGCCCAGAGAGGATATCAAACTATCCCTTGCTCGTGATTCTAGCATGCTTGAATGTTAATGATCCAAATGGATCCTGGCAGTCATTAACTGGGACACTGACAGATGGCCAACCATTCATATTCTGTTCTGGTGATTATTCTTTCTGCTGCAGTAGTATTAGAGTCAGCTGACATGTTAATCAGATGGTCTGATATGAGTGATGTCTCTGTAATAAATTCACATGTAGCTTCCTTTGCAGTTATCTGTATTTTTTGCAGCTGTGCCTCCAGCCTCCACCATCTCACATTCCCTATTTTCCAGTCTGACTGTGTAGTTTGCTATATCCTTCCTCTCATCAAGGATCCTCTCTATCACTAGGAAATAAAAGAGGAAAAATGATATACTAGTCAGAGAAGTATTTTTGAAAATCTGAAATAGTCATTAAAAAGCGATACAGATTAACCCTATCTTACAAAATGAAAACCTGCAACAGAATTATGATCACAGAATCATAGAATAACAGATTGGAAGGGAACTTTGCAGATCATCCAGTCCAACCTCCCTGCACAAGCAGAGTCACCTGGACCACATTGCACAGATGATCCTCAAAGCATTGACATGCGAAGGTATTGTTCATTGGAAAATGTATATGTGATGAGTTTTCTTCTGTCTCTGGTTTGGAGAGGACTAATGCAACACTGAGAAACAGAGTTTGGCTCTCCTCTATACTGCTTACTTTGCACCAGGCAACACCTTTGCACAATTTACAGCAACTCCTTGCTATGTTGTCAAAAATAGTAGCTATCAATCATAACTGTATTTCCTATGAAATTATATTTCTGTAGATTTTAGCAAAGACCTCTGTCCTGAGTGGGCAGAAGGTGGCTGAGACAAATATAAGCTTTTGAACTTCAAAAGGCACTTGAATTTGTGAATATGCACTCTCTGAACTAAAGCTCTATATTATCACCATCTGCATTCAGAGTGGTTTATGAGTTTGCCCTATTTTATAAGAGATGCCATAAGTTGTCAGCTTTACATATTTTAGCTAAATGTATGATATAGGGAAGGCTTGAAAGAAGTGGATAATGCTTGGAAGAGTGAGTATTTTTCAGCTTTTAGTAAATATAATCCTTTTTAAAATAATCTCTTCAATGTTTATTCAGAAACATATCCACATATTATTATTTTTAAATGTCAATTTTTAACAGTGATGCCTTTTGATCTTCTATTGAAGCTTTAAAGCATTCATACAAGACTAATGCTAAACAACAAGCAAAACAACATGTCCTCTTTAAAGAGCAGCTCTACTCTAAAAATTATACCACTGGATTGAGCAGATTTTGCCCTCACGAATATTCAGAATCATATCCGCTGAGGCTAGTGAGAAACCACGGTTTTTCTGCTTTCTACCTCTGACAATGTCACAATAACAACTCTAGTGAAATATGTGATGGAGCAAAATAAAATCCGATATATTAAAAGAATGATGGACTGTGGAGGCATAGTACCTTGTCAGTAGATAATAGATGCCTTGTTAGTAGATAGTTAATCGCAAGAACACCTTAGCAGTGCACGGTTGATGGGCTGACCCCAAGGACTAATGTCTTATCAGCAAGGAGCAAAGCAAGAAAAGGAGGACTACAACCACATGTGGAATGTCTTGTTAGCAGATAAGGAACACAGCAAGGAGAAGAAGATAACCACAACTGCATGGCTGGCAAGATGCTGATTGATTGTAATTTTAGCAACACTTGTGTTAAAAGAGTATAAAAAGGAGATGGTTTGAGAATAAAGTTGTCTCACTCTGCATCCCAGACTGAGTCCGTTCTTTCACAAGGTGCAACAATGGACTGGTAAGCCCTTACTTATATGAACCATTATCGTTACTGCCAAAACATCTTGACAAAGTCAAAAATGCAGGGCCAATGGCATCTGTATAAACTTACTGCAAAGTAGGGCGCACTTGAGGTTTCTCTGGTATCTAACTGGTCTGTTGAAACTTCTGTATGGGTGATGAGATTTTAAAAAGGGTATAACTCAACTTAGCCGTTGGATTTCAAGTTGAATTTTCAGAGTTGTCATTTAAGAACATAAAGGGTTTTTTTGTTTGTTTGTTTTTTTTTTTTGTCCCATTTTCCCTGTAGGTCTTATTTACAGTTTGGCTTGTATACATTCAAAGTAAAAATCAGCCAATACTTGAAAGCTGCAAAATCATAAACTCAGGCACTTTCAAATCTATAGCAAACTTAACTCTATTTCATACAATGCAAAAAAGAGATTCATGTGGACATTCCATAACTCCAAAAATAACTATCTCATAACAGGTACAAAACCAGCAACACATTGCTATATAATAACGCAGATACAGGAACACTGAGAAGTATTAGTGCTTTTTTATAAGGCTCTGGTGAATACTAATCTGTAAAACTATATTCTTCTAGTCAGCCATGCTTGAGACAGAGGACCGCAAGCTGAAATGTGTGCAGAGAATGACACTCAGTTGATCAACCTAAATGTGGAAGGAAATAGGAAGAATTTAATTTATTCTAGAGAATAAACACCCCTGAGAGTTAATAATGAACAAATTAATTTTGTTTTTCTAAATACACCAAAATGTGAGCAGGAGGTAGGAAATCTTTTACTACTAAAAAAAAAAAAAAAAAAAAAATTCAAAAGAAACCAAGAGATTAAATGGAGAAGAGAAATGAACATTTCCAGTGTGTGGTGAATTCCATCTAAGGCCAGAATGGGCTTCTGGAAGAAAGAGACAATGAAGACACAGCTCTAAGCTTGGTACCTAAATATAATGAGACAAATCCTCACCAATTTTAGCGCAACAATAAATGAGTATTACAGAAACATTATTTTATCTCTATCCAAAGCACAGGTCAAGAGAAATTCTGAAATAGGATTATATGAAAAGGATTCTAGGATGAACTCATGTCTTGATTATCTTTAAAAATAAAGAATGGATTTGGTGATTCACTTCTATACTCCATCAATTCCCAAACTTACTTTGCTCATTTTCCACTGGTGAATGTAATGGAAGCCACCAATATTTTCATGCAAATGTAATAAATTTCCCATTGCTTTGCTTCTGAAAGGATCTGTGTATCATTTTGGGCACTTTTCTAAATTGTATTTTTAGTATCCTGGGTTATGTTAAGGAACATAACATTGCCAGAAGGTCGAGGGAGGTGATCCTTCCCCTCTCCTCAGCCCTGGAAGACATCTGGAGTACTGTTCTGGGCTACCCAGTATAAGAGAGAGATAGAACTGGTATAGCAAGCCAGTGAAGGGCTACAAAGATGATTGATTAAGGGACTGGAGCATCTCTCTTGTGAGAAAGACTGAGAGAGCCGGCCCTGCTTAGCCCAGAGGAGAGAAGACTGAGGGTCTACCAATGCATATAAATACCTGAAGGGAGGCTGTAGAGAGGATGGCCCAGGACTCTCTTCAGTGGTGGCTGCCCAGTGACATGATAAGAGGCAGTAGGCACTAACACACCAGAAATTCTGCAACACAAGAAAACACTTCTTTATTGGGAGGTTGGTTGAATACTGAAACTAGTTGCCAAGAGAGATTGTGTAGTGTCCATCCTTGGAGACATTCAAAACCTGACTGGCTGTAGTCCCTGGCAACCTGCTGTAGGGATCTTGGACCAAATGATCTCCAGTCATTCTTTCCTACTCTGGCTATTCTGTGATTCTGTGTTTCCTTATTCTCATAATCAGTATTTGCAAATGTATAACTTATAAAAATGAAATGTAATTTCAGATAAAAAAGGTACATAAATCTAAAATTTTACTCTGACAGTTGCACACATTCTCTAACGTAGTTTACATAAGAAAAAAAGAAGTATAAAAAAGTTGAGAAAGAAACGCACATAGTTTCCAGTGTATAAAGCTAGTTGTGGACACAAACAATGACATACACAAACATGCAAGAGCTTTACTCTCCACTACTACTTATTTAAAACTAAGAACAGCTAGAAATAGCCGGGAGCCATCTAGTAATTCTGGATAGTGTGAAAGTGCGAAAATTAAAAAGTAACATCTCAGAAGCCAGATTTGCACTAAGTGTAGAAAGTTGGGTGAATTCTAGAGTAAGCCAGGAAGGAAAGGTGTTTGGAAAATATCTATGTACATATCTATCTATATACAAATATATAGATATAAGTATCTCTATATAAATATCTATATAACTGTCTACAGCTATGTGATCTACGTCTTTGTGATGTACGTTTAAAACACTAATTATACAAAAAAAATACAAAAAATATTATGCACTACATTTTAGACATTTGTAGTTATAAAAAGTCATTAATGCATACATACATACTGATTGTTTTTATCAGAGAATACAATCAAATCTCTAGAAAAAAAAAGACAAAAAAACCAACAACAAAAAAACAACAAAAAACTGTTAGAGAATTAGTTTCTTTTTCAACTCAATAATCTGCATCCTTTTGAAGTCTACATGCAGGAGAAGCTGATCTGTTCCCCGAGTTGTATATGTCAATTAATCTCCAATTCAGACATTTATTTTCTTGTAGTATTATATTTATCCTGATAATGGTTCAAAGTAATTAATAGGCTTGTCCAGTGAAATGGCAAAAGAAACCACCACTCAGATCTCATTGAAATCCATTAGAAGCTTTCTTCCCATATAAGAAGTGAAATAAGAGTCAGATTCAAACTGATCGTGCATTTCTCTGTTGTACAGTATTCAAAACTTTACTTCTTGCTCATATATATCCTCACCAATGTAGATTTGATATGATAGGTTGAGAGTTTCTCAGAGTCACAAAGCAATACCTGGTTTACCAACTGCAGAGGAAAAGATGATATGAAGAGAATTAAATTTGTCTCCTATATCATCCTTCTATCAGCTGGGGCTTAAGAACTAAATCGATAACAAAAAGAGAAAACAGAGGCTTGGGTCAGACTAGCATGTAGTGACCATGTATAACTCTGTAACCTCTGGCATGGACCTTGATGTGGTTTTTGTCCAAGACAACTATCACTGCTAGGCTATGCCTAGGCAGAATTCAGGGGATACCAAAGCAAACCCACCCTTTCCTTGCTATTCCTGTAAATTTCCATATGAGAACAACTTTGGGAATCGATGTCAAACTGGCATCTGGCCACTCAAAGATTTCTTCATATTAAGAAAACCTTGACATCTCCATCAGGCATTTTCCCAGAGGCTTTGTGTTGCTTGAGAAATGTGAAGCAGCCAGTAGAAGGCGACAATAATTTGGCTTCCTGTATTGAAAAATATCAACTTGGACAATGATTGAGACAAGTCTCAAGAGAAAACAGCACAGAAGCTGCCTAATCTCAATGTGAATCCAAATTCAAAATGTGCTTTCAAGTGACTCAGCAACATGTGTTTGAATAATACTCATATTCATGTGTCCCTTTGAAAAGGGATATGAATGCAGTTCACATGCATATATGACAAGTAAACAATCCAACAACTCTGAAAAATAATATCCTGAATCACTTGATGCAGATCTGTGAATTCATTAAACTAAAGGAGATACCATATTTTAAAACTGTTTCATTCTTGGAATTTCAAATGAGAGTTGTTGAAGTACAGTCAGGGTCTCTTCCAAATTTCATTTTCAGTATTTCTCCCTCCTTATTTTCTGTAATGCAAAGTCAGTGCTTGTATAAAAGACAGTTTAAAAGTTTAGTCAAAAAAGGAGGGGGGAATTTAATTATGCAGTGAATTTTATCAAAAATATGCCACAGATGTTCCTCTAAAAATGCATAACTTTAAATTAGCATTTTCTGCAAATAAAAGTGATTCATCTTCAACTCTAGGTCTTCAACAAATTGTGTCATTTCTTACATGGTAATCAGTCACAATTTTAATTAGAAGTTGTCATTCACCCCTACATACCACATCTCTGGCAGAGATCAAGTACGATTTTGTACAGCTGCTATCCTGATTCTCCTGTCATCTTTGGCCTGACTTTGAGTTGCTTCCTCTTTTTTCTCTCTTTTTTAGATAATCCTGCTTCTTCTTCTCACTCCCACTGAGCTGTCAAGAGTTTCAGTGCTGTGATATGAAACCATTGCCTCTGTAAGACTGAAAAAAAAGCCCTACTTGCACTGGATTCTGATCAAAGAGAATCATTTATAGGATAGATGCAGCAGGAACCTCAGGGAGAATTTTTTTTAGCAGCAGGACCATGTGAAATGGGAAAGACAAAGCACCAGACTTTCAAACCTTTTTTAAACTTATAACTACATGATTAATGTTTTTATTGTATAATGTTTGCCTTTTCTTTCTATTTTTTTTTCTTTTCTTGGTGTCTTTCTATTCAATAGTACATCAAAATGGGGTCAAATATATTCAAGTAATTCGGTAAATGGAAATGGAAAAGCTTATAAATCTAAGTATTACAGCTCTCCCTTTGTTCCTTTGTGATGAAGAAAAAAAAAAAAAGAGGAGAGAAAGAGGAAAGAAAGGAAGGGAAGAGAAGAGATGGAAAGAGAAGGGAAGAAAAGGAAAGGGAAGGGAAGGGAAAGGAAAGGAGAGGATTTATGTCAGACAGAACTCAAGGAATACTTAAGGATAGAATGGTGTTGAGCAGACGAAAAGAATGGGTGAGGAATTTTTGCATCATTCCCACTTCTGTCATTCTCAAAAGAATGCAATTATGCTGTGCCACTTTCAATTACCATCCTTGTCATGACTGTGAAGCAGAGGAATGTAAATTCTGAGGTTGCCTAAAAGAAATCTTTAGGTCTCCCCCTAAGTTTTCTGTATGTTGGTTGGCTCATGGCTGTTAATGTCACTGCTACCCTGCTGATTGGCAAAACTCATTGCCATTGGTGGGCCTGGCCAGTCAATAAAATAAGACAAAGGGCATGAAATTAGAGGTTTTTTTTTTTTTTTTTTTTTTTCGGTTTTATTTTCACTCTTTTGACACCGAATTCACATTCAGGTGGATATGTCTTACATCAAAAGTTTGTAATGAATGCAGAACGTGGCATACTCTGAATCTCTTCTTCACTTGGGGATAAATATCAAGTGTGGAAAATGGAAAAATTCTGGGCAATTTCCTTCAAAGTTTTACAAAACTATTTGGACATTTTTGGCAGAGGACGCTGCAGCATGCAAGCACTCAGTGTGATGCCTCTGCAAAAGAGGCAGGGAGTTGTACTTTTTCCCATGTATTTCACCCATTGAAGTTGATAGCACTGTGGGAGAATGGAGCATGCTGATACCCTGTCCTGATTTTTTGTCTGTTTTGGATAAAATGTTATATGAACATCAGAACTGAGACTAAACCCTCACTGTTGCAGGTCATTACTTCATAAAGCCTTTAAGTTACAATCCAAACCTCAGCTTAAAAGCAGCTGCACATTTCCCCCACAAGCCAAATGATCCAAAATCCTACCAAAATATGAAGAAAAATATGCATTTATGCTGTTAAAGAAAAAGGATTTTTGCTTTCAGAAAATTTCTCTGGAGCCATGTTCAATGTCTATTGAGCTGCTGTATACTTGAGATGGGACAGCTGAATAGTTCTGTGCTTGCTTGAAGTCAAGGCCTGTTAGTTACCTTTTCTAGGAGGCTGACAAGGAGAAAGGTGTATGACTGTGATTTGGGAGTGTGGTTCCCAGCATCTAGCTGTTACCCTCATCGATGAATATTAACGGTAGCATCATCATATATGAACACAAATGCAAAATCAGTCTGCTATAGCTTACTCATGCTCAAACAGACCTCTCAAAATGCTGCAGATAAGGGAGTAGAGACATCCACACACCTGAGTTTCTCCTGAGAAGAGCTAAAATCTTAGACTCAACCTAACTCACTTGAACTACAATGCATATAAATAAAAATAGTAGTGATAGGGTGTTCTCTCCAGTAAGTACAACAGTAATCTACCTCAGAATAACAGGAGATGAAACCACAGCTCTGATGTCACTTGAGTATCCAGGCCTGCCTACTATAGGGAATTAAAAATGCTCTATGCTTCCTGCTAAATTTGGGCTATTGTGCAAGACATATACGCGAAGAAGAAAGAAAATAGCTAGGAGGAAGTCTCATACTCAGTGGATGACTATGCAGAGAGGTGGAGTTTATTCTGTTCATGTATTTTTCTGCAGAAAAAAAAAAAAGTTTTCTGCAACTTAAATTTGATCCAAAGAGCAAGAACAGGACTGCCATGCTTTGCACCTCTCCAAGAGCACCCTGGCTGTACCCCAAGCACCAGTGGTAGTTTCAGGCTTTGATTCTTAGCCTCCCATGGGTGCCTGAACACACAGGAGATGTGGCTGCAGTCACTTGTCTGTTTTCCATATCTCATCATCTCAGACACTGTGAATCCCAGTCCTGGAGGCAAACCTTTTCCATTCAATACTGAGGAAATAGCCAGCTAGCAAAGGGAACTTTCGTTACTGGATGCGGATATGCTAACCATTCCTATGTTGAACATAATGACTGTGAAATCCTTTTAGTAGAGATCTACATAGAGGCACACCAACATGTTGAATTTGCCTCGCAGGATATAGTACTTCTTTAAGAATGCGAGCCTAGTTGTCATTGACCTTCTTCCTTATTTGAGGTGACTGAATTATGTAGTTTTCATTTTTATTTATTTTTTATATATACTGTCACCCACCCTGCACTGGTTGTCACTGCACTTTCATGTTGGGAACATGACTGAATTCAGTCTTTTATTTTCCTCTGCTATTGAACACACAAAAATGCAGCAGTATCTTTCAGTCTTTCCTGATCAAAGTTGAATTTCATTTCATCTCTATGAATCTTCCAGTCCCTTTTCCAAATGTGTGGAGTAAATTTATTTTTATCAACTATCAATAATGTCCTTTGGGCTTATGATAGAAAAATGTAAGTCTTTAGTAACATTCTGAAATTCACTATGCACCTAAGAACCTATTTTAAAGACTGCTTCTCTTTTATGCATTTTAATGCATCTATTTATGTATTTTTCCAGGTTCATATAGGTAGAGTAGATACAAAACTAGCATTTTCATGAGACATTGATGGCTATGAACAAGCTACTCAAAATGTAAAACAAAGTAAGTTTATAGAGCAATGTAAACAAGATGAACCAAAAAAAAAAAAAAAAAGGTTAAATTTAATAAAATCTGCATGACTGGTTAATTTTGGATTTAATTTGCAAGACATGCTTTGGACTTCAGCCTCTGAGAATGTGTTTGAGTTCATTAACTGAGCACAGCTTAATTTTAGGTATGTGAATACAACCCCGTGACACTTAAGGATGTGCATATTTTCCTGAAGTGGAAACCAATTTCTGAACCAAGACCTAGAAGATGATGCTATGATCATTATCAGTCTGGTAATTAAATGTTTGTTTCAGATTGAAAGCAGAACATTTTAATGCAGTTTACAAGTAGTTCTCCCTGACTGCAGTCTGCATTTAACACATCAAAAGTGTGTCTAGGCTCTCTTACTAGGTATTTCATGTACTTTGCATGGCAACATTTCTGTGTTTAAATAAACTGTTATGGACTCTTAGGTAAATATTTATATCTTGAGTTTAACAATCACTGAAATATTGACATAGGAATAATACTAGATATTTAAAGTATTTTCTAAATATCTTCTGAAGGTCTGAATTTACAAATTCAAGTTATTTTAAGAAATGTATGTAAAGATCTTTGTAGGCTTCTAGAGTTTATTTTTATTTTTTAAGTATGTTTTGTGTATATTGGAAATATGAAAAGTTCCTCCCTTGGATTACTCAGGCCCTGACCTGGACATTGCAGTAACATTTCCTATCATTCAGTTGCACTCTCTCTGCCTTGCTATGCTTTGGCTGGCATACAAATTTTCCAGTGAAGAAACAGACGCATAATTTCACAAAATGTCTCACACTTTAAGCTACTTCTCATTTCAAACTACTTTCATCATTTTATAATGTCATAAACAACCTGAATGCTAATGACTTGGATTTTAGTCTTTCCAAAACTCACAAGAAAAAAATGAAAAATAGACTGATTTGCATCTCCATTTGAAGGATGGCAATATATGACACAGTCATTGTATTTCGTTTTGCTCTGGCATTAGGCATTGTACTAGTTTGGTAAAATCTATAAAAACAAGATTTCAGCTTTATGAAAAGTATGAAAGAGTGGCTCTCAGAGAGTAGCAGGCATATTGAATGGGTCCCCAAACTGCTAAGTAAGTCCTGAATATCATGACCTAATCATGACTTGAAATATCATTGTTGTCAAATATTGTACCTCTTTTTAGTAGAGATTGCACTAGAGCCTCAATCTGGGACTCCAGAGATGGTAAATCATATTTTATTCTATATATTACTCTACATACTTCACATATATTACTCTATTCAAATTTTATGCCATCCTCATTGAAGTGATACTAAACACTTTTCAGAAACACATTAACAACATGGCAGAAATAGGTAAAAAAAAATTCAAAAAGTTTCAGTGCAAAACGGCTATATATTTAAGGCATCTGATGAAATGATGTCTTCATTAAATCTTTCAGATCTGTAAAAAAATACTGACAATTTTAAAAGTTGGTAATGAAGATAACCCCAATCACTGACTTTTGTCGAGGTGGAATTTTTCCCCCTCCTTAGATCCCCTCTGACCAGAAGTGGATTCCTTCACATCCAACACCTTCTACTGGAATGGGCATCTGTAAAAGTCTTGTGGTCTTAGATATCTAGTGCTTCAACAGCTCTAAGAATTGCTATTAGGGAAAGTGCTTTCTGCTTTTATCCTTATGAATTAGGTGACTTAATTATGTGATTAATAATCATGTTCTCTATTGATTTCCATGGCATCTTAAATATCTTTTTTTTTAATGTTTCCATTTTTTAATGTTTGCCATGAACATTCTGAATAACAAAAAGGTAAAGAAGGCGCTGAGCTGTGCCCATGTGGGACATGCCACGTTGCAGTGCAACACTGTCATGTTGCAATGATCTGCCCATCCACACTCTGGGATTTATCCGTTCTAGCACATTTTGTGTGAATAGCTTTTTGCTTCCTGTTTAGATAGATGTAGTCAATGGCTGTGGCAATGGTGATGCTACATATGTGAAAACGAACTAAGCCAAAAAAACTAGTATTACTTCTGTTTTGCATGTGGCTCTAATGTACTTTATAAGACTGTAGATGGTTTCTTCTAGACATAGATGAATATTTCAGTTGGAAACTAATAGGGTAGAACTGAACTTTAAACATTAAAATTCCTTCTGTGATCCAGTACAAACTTCAGAGGCCTGTTGCCATGCAGGCGATAGCTTCACCTTAATTTTCTATCATAGAAACACAGTTGATGAACCCACAAATGTGCTCAAAAGTATGTAAGATAAATACAGGATTAAAGAAATGTAGTCAAAAAGATACATTATTAAAAGTACTCTATCTTAGGGGATTTGAAAGAGATAATGTACATAACGGAAGGCTTAACAACTGATAACAGACTCAGATAGACATATAATATACTGCAGATATGCTCCTTAAGTTTTATGTCTTTCGTTTTATTATTTTTGTTTTTTACAAGTTTTACAAGTTCACGTGGATTTCAAATTCCCTATTTCATGTGTTTTTTTAGTCCTATTCTTATTCTTGGTATGAACTAGAAAAGGTCTTTACATTGTTTTCAGTGTTCTCTTTATTTCATCTCTTTGACAAGATAATTTCATCTCTGATTGATCCCCTAATACTATCAGTCCTATGGAACTGGTCAAATGTAAATAATTTATAGTAGTCAATATGTTTATTATTTTTTCTACCAAAAAAAAGAAATTTAGGGTCTCTGTCTAGAATAAGCATCTTTCTCAAATCCATGCAAAGGAATTGCATTTGGTCTTAGTCCTTTTTATGTACAGTAAATTAAATTTCTTTGCAGAAGAGAAACAAAGGGCCAGACTGCATCTTGACTTTATTTGATTCCCAAAGCACATTTTCTTGCTTTTGTATGAACTACAAAGATTCTTCAGCAGAAGAAACAGGAGAAAATATACCCAGCAAAATTGATGCTCTGCATTATGCTCTACATTATTAATATTGCATTGCCACAAATGTAAATAAAAGCTGTAGAAAAAAAATAACTTCCTTCTATTTTACTGCTTCGTGCTTCACTGGGGGCATTCAGCATCATTGACACACAGAGTAAAATAACTTCATTAGAAAACAGATGTCTGACCTGAAAATAGCTTCTCTCAAGTTGGTCACCCTGGACTCCCTTCATAATCCCGGAGACACAGAGTCACTGCTTGGGTAATTCAGTTTAGCTAAGACAGCTTTCTGCAATATATCGGGTGAATCATACTCTGAAAAACTTTGTTTCTCACGATTGACAAAATGGAAAGCTGAGAAGACTGGCTCAGATATTTAGATAACTAGTGTGTAAAATATAAGCCTAGAAACCGACCCAAAATGTTCCTGTCATGAAACAGGGAAACCTGAGTTCTGGTGTCTTCCTTCTGTGGTTAACACACTGTCGACTTAAAGGCTTGGATTCCCATCTTTCTTACACTTGAGTTTTCCAGTGTCAGTGTGGAAAAAAACCTTTATCTCAAACCCTTGGTAGTAAATAATTCCATTATTTGCTTGGTCTATTAAAATCATGATTTCTTTCAATCAGTCTTGGTTGAGTTCTGTGTGTTTTATACATATGTAAGGAAACAGTGAATTCATTTACATGATTAAACTTGGAGTATAAAATCAAGCACATTTAGCTATACTCATCACTTCATGCTACATCAACATAGTTGTAAGAACCCAAAGATAACTGCTGTATTCTTGCTACTTACAGTTTCATTTTGGAAGACTTCCAGGGCACAGAAAGCCATGTTCTTGCACTCATTTTTAATTTAATTTAGTTATGTTGAAATGGCGAACAACAATACTTGAAAATCCGTTTTTTTTCCCCTATTGACCCATTAATTTAGATCCCAGTGTTATTTATTTAGTTATTTATTTATGAATACCATTTCAAGTAATGATAATTCAGCCTTGCTGAATGTTCTGGGTTTATGATGAAATTCTAATTTACACTTCAGAAATAAAACCCTACCATGCAATCATTCTTGGTTTGGGTAACAACAAAATTATTGTGTCAGTGGAAATATTTGCTCATAAATTACTAGAGTAAAAATATTACTGCTTTTTGTTTATACATGATAAAAAGAAAATGATTTCTGTACCCAGAAGCATGTGTATATATGTTTTTCCTCTTTCTGTCAGGCTGGTAATCCCCTAGACACCAAGTCAGCAAGAAAATAATTTCAGTGACATCCATTAATTTTCAGGAAATTTTTCTGAACTAATTTGCTGAACTAAATTGATAATAACAGCATGTTCTATGTGGAATAAATTTTACATAAAGATATTTGCCTTCTATTTTGAGATTCGGAACGAAAACTGTTGGCTTTTTTTTTACAAACTTGTTTTCAGATTCCACATCACCATGAGGTTGTAGAAGGCTTATAATTGTAAAGTTTCTTCTCCAAAGAAATGTGAATTTTGAGTCTCTGCAAGGCTGTCTTCTGAGTATGAACTTATTTCTGGATCTCAGACAATCCAATCTCATGGTGTGTTACATAGGCTTCCAACCAAAGCTATCACAAGCCCTCACTGACACTTTGCTGCCATATCTTTGAGAAGCATGGTTTTGTGCAGGGTAGCATTACTTTATATTAAAGCAACTGATGTAGCTGGATGAAAAGCAGACAAATTTTGGGCAAGTAAACTGTTCTTCAAGGCTCTGTGTTCCTGGAAACCTTTCCATTTGATCGCTTTCCCAACTATACTATCTGGCCAAATAAAATTATTTTCACTTTTGCAGACAATGCCTTGCTTGTCCCTCCTGAATTCTAGAGCTGTGACAGCACGGGCTCTCTCGATGCCAGGGGATACCTGAGCTAACGGGGGCCACAGCTTGGCGGCTCAACAGGGCAATCTGCATTTTCTTAGGTGCAAACTTAGATAGATGTGCGTTAGATAGTGGCCTAGTTCTGCCTGTGGACTGAGATGTGAGCAATAAATCCGTGGTTCACAGGGTTCCTATCATCTTTTTCTAATCATGCTCCATATATTCTCATAAGGAACAGGAAATGTAAATGAAAATACCTTGCACTGGGTTTCCTTCCCAAACACAGAGGTATCTGTTCTATAAACTAAGTGAGGTTCTGTGCAAGTTAGGTATATATTTAGAGTCCTATTAGTTGCACCAAAGTCCCATTCCAAAATGCTTTTCTGAGCTGAGGTGACAGAATATTAATGATAAAAGAAACAAAGTGGCAGAAGGCAAAGCAGCATCCATGGAGCTGGCCTACAGACAAAACATATCCCAGATGAGCTCTCCTTTATGTACTGGGGAAAGAGGATTCCTTCATCTTCATGCATTTGAAATAATATAGAGCTTATTTAACTGCCACAGTAACCTTTTGTCTCTGCTCATCTCCCTTGGCTCTATGGTACCTTTTTACTGATTTCAGTGATGGAGAGCATGCCCAAGCCCAAAATTGACATGCAAACATATGATCGATAGAAAACTGCCCATGATGTCTCTGATTTAATAACCAGCATCGTTTGCCATCCTCTTAACTGGGAGTCAGAGGGCTTGTTCAAACTGCTGTTTCAAATGAGCAGCAGAAAAACTCTACTACTCCAAATAAATAAATAAATAAATAAATAAATAAATAAAAGGAGGGAAAGGAAGGAAAAGAAGAGAAAGAACTAAATAGTTTTCCTCTTAAAAATGCATTCTGTGAATGAATGTCTTTTTGATCATTCTGAGCATTAAAGACATATAATCTCACATCAGGATGTTTTGTCCAGTTATTTAGTGGAAATTATCTTTGCTGAAAAAAATATGTCAGCATTTTGTCTTCTGCATAAAGGCTGTAGTTTACATATTTGGCTAAACTTAGATCTAGAAAATTTTCAAAAAGGCACTCTCTAATCTATATCAAGGTGATAATATTTAGTGAAGGATTTTTTGCAATTTCTTATTTATGTATAAGAGGAACGTTCACATTGTGCCTTTCAGCTCTATGATTTTACTTCCTCATAAATTTTTTTCAAGGGGCATAAAACTCCTAACTTTGATTCCATACCCTCAGGATACTTTTAAAGAGTTCTGTGTACAATCTCTCATGTCTAGACATTACTTAGTTATGTCAAGTTTAATTCTTTATAAAGTGCCAGTGATATCTGCCAGATCTTCCTCATAGCTCAAGAGCAAATACTGGAAGAGGGAGCATGACTTTCTCCATGCTTTTTAAGACACAATCTTAATCTGAACAATACAGGATGCAAGGAAAGACCTCCCTGTCCACAGCCCAGGTTAGCTCAGGCAGATCTCTGTGGTACCATAGCTTCTTCAGCCCCATGTTAGAGCTGGCTTCTGCCTTCAAGCATGGACAAGGCTCACAGAATTACCTGTATCCATCCATGTAGATGTGATATTAATTACTAGTTCATTAATGTGAGAGCTATGCTGTTCCTAGCATTTATTCCTAGAGCCTGTTGCAATTTGAATGGATAACAACAGGCAACATGAAAATACAAAGCCTGTCTAGGTAGGCTGTATCAACCAGGGTCTGCGGCCTCAGATTGCTCTGTGGCTTTCTGAAATCCCTTGGGCCATCCAGACATCACAAAAGGAAATTCCAGTGCCTGCTCATTTCTCCACTGCTTTGATTACCTCATCTCTTCTGTCACATAGTTACATTTTAGTGCAACAGGTGTCTGGCATCTCTGACAAATCTTGGGCATACCATGGGAGAACCTGGGTTCTGCCTGCAGTGCTTACTGGGGCTGAGAAACCGAACTTCCCTGAGCTTGGCAGCAGCAAAAGGAGGCATTGTTCCACAACCCTTGGAGATAAATATAAGTATAGACCTCCTATTTAAACATTAATTAGCTCGTCAGAAACCTGCTGGAATGAAATAAAGTAATATATATATATTTTTATATGTCTACAAATACCATAGGAAGACAGAGCTCATTTTATTATTGAGAAACCTTCTGAGGTTTTGAGCTTTGTACTTTCGAACTGTATTTAAATATATTTCTCTGCTATTTGCAAGGTTTCCTATGTCTTTTCTGCTTCTCTTCTAATGGAATTAAAGTCTCTTGCCAGATTTCTGACTCACCAAAAGGCCTTTCGCACACTGCCATGTTGCTAAGAACCTGCATTGTGCAATTCTGAGAGGCTGCATCGTATTAAGAATGCCCTGATTATCAGATGGTCTTGTAGGAGCTTGGAGCTAATCATCCGGATGACTGGTTGACACTATAAATTAGTGATGAAATGTAAGTTTTACAGTCACCATTTGCTTTGCCATGCCAACAGTACAGGCTGCTTTTCTTTATCTTGTTTTCCTTAAATTTAGGGATCCTCATCCAACAGAGCTAGAGGAACTGAACTATGTATATTATTTGAAATGGAAATTAACTCTGTTGCTGATTTCACCGAATGATCAAGACATAATTGATATTAGCATTTTTATATGACTTATTTAATCGGTTGCGCTTTTACTCTCTGGATTCTGTGCTGCAAATCTCCAGCATAATTCCCTAGGAATTTGACTAGCAGTCAGAGCAAAGGAAAGGTATTTAACTCTGAAGTTTCCCTACAGACCTTTCTTACTAGCTTGCTGCCTAAGTTTGAAAAACTTACATAACCCTCAGTCCTACTATCTTTGGGACTACTTTTTTTACTTCCCACTGTAAAAAATTTTTAACTTGGCTCTTGGAAGCATTAGTGCTTACTGCAGGCAGCAACAATGCATGAGTGAATGAAGTAAATTTCAACTTTTTTTTCTGAAAGGTAAATCCCTCTTCCCATGTGTTTCACCTTTGAGAAGACAGATGCAGATGATTCTTTTATTGCATCTAGGATAATTTAATGCCCAGAGGCAATTTATCATATTTCTTTTTGCTCATAGACAAATGAAGGAATAATAGAAAATGAAGGTTGACGAATTTAAATCTGGTTGGTAAGGTATTAAACTTAAACAGATACAAATGTTGCATATCTTGTAGGTAGAATAAAAGTTTTCACTTCATTTTATTTCACGGAGAGCTGAGACACAACAATTTGCTTGTCTTCTCCTTAGGGTGTGATTCTAATTAGTGAGGACTGTGCTTAGGAAATACCAGACTTCTGATTAGTAAAAGAAATGAAGGTGGAACTGATCAGGGAAAAAAACACATTTTCAATTAAAGAAAATGTTTTTAGAAAAAGGTTGTCTAACTTGCGTTGCAAGTGTTTTTGACTGTAAGATGTTGCTGTAATTCCTCTAAGGATAGAGACAAGACTAACCTGACTTTTTATTTCATGGAAGGAGACCATCTAACCACTAAGTCTCAACCTCCAAAGAGAACAGAAGCATAAGCAATGTTTTTGATAGCATTTTAAATAAATAAATAAATAAAAGCTTGCTAGCTGTTAAATTAGAAATATCCAGAGAAAAAAAAGCTCAACAATTCTAGAAGATCGGTGTGTGAAGTTTTATATAATCAAGTTACTTTTTATTAAAAGAGTTTATCGAGGTAATATTAAAAACTTCATCATGAAGAGCTTTCCTGGTATAATCACACATCTATTCCCTCCATCTGTTCCTCACCACGTACGATACGACTAAACACCGTATGGTTGCATGTCTTCTCTGAAATATCTCTTGTTGATGCCAAAATCGAGGTATCTCACAAAATTTTGGATTAGTTGTAGCAATTGTTTTGTGTTGTTGAAAACGGTGTACTGTTTTGAAAATATGTATGAGGGTTTTTTTTTTTTGCCTTGTATCAGAGCAATGCTCACATTGTTTGCATGGTAAACATAATGTAAAAAGTTCAAAATATAGTCACTTCTTATAATCATTTAAGATAAATATGTTGTAAGGATTGGCAGGAGAACAAAGTTATTTTCTGGGATCCTCATTTGTGACATACTTTCTTCAGCATTTTTTTTTCTGTATGTAAGATACAAAGCTTCTTATTCACATTACCATATGAATAAGTTTCACAGAAGTGTGCTGGAGTGTGTTTTGCATTACTGTGCATCTGTATTTTATTATTTCATTGGACCTCCCAACTGATGCCATGCAAGCTGCTAAAAGCTTGCTAAATGCTGTGATATAACAAACATGCACTTCTAAGACTTCTCTGATTATTTTTATAGGATAGAATTAATTGATCCAGAAATCATTGGATAAATTTCCACATGAACTCAAGGCAAGATTCACTTCTAAGTTAGATGGCCAAAGGGAAATAAATTTGCTCCTGAAAGTAGATAGTTGGGTTTTGCTGCTCTTCAGGCCAAACAGCCAATTCCCATATATAGCCACTGAAATTCTTTGGGCCGATAGGCTTTTATCCCAAATGATGTATCTGGCTTTTAGCCTGACCTGTGTAAATGGCTGTTGCAGGCCAGAAAAAAAGTTTTTGTGTCTGCCAATGTTATTCTCTCTCCTTTTTCTCTGCTCCTATGCAGCAACTCACTTATTTAACAAAATATCATAAATGCTTTTTCCAAAAAGGCCTTGGATGCAGAACCATTCTTTCTTTTTTTAACACCCAAGCTGGGAGCCATGTACTGAATACATGTACTATTACTAGGCATATGAAACATTAGGGATAGAGAGCAGAAATGAGGGGCTGTCAATACCACGCTGTACTGAAAACAGGAATGACTTACTGTATTCTCCAGTGCGGCCATGGCAATTGTGTCAACCACCAGAAGAGGTTTGCAATAGTCTGTCATTAGATAACCAAACACTGTGCAAGGTAAATGGTGAATATAGCGCCTGGCACTATCAGTAGCATAATACAGATATCTCTAGGACATAGGAAGACCAGGAAATCATAAAGCTAATCAAAACTAAAAAAAAAAAAAAAGAGTTGACATCAAGACAAGCAATCAGTTTAACCAGTCCCAAAAATGATCATTAAGTGGATGGCCTCACAATTAACTGGTAGTAATAGTCTTAAATTCGTCATGCATAAATTAATATTCTCATCTCTGGATATGAAGCACCATAGATTTTTAAATCCTACAGATCTCCTAGCTTTCTTCTGGAATTTTTCATCTGGCATTACTTATGATGAAGATGGTGGCTTGCTCTCCGAATCTATTCCACCTACTCATCTGCTGCACTCCCAGTGTACCCATTCCTTCATGTGGGCCCTGACCTAATGAACTCAAGTTTCTATTTAAGTTCTTTCCATCTAAACAGGGTGTCCCCTGGATCTTCCCTTTTTTTGCTACAAACTATAACCAGCATGTTCCTATCAAATTTTTCCTAATATGTATACTAAACGCTTTTTAAAAGGTCCTGCTGGGAAAAAAAATAAAACAAACAAACAAAATACCTCTACTCCCCCACCACCTCTTCTGTTTATTCACAGGCTTTTACTGCCTGTTAACTTCAAAGTCAAGATAAGCTAGAGGAGACCAGTGATTAGTGTCACAAAGTGAACTTACCAGTTTGAAAAAATCCAATACCACATATTTACGGGACTGAGCCTCAGCTTGAATTGAGAGCTGTCCATTATTCAGAGAGTTTTAGGATTTTGACAGCTGTTCTCAGAAAGATTAATCACAGCAAGACTTCAGTGAGGGCTACACGTCTAATTTGGGGCAGAGCTTGGAATGCTCTGCAGATGAACAAAATAGACAATTTAAACAACTATGGTCTTTCACATGACTGAATCTGGATGAACAGCAGATGCTGATGTTGACTGAGGGCTGAGGATAGGCAGGATGAATCATGGATTGCTACTTAATCACTTAAAACCTCCAGATGGCCAATATATGGAAGATGAATTCAGGCTTTAGAGGGCAATCACATCACCTTATTTTAGGTACATAATTTAAGAGTCAAAATTAGAAAGCCAGTATTTCTATATTCCCACCGTAGCCAACATGGAGAGACAGGTCTTTTAGAAGATGAATCAAAGTTAGACTTCTGCTCTGGATGCTAGAGAAGCACGCTCTTCTTGGCTGATTTTAGAAGGTATGGATGATGATTATTCCTCTAACTGAATGACTGGATGCCTAAATATGAACTGTACGAAATGAATCTTACCCAAGTTACAAAGGCTTGCATATACAAGAGCATAACCTCAGGACTGAAATCCAGAAAACCATACACAAAACCGTTGCTTCAGAGTTTGCCTGAACATGTATGATTACAATATGTAATTCAACTGAAATCAGTATTCATTAACTCTGGGGTGTTGCAGAGATAGGGACACTTTTGTTTGGTAAGCTCTGGAGAGGTTTCAAAGACCACAAGAGGAATTAGTCAATAAAGATTAAAGAAAATGCATCAGTTCATTTTTATGATGGAAGTAATTTTTATTTTGTCAGGTGTACAGGAAAAAGCTGGCTACCGGCCACTTCAATTAATTGACATGTGTAGTACTCATGAAATAGATAAATCATACAAATATTGACCTTAACAGTATGAAACAAAGCAATATTAACATAAGGATGCTCTTTTTCTCTTTTATTATGATTTATACCAGAGGAAATGCTGATAAAAAAATGTCTTGTCTTCCTGTATACCTATTTAACATCCCGTATATATCATACTATGGAAAATATACACTTATTACAACCCATGAAAGTAATATAAAAAACTTAACTTTTAGTGTGCTAGAGTATCAAGGGAGTATGGGATTGTGTTACATAAAGCACAAATCTTTCAGTAGGATTTTCACTTATATTGCCAAAAATCCAAATGGTAACAATTATGGATTCACACCTTTAGTCTGAGCTTTTGGGGATTGAAACTGATTTCCTTCATCCTGTATTGAAGAAGTCTAGTGCGTGACCCTTCTCCCCAGAGTGACTCCAGCAGTATAAAAATGTGAAGCAGATGCTAAATGCAACACTTAAAAAATTTCTGAAATCAACATCAGGATGTTCATACTGGACCACTGCCTATCCTCTGTCAAAGACTGAACCAGATATTATACACTTAACTGCCAATGTGGTAGACACTTTTTGATAAAGAGTATACATATTTTCAAGTGACATTAGAAGAAAGAAGAGGTAAGGCCCAATTCTGTAACTTCTGAACACTCATTAAACAGAGGGGGGCTTTAGATTGGTGAGATTTCATATTTATTTGCTTAATGAGGCTTTAGTTGCATTAAGTAAAGATGATCTAAAAACTTCTCACAGCCAGTGTGACAATGTTGTGAATACATACTATTTTATAATTATCTGAGTGAATAAATACAGTCTTTCTGTGTCATTCTTAATAGCAAGAGCATAATTCATAATAGCAAAAACAATAGCATCAACAGTTCTGACATCTAATGCAACTAATGGTTTACACTGTCACTTCTGATGTTAGCTTGAGCAATTTGATCAGTCACATTACAGAGATAAATACTGTGGTCATTCATCTATCTCATTCACATCCCAAAGCCAGGACACACATCTGAAAAACTCAGTTCTTTGGAAGGAGAGGTGATGCTTCATTGCCACATAATGTTCAGTGATGCCACAAAGAATACATATATTTTAATAACAGTAAACTCTAAATAAATATATATTCTGGGATGAAAACAGTTTACCACAGAGAAGACGACATCTAGATGCCATTTATCTCTCTCTCTCTCAAAAAAAAAAAAAAAAAAAAAAAAAAAAGCCCACAAAATAAAACAACAAAAAAACCCCAAAATAATTAATTTGGGAAACATGGCTACATCTTGGGCTTTGATCTTCAAGTTTTTGCTCATCACAATCCCACGAGGATTAAAGCAACAATTCACTTTTTCAACCTTCTAGGGTGTGCTCATCAGAATTGTTGCAGTGTGTATAATTGTCTTATTATAGGTTCCATCTCCACCGCACTTTCTTCTAGCATCCAACAAAACTGAAAACATTCACATTCGAACTGCCCTTTGTTTTGTATTCTGCTTGACATCCTAGTTCCTCCTGCCCTTTTCTTAACACCTTACTAGATTTCACCACCATTTTCCCGTGAAATATCACTTGCTTAGCCCTAATCACACTGCACGTTATGTGTGCGCATTTCTGCTTCATCTCTCTTCTACTTCTTGAACTTCTTCCTCTAGCTTTCCATCTTCTGCTACATTGTATGTAAACTTTTCACGCTTCCTTTCATGGTCAGGCATAAACTTTTAATTAGTTAATATATGACTATTCACACCCATTCCCTACACTTCTCCTAATTCTCCTTTTCTATTGTGCCTTTTGTGTAATCACACTGTTGGCTTTGTATTTTCATGATTTATAATATATTTGAAAGAATCTTCCACATTTAATACAAGCTCATCATTGATCTTTGTTTTGCAAAGACTTTTGTCAAGCAACAGCATATATATTTTTATATTCATACATGAGCTCAGCCATCTTCAGCATTAAGAAGACTTGCATGTCAGTTTAATTTTCTATGAATGAATAAAGGCTGCAGTGAAAAAGATCCAGGAATATCATATAGGTTATTTCCATATAACTAGTGTGAGACAGATAATGTATGGTATCCTCTCTCATCTTCCCTGTTAAAGACACACACATATCTCCATCTTCTACTTGCTTTGTAAATCTTTCAGTGTCAACAATTTCTTCTAATCTGAAACATCTTAATAAATAAAAATAATTTCTGTGAGAGTTTTTTAAAAAACTCAAAAGGAGGACTCCACTAGCCACCATGAGTTCTTGTATTGACTCCAGGGGGAAATGAAAACCATTCAGTTGTTCCACAGATTTTCCTCAGCAATAGGTAGTAAGATAAGGATCCAGGTGTTTTTCCACACCTGTTTCTAGTGCTTAAGCATCTAAGCATCTACTGTTTTTGTTTTTTTCCTTTTTTTAGATTCTTCTGAAGCATCAAGGCCTGGATCTATCACATTTCATTTATGTTTGCAATAAAGATGCTGAATCTGGAAGAGCAGTTGCCCTATGCTCTCTATGTAGTCAGTTAAGCAAGATGTATTCACTCAAAAAACAATTCAGGTCATAGCAGGAATGACTCATCTTTACTTAAATTAGGTAAAGCCTTGCCTGTATCTAAATAGCACTATAAACAGTATATACAGGTTGTTTTTTAGATTTATATGTCCATTATTGGATCTGATCCATTGCTGATTACAGAAATCAAAATCTCATGAAAAGTCCCACTTGGGATGGTTGTCATACACTACTATTATGGCCAGACAGAAAGTGAATAGTGAGCAGAGCAGAACTGAATGGAAGTGACAGTACTATAGGAAAAAGCAAACCGATCTTTTTTTGAAGGTAGGAGCTCTGGAATCAGATTCAGAGACAAACCTTCCAAAACAGCCAAGCCTTCAAACATAGTTTATCCATGCATAGCAATATAAATGTTAGTGGAAACTTTCCAATTCTCCTAATAATGTGCATCATATTACATTAGCAGATATATTCCAAAAGCATCTGCTAGCTTATCACATCATATTAATTCTCTCTCTCATATGCTATCATTTTTTTAAAAAAACTACTGCATCTTTTTCAATGCATATATAAAGTTGTTTAGTCCATGGAAGCTGAGCTAATATGTTGATTTTTTTTTCCAGATGCAACTGGCTATTATATTTTCATGGACTTTTTCTGAAGAGAAGATACTACATTTTATCTCCCACTATACATTAGATATATCTTCTTATTTTGTTTTTAAGCAGAGAATATATTTCAATCAAAAGAACTAAAATCCTTCTCTGGCTATACACATTTAAAAGGCTAATACACATTTAAAAGGTCTTGTTAAATAATCTGCTTTATGAAGTACTATGGAGATTATTTCCTAGTATCCCTTTGGGAGAAAAAGAAATCAATTTTCTTTACAATACTTATTTTCAAAGTAACAATTCTTAAAAAAAATGTTAGTTTATGTGCATAAACTATAAATAGTTCTTTCCATGTCAAGTAGAACAATTTTGTCAGACTCACTTTGCTGCCAACATCCATGTCATGCTGTTAAATATAAGCTGATGGAATGTATGACATAACTAGACTAGGTTATATTCTGAGTGGAATTTTTTCCTTGAAGAAATAAAAGTTCTGGCTTTAGAGTTATTTTGAACTGTCAAGGAAGACAATATTCCGGCAGTAAGGGATCTCCTGAAGCAATCTGAAAGTTTTCAAAAGAGACTGTCAGTGATATAGGTATCACTGACTAGGTCTTGATATGATCTTAATTTTTCCTATATCAGCTTTGGGATATGACCATCTATGCTAAAAAGGACCCATCGATATCCAGCCCCATTAAGGGACACTGAAATGCGTCAGGAGAGAGGGAAAATTGTAATTTCCTGCCCAAACACAAAAACTCTAATTTCCAATGTTTTATTTCTGTAATTGATGTGTACACAGCATCATAGAGCCAACTCTACAACATGGAGTAGAAAAGACCTTTCCTCACAAGCACACTAAGCAAACAAGAAGCTGCAAACATGCACACACACACACACACACACACACTCACAGATGTACCGTGGCTAAATGATAATGTCTGCAATGCCAACACAAGCAATTGGAAACATCTTTTATAGTATAATTATTATTATAGGAGCAGCAACTTCCATGAGCACATGGAAGAATAGCACAGAACAACTATTACTCCATGTAGCATAAGTTAAGCAACAGAGACTAGGAGGTCAACAAGGAACAGTCTCAGATCAGAGCCAAAAAATCTTGCAGTTCCTTGGCACTGATGCCTTGGTAGCCTTGTAGGACAAATGTTTGTTCAGAAAAAAATCCCGACCATAGCGAAAGAGATGTGTTTGACCCAGGAAGGAAATGGTAAAGATCAAGATCAGAGAAGACCTGGAAAATATATCTCCGTGGACATGGAAAACATATCCCCATGACAATTGGGCAAGAACATCTAGATTAAACTGTCTTTTACAGGAGAGTTTATGAAACATTGCTTAATGTACATGTTTCAGCAGAATAGCAAAGCAGCAGTGTTTCAGGAGGAAACACGGTCCTGTAAGAAATTGAGGAAGAAGTTGAGGTTTTAGGCAAAGTTGGCTTAAATGTAAGTTACTACTGTTGAACTCTGATGCATATCTAAAAAACAGATTCCAGGATGATGCATTTTTGTCTTTATGCAGGCAGAAGCTGGGTGAATGAAGAAAAGACATAAACAAATTGATGTCAGACTAAATAGGTTGGGCATGGGTCAATTTCTATAAGTGCTCAGACAGAGGAGGAAAAAACTGTGAAGCAGATCTATTCCTTCCCCTTTTCTTCCCCACCTGATGCGGATTGTCTTCTAATTTCAAAATGGTTGTTGAGTACGCATAAAAATAGTGTCTCATGGAGGCCTGAGGTAAATGAACCACAAGAGCTTTTTCCACCCTTTGCTGACCTGTTGTAGCAGAAGGATGAAAGGCCTCTAGTGTGTTCAAATGCATATGACTACAAGGCTCAGAGGCCTTGTTGACAAGCTTTTGTGTAAGTAACTCTAAAACTAATTGTAGTTTACAAGTCAACATGGTTGTAGGCTCTTACTAAGCCTAAATAAAGAATTATAGTATATATCCCATTAAATAAATTTCAATTGAAAAAAAATGTATAATTATGTGCAATCCATGTTTTTCCATGCATAATTCCTAGGACTATGTCATCAAAGCTTTAATTTTCTTCCTCTTTTTCCCACCACTACCTCTTTTCTCTAATTTCTTTTCTTTTTTTTTTCTGGGTGGAATAGCAGTTAAGTAAGATTTTAATTCACTGCCACCATTATATTTATATTGAATTTGTATTACTGCAGAAGTAGAGTAAGACTCATATGTGAGACCTTTTTTTTTTTGAAGAAAATTCAACATTTCTCTCTCCTTAGCCAAAATCTAGCAGTCAGTTGTCGTCTCTAGAGACTCTCAGCAGTAGATGTGATATGACTGAAGGCTGGAAAAAGTCTACCAAAGACAGAGACCAAACTGTGGCTAAGGAATTATAACAGACAAATCAGGTCACAGGTCCACACAGGATGGGAGCTTGTCCCATTAGGCCCTGTAAGTCTCAAAAGACTGTGGAAACAAGCATAAAAACAACTGTTGCAAGCATCATTTAAAGAGATACTTGTTTATAAATGGAAATTCAATCTAGTTTTATGAAAATATGTAGTTTTGTTTATCTAGTTTAGGAAATATGTAGATTCACTTTCAGGGAGATTAACATAAGCAAGTCTCATATCTCAGCAGAAATGTACATGACTGAACTGTCAAATACTGCTTAATAAGAGGATTATACTGGATTTGATTTTACTTAGGCTCTATTTTATAGAGAACAGCTTCTCTCTCATTTTTAGGCAAGTCTTTTGCTTTCAAGGCATCAGTTTGGATTTAGCATTAGTTCTAATTGACATAGTTTTAATTATTTCACGTGAATCTTTTATCATAAAACCTCTACATTCTATATAATTGGATATAAATATCAATTGGATTATCCACTGGATATCCACTGGATGTAAATAAGACTTCATGTATGCTATAATGCTTGTGTTGACTTGACAGACAAGGAAATAAAGAGAGACACTTGGTCCATGGCCTTAGACATATAACATATACAGGCTGAAAGGAAAGATTAAGCAACGAGAGACTTACTTATTTTATTGAAGCGCTTTTTTTTTCCTCCTATTTAATTCTCTTCCTATTGATTTTCAAAATATGCCAATATTTTGTCCACAGAAGAGACACTGGGAAAATCAATCAGTTGCAAAAAAAGTATTTGAGTTTAAGAAAAAAGAATGAAAGAAAGGAGAGTATATGTTATCACAGTGAAACAAAAAGAATCGATAAGGGGGGAAAAATGGCACGAGGTGTGCTATACATTATGGGCAAGAGTAGATCTCCTCAGTTTGGATCAGTTGTTACATCAACTAGTTGCAGAATCTGATCTCAGAAACCAATCTACGTAATGAAGTTTTCTCAGGGTGTTTTAGGATAAGATAATCAAGCAATAAATTTATTTGCTTCTGGATTAATTCAGTTTAAAACTGGTTGATGGATAAGAAGCAAGTACAGAAAGAGATGAAATTAGGCTGAACTGCATCAAACAATGAGGTTGAATGAGTTTGAGATGAGAATTAATTCATTCCAGGGAAAATCTTAATTCTGAAGAGAAAACATCCAGAGAGGATATTGGTCTTTACCACTTCTTTTCTCTGATCCGTACTGTCTGTACATGGATTTGTTGTCCATTTTACAGGGCTAGAGATACAAAATCTCACTGAAGACTTCTTATTCTCAAGAAAAGAAGAAAGAATCTACTTGTGAAATCTGTTTGTTTACCCAAACAAGGCTGATGTACCTGCTCAGCTAATCTCCAAAGTTGTTCATGCATACTTCCTAATAGCTAACAGAAGGACAGAACCAAGTTGAACTGCAGTTGTTAGAAGTCAATCAGAAGAAAGAATAATTTCGGTTAATTCTGTTGCATTTTGCTGCCTGACATTTTCTTGCTTGAACTTCAAAGATTTTCAAGCACCATTTTAACTCATGCATCCCTGTTACTCAGCAATTTCTTCTCCCATACATCTTTTTAAAAATCTTTATCTTGGCTCCAAAGGGAAGATTTGTTGCAAAAAAAGAAAATGTTAATTCCTCTGGAGTTGACAGATGTGTTTGTCTAAACCATTAGGAACTGCATGGAGACAGAAAGAAAAAACCTCTGAGGCTCTTGCTCCCAGGAGCATTACCCCATCATACCAAAGTTAAGAAGAGCATGTGTAATGTGTCCGCACACACAGCCCACAGCTAGAGCCCCAGCAAAAGGCCCACAGCCCTTTTTGCTAAATTCCTTCTAGTAAAGAGTAAAGGTGGATACACAGACCGGGGCACCTCACACAAGCCTTGAGGCTATATGAGAGATGGAAAAGAGCCATAGGGCTGTCTGAGGTGCACTGGAGCCTCACTGGATTAGCAAGAACAAAGCAGAGGTGGGACTAGGCAAGCAAATTTATTATTATACTTTTTGCTGTGGCATATAAAGAACCCATCTTACATTTGTGTCTCACTCTAGACTTCATTCAGAGTGCGAGCTGGCTGTAAATGATCAGAAAGAACAGCTGTAAGCTAACTTGACATCAAAAAATTACAGTCTTTAGAAGAAATAGCACATTTCTATTCAGATTGAGACTATGTAAGTCATACTAAAAAGAGATCAGTCTATTTCGTAGATTGATTTTGATGATGCATGACTTTGGTGTTGAGGCTTATGCCCCAGTGAATGGTATGAAGCCTGAGAGCATTGCTGGCATACAGGATGCTGAAGAAATATTGATTAAACCCTTGTCCATATCTGTGAAAATCTCAGGCCTGTCGACTGCAAGCAAACTGATGCAAAAAACATGAATTCTTCTCTACATGGAACTGAATATTTCCCAACTAAATGGTAGGCCCTAGGAAATAAGGGTAAAATAAGAAAACAGGACACTGAGGGCTGACATTGCAAGTGGAAAATCACTTGTTATGCAAAAATATTTATGGGAAAAAGGAAAAATTCCTTATATGTAAAGTCCAGAAATTCTTTTTAGCATAGATGAAAACTTAAATCTAATCCAATAATTAATCCAGAATTAATCCAAATATTCGTCCAGAATTGATTACTGCAATACATGTCTCATGAGAAGATGTTTCAGTGTAATAATAATATTGTCATAAGCGTATTTCAAAGTTTCTACGTTTCCTTTAGATATGATCGCTAGCCCATTCAACTTCTGTTACTGAAGGTCAGGGGATTGATTCTGGAGGTAATGATAGGGAGGGTATTAGAGCATTTGGCAGCACTGCTGGGTTGAACCAGACTACCACTGTGACACACCACTACTTCTGCCAGGGTGACAGAGGACGGGTCCAGCTGCTGGGATGCAGCACAGCTCCTGCCTCCCCACCCATGCTCACAGCTGCACACTAGCTACCCCAAAATGCTCTGGTTCAGCTACAGGCTGCAGGGACCTTGGAAGTCCCTCCACTCTCAACGTCCCCCCTCAAGTGGGGTTTCCACCACTGGCTCCAAAGCCAGAAACTCCACCACCTCTCATGGGAGGCTGTTCTAATGTTCCAGCACCCTCACAAGGAAGAAATGTTTTCCATGCTTCAGACGCAAATTCCTGCATGCTACTTTAAGCACATAGCCTCTCAACTGCAGACAGGGTACCCCAAGAAGAGTCTGGTCCCATCCTCCTTACACCCTCCTACCAGATACTTCTTAAAACTGAGGGAATCTGCCCTGAGATGGAGCCTTTGCTTCTCCAGCATAAACTGCCTCACCTCTTGCGGCTGCTGCAGTCAGGGACCTCCAGTTGGTGCATTGCCACCAGTTGGTCCATGGTCTCACTGATGCATAGACCAGCTGCTGAGCTCCTTGGCCACCATGGGAAGTGAGGTCCTGCATGCCCTGGGGACCCACTCTGCATACTGCAGCTTCAGGGCACTTTTAACTCTCTGAGAAAGTTGGCTTTCATCTTCAGGTCTAACTCATAACTTCAGTAATGACACAGCTCTTGCCACAGGATTACAAGACAGTTTTCTTTATTGATATTCAGGCATAGGGTGGATCCCTGTGTCAGGAAGGCAGCGTCCCTCTGTACCATGCATTTGGGCTGCAGACACCCACAGGGCATGTGAAGCAGAGATCACGGGACTGCCTTTGGTGGGGTCATGGAGACCAAGGGGCAGCCTTGGGGCTGACACAAGGCCCACTGCACAGAGCTGCTAGGAAGGGGTCGTAGGCCTGGGCAGGTGCTTGCTCTTCAGGACTAGCTGATTGCAGGCTGCTGGGCTGGGACACCAGTGGGAAGCTGGAGGCAGCCCCACGGAGGCTCACCGGGCAATTCTCATGTGGGCACAGGCCATTCTTCCGCCCTGCTTCCCCATAAACCTCCAAGTTGGAATCAGCGCAGTGACAGAGTGCTGAGGCTGAAGGAAGAGAGCAAGGAGCACAAGCACTGAGCACCAGGTGAGGTGCCTGGGAAAGGGTCCTGGAGGGCTTTGCCTACAAGGGCCTGGCTACTGCAACACCCTCCACGTGCTGACTGCTGCCCCATGGCTCCTCGACAGCCCCACACTGGCCCAAAGGAGGCTCCTGCCCCAGCTTCCAGTTCCTATGTGCCACTTGATCTCCTCTACCTATCACTTTTTTCCCAGCCTCTCTCACCACTTCCTCACGTGCCCCTCGCACTAAGCAAGCCCTGGGTGGTGTAGGTCTTTCCTCCCTACACAGCCCTCCTTCCCTGCACTGCCTGCACCCCAGGTCTTGAGCGCTGGGTACTGCTGTGTAGCTCCTGCCTCCCTGCCACCGCTCACAGATGTCCACTGGCCTCCCCGCAAACCTCTGGCCCAGCCACGAGGTACAGGAATCTCGGAGGTCCCACTGTTCTCACCATCCTTCCTTGAGTCCAGAGCCTTGCACTTCATGGTGCATGCACACAAGGTGAGTCTCTGGCGAGTGCTTCAGAAAAGTCCTGCCCCAGTCATGTCGGGGTCTTCTCTCCAGATTCTCTCTCCCCAACCTTGGTGGAGAAGTGGCACCAGGGTGACTTTGCAGGCCAAGCCCAGCACCCCAAGGCATGGGGCAGCTAGACAGGACTACGCATCTCTGCTTGGTCACAGCAGCACCTCCCCTGCCGTTACGTGTCGTGTGCTCTGAGTCAATGCTTCCAACACAGACAGGGTCTACTAGCACTCCACCTTTTTGTACCGTCAGGGATGCCCGCATAACCCATACCTCTGTGGCACGTCACTGCCTCTGGGGAGACACTGACCACCTCTATGACACACCAAGAGTGCTGCGAGGGTGACACCAACCCCTACCGTGACACATTGCTACCATTTTAGGCCAAAGGCTGTAAAGGAAGCCCTTGGCCATCCACCAGGTGGAGACTACTGCCATATCTTCCTGTGTGTCAACCCTCCTTTATACTGCTGACACAGAAGTTTGTCAAAGAACCCTTGGTGGCACCCTGCCTGAAAGTCTAACACGCAGCACCTGCTTCACCACCCTAATGCCCACCCTTGGCCACTCCCAAAGTTCTGAGGAGAAGCAGCCAGCGAAAACGGTTGTTTTTCCATTAGATCTCATCCCAGGCTGAGCATCAACCTCTGCCCAAAGGACTCCACTTTTTTGACCTGCATACCTCACACTCTTTTTTTTTTCCATCAGGCAGTTATTTCCCAATAATATCCTGTGTAGCTACTTCAGAAGTTCTGTCTTCACATCGTTCTGGATCTGTGGGTCACCATTTGCAAATCCAGTCCTGCATTACTTTGATTTACTCCTGTTCCCTTGGACATTTCAAGTTGAGGCTGGAATATTTGGTAAGAGGAAAACAAGAGGGCCTGCATCAAGGGCGCTCTCTCCGTAGCATACGAGGAAACTCTTCTGTGACCCTGCATTGTCCCATCTCCACAAAAGGTCACTAAAGATAATAAAAGAAAGATGAATGCACTTCAAAACTGTTCTCTATGCTGAGGGAGCACACACTTCCTTTTTGTTTTGGTTTGGTTTTGGTTTGTTTGTGTTTTTTTTTTTTTTTTCCCAGTTCCAAACCTCCATTTCTTCAACTGCCCACTGGTATCTTGCTTATAATGGTGGTAGCCCTCCTGCCAGCCAGTGCCCCATCCCATGCCTATACTGTGCTGTCATATCGGTGTCTCCACCTTGCAAGAACTCTATTGATGTGCTAGGCCTGGCCTATGCCATTTGGCTAGAGGGGCAGGTAGGACTGTACACCCTACAATAAATGACAAAGTAGCTGTAACACTAGCCACATGGCCAGTTTGAAGACTTGTTGTCACAGCTGAATTATGGAAATAAAAACTGTATGTGGTCAAAGGATTTAGACCAAGCAAAAGGACTTGGCAGGGCACCACTGAGAAGCCTGTCACCATTGGGATGAACATCCTAAAGCATGCAGGAGTACTGCACCATGCAGCCAGGTATGGTGAATGGTGGAGAGCTGAAACATACATGCCAAGGAGGGCACCATGTAGACATGGCAGCCTATGTAGACATGACACCTGTAAAAAGGACATCCATCCAGTGAGCTGCGTAGACAGACCCCCCCCCCACCTCGATCTGACTGCACGCTCACAGAATAACTGAACATTCAGTCTGTGGGATAGCTACTGCTGCCCGCCCAATCTCTGTGCCCATTGCCTCTTGACTGCTCCCATGGCACCCCAAAAAGAGTCTGGCCTCATCTTCCTTACACCCTCTTTTCAGATACTTCTCCACACCGAGGGCATCCTCCTGAGCTGGAGCCTTCCCTTCTCCAGGCTAAACTGCCCCAGCTCTCACAGCCACTACAGTCAGGGACTGGTCTCCAGCTGGTGCATTGCCACCAGTTGGTCCGTGGTTTTACCAATGCAGAAACACACAGGATCCAAAGAACACACAGATCCAAAGTGGGAAATCCCATTCATCCCAGCTTTCATTGTTCTCAAGATTTGCCTTTAAAATAGTGTATAGTCTCCCTTTCTACATATGTGTTTTCACCTCAGTTTCACCTCAAACTTCACATAATGAAGCGTGCTTATAGCCCTAATCCTGGAAACCTAGCACAACTATTCACAACTGTGTAACAGAGGCTAAATACCCAGACTGAACGTCAGCCAACATCATCCTGAAAGGATGACAGGTCGTAGTGTTTTAAAAGTGAAAAGGATAACATTTTTAAGGAAAATTGACATGGTACATATAGATACTGACCTGTGTGACTTTGAGTTTTAGGAAATTCTAGTATTTGACAGTATTCATTATAGTGATTTAATGGTATTTTTATTACAAGTAGCATTGTCTAATGGATGAATATTTAATGAGCCTCCATTAAGCTTAGAAGTGCCCTGTTTTAAACCATTAGATCATTACTTTAACAAGGTATTTTCTATTGCAGAAGAATTAAAGCAAACACAGTGTGTCTTTGAAGTCAGATGGCTGCTTAAGGCACAATGAAAAGAAAGCAGAATTATTAATTCAAAGAAATGGGAAACCTAGTCTAGGTAAGCAACTATACAGAAAATAAAGAAGCTTTTTGAGTATATATATGTGTGTGTGTGTGTCTGTGTGTGTGTATACATATAAACACAGACACATATTATATATTTTTTTCCTAGTAGTATTTGCTGGTTTGGAAACAAACAATTTGTATTACCAAGAGCTTTGACTTTTACTACTGGAGGTGAAGTAGCTTGTACTGTTAGATTAATCTCTTTTCTCTGGTATTTCGAACTGGATGAGAATTACCAAAAAAAAAAACCAAACAACAACAACAAAAAAAAGGAAGAAGAAAAAAAGAATGTTAGTGAAAAAGGTCTTTTTAATTTGCTTACACTGTCTGGTCTTTTATTTCAGGACACTTAATGAAAAAAAATACTACAATGCTTAAGGCCTTAGAAACAGAGGCCTTGTGAGATCTGGATTTGCAGTTGTCAAGTAATGTGTGATAGGAGGAAGAGTTATTGTAAGAATTATTTAAGAGAGAGATTTACATGCCTAATATGATAAATAATCATCTTATGGGATCTTTAAAGGCACTTGAATCACAGAAATTTAAACATAAGTCAGTATATCCATGTATGTTTGTTTCCCTACATGCTTATCCAATTAGAGAAATGAAGCATCTCCGATCAAAAGAATTGGAAAGAAAATTATGACCATGGGTACTTTTATTGAACTTCCTCTGATTTATCTGCAAACCAATAATTATAGGTTTAATTCAGAGTTCGTAGAATTTGCTAAAATACTTTCTTGTGACTTAATAGACTTTATATCAGGTTTCCATAATTATAGTAAGTCATTCTGAATGAGGAATTCATTTTAGGGAATTATAATATATTTGTGGATAATTTGCTAATGGAAAATGAGTAAAAATTATAAATTGTTTGCTATAAATTATTCATCCAATTATATTGTGTCTAGATTGAGAGATAGGGGAATTATACATTTAATAATTAGGTCTTCCATATGACCGTGGGCAATATGATGAAACAGATTTATCACAAAGAATCTGTCCATCTGCAGAAAGATTCACTGTGAAGTATTTCAGAGAGCCCTATTTGAAGTCACCAAGCAATAAACAAAGAATGGAAAGAATGGCTGGAGGCTGGCACTCTTCTAAGATCAAGATCAGTGAGGGAAATGCTGTATGGCAGAAGAAAGATTTTTTAATACGCTCCTCTTCTGCTTGTCTTGCAGAGGCTATGTCAGTGTGATTATTCTTTTAAGAACTATAGAATGGGTAGAGATCAATGAAGAAAATTTAGGAGTAGGACTTAGACTTTAGGTATTCTATTCCCATGATTTCCTAGAGGGAGGAGAAATTCTAAACCTAGCAATGTTTTTTGTTGTAATTTTTTGTTGTAATTAATGAGATCAAGAATTCATCCTTTTAGTAATCCTTTTATTTTCAGTGGGACCCTAATATACTTGTAATTTCCCTACATCTGGCTTGACCACAATTAAAAAAAAAAAAAAAGCAACGACAAAAAAGCCTTACTTATAACCAGTTATGCGAAACACATAAAATGAATTCCTACTAGAATGAAGAGGGTAGGCAATTCCTTCATTCCTTCTAAGTCTAGGAACAATCGCTGTCTTTTGCCATGTGTGCATGCTTGTACACAAGTGTAGGCCTCTGTGTGCCCTAATGGCTTCGTGCATATCCACATGTCATTTGTATGTGCATAGCTTCATGTGTTCATGACCCTGTGTGATTTCATGGTTAGGTGTGCGCATGCTGCTGTACACATCTGTACATCTAGCTCTCCCCGTGTTACAAGTGAAGGAGAAGGAAGTATCTTCATGATGCAAAATCCAAAATTTTCATTTGTTAGTTTTCCAAGGTAAATGTAAGTAAGTGCTTTATTGTCCTTAGCCCACTTTAGTGACCTCAGATAAAAAGTTGTTTGTAAATGGACATGAGGTAATTCAGTCTTCATTCTGCATTAGTCCTGGGCAGAAATGGATGGGATTTTCAGATACTGCTTAGAATATCAAGGAGGAAAACAGAAAGGGAAAAACATAGACCTGGTACTCCAAGAAAAGCCCTAAATTAGCCCTAATACTTATGCAGCTTACTGCCTCTCTATGTACCTGGGTCTGACAAAAGCTGCTCCATTAAGAGCTGGGATCAATTCTGTCCAATCCTCCATGCTTTCCTGCCCTGTCATCACTTACCCGCATAGGAAAGGAGAGGAGCATTTAGCTAACAGTTGCTCTCGTCCCTTGGAGGGACCTGGCAGTGTGGGCAGCCCACACAGGAGACTAATGAGACTTCTCACACACCATTACTCCCTGAGCAGGCATGTGGAAGGACTCGCAGCTAAGCCTGTAATTAATAAAGTAGAAGACTGAAGCTGACCTGCAGGTGATAAGGAATCGTCCCTGGGAAGGAAGCAGAAGGCCTGAAGTGAGATCCACCACAGTGATGGAGAGATGTTGTTGTTGGGTAACAGTTACATCTGGAAAAACTGCTGGGGACAGCACTCTCCAGCTGCTGACACACATCTGTTATGCTGAGTGGCCTCTAACCTTTTCCCAGAGGACCCTGCAGCTGGCAAGAAGAAGCCAAACTCTCCTGCTCAAAAACAGGGAGACAAGATTCGCAGAATCACAGAATCACAAAATTCATATGCACTTGTTACATTTCCAGTACTTAGCAAGGGAACTTGAGAGTTGGGAGAGATATGGGAGCTCTAAAAGCTATGACTAGAAAAGAAAGACATGAAAATGAGAAAATAAAAAGGTAAATGGTAACCTCAGGTAAACAGTGCTCACCCATGGGGCTGCACTGTCAGTGAAAAGTGAATTTCAGATTACTCCCAGCTGCAGACCTCTGAACTACACAGATTACTTGTAAGGACATGACCTTGAACAAACTTAGTGCAAGCGCTGAAATAATCTTGAAATCCTGAGTGTGCTCAATTTCCTAACATAGGCCTAAGCTTTCCTTTAGACTCTGTTCTGGTCAGGACAAGTCATGCCTTGTTGGAAACATATGGCAGTGACTTTCCCAGACACAGCATCAGAGGATAATACACTGAAATTAACTGAGTAGCAAGGACAGAAGAAAGCTGTTCAAAGGTCCCACTTGGCTCAAGGTCCAATGCTATGGTTCATCTTTCACTGAAGAAAGGACAAAGTCATTTAATGTTGGCACTTTTGTTTGACTCTTGTAAGTGTAGTTCCAAATAGAAAATTAAATGCTATTTTTGCATTCTCTTAAGCTGTCATTCTCCCATCACCTGTACTACTTTATGGAAAGATTTAGGCCTGCAGTGGAAGATAGGGGTAAAGAGGAAACTCCTACACTGCAACAAATTAGAAGATTAGTAAGCATGTATATTCACCATTTTCGTTTTAAATGATGTGCAGTGCATGGGGATTCATTCTTCTGGTGACTTTTAGTTTAATCAGTATATGTACAACCACAGAATTGTCTTTGGAAGTTCTTTGTGTGCTTGTACAAAACTTCAGGTGTGTGACAAACAGTCAGAGAATTCCACCATTTCTTTTGCCATATCTTAGAGGCTTCTTTTGTTTAAAACTCATTATATTGTCCAAGATGAATTCAGCTGTACTCAAAAAAGGTGCTGTGAAGCAAATGAGTTTTATGGAGCGGAGTTCACTTTGTGAGGGTGTGGATAACATGAAAGAACCTTTGCAGTGCAGGGAATGCAGTTCGTGACTCTAAGGACTGGTTGGGTGATTCAGCGTGGCTAGGCAGGCTGACATCAGACTTGGATTGGAGCAGAGCAAGAACCGTAGTTCTCATGAGAGTTGTCAGTTTAAAAGAAGAAAAGGAAAAGACTAATAAAAAGTCAGCACAAAAGCCAGACAGAAGCTCCTAGTAGAACATTATTGTTTTGCAGAGCAAGTATACTGGCTACTGTGCATTCTTTTCCTAAGAATTTGATGATTATGCTTCATAGTTAACCAGGTACAGTTCAGTTATATAATACATGGCCCCTTGTGCAGTGACTACTGACTTTTTCATTTCCTCCAAACACAACAGCACTGAGAGGAGCTTCAACCTCTCTGCACTTACCAGAAATATTTTATTAGATTGTAAACAAAGTTATCTTATTCTCTGAGGTTATTTTCTACAGTACTTTCATTTCTCCCTTCTGTCTTCTTTTTTACTTTGTTTTTATTGGATGCTAAAGGGTAAAATGTAAAACAAAGTGGCAGTGAAAGGAACTAAAAGCAAATATGCCTTTAATGTACTGGGAGAGAAGAATTAAATTGTACTTCCACCTCTTTGCCTAATAGCTTATACAATGTGAAATGAAACAGAGTAAGCTCGTTTATTATTTCAGCTCCTAGCAATGTAGTTATAGTTAAAGATGCTTCACATTTCACATTATAAATACTAATTTTCACAGCTTTTCAGAACATCCTAAAAATTCACTCTTGATTGAAACTTACTCAATAAGGTCATAGCCTAAGAACAATTTCAGAGAAAACATTGGGCAAAATCTTAGCTAATGAAGAGTGGAGTAATGTGTTCAAGCAAGCTAAATTACCTGAAAATCTGACCCCATATCAAAATACTGATGTGTTAAAACCCGTTGTGACACATGCAATCAACACATTGGGCTCTTTTGTGCTTGCTTGCACAGATCAGCAATGCATTGTCGATAGAAAACACACATCAAGTGAATAAGTTATTTTTAGGACAAGAAAGTAAGGAATACCTGAAGTTTATGCAGAAAGGGGGAGAAAGAAGAGCTAGAAATGAGCAGCCATGTCAGTGTGACTGCATTAGTGATACAGAAGTGCATGCCCCTTTCTAGAGGCTATTTAATCCCCTCTTCCCCTCCATCTAGCGATTGAGATAAATCCCTAGCCAAGAAATGCCCTTTCTTTCATGCTATTTTGACATTGCCCATAAAAGATCTTTCAGTAGTGAGATTTTCACACCTTAAAGGAAGCAACTTATCTCATTTACTTCAGAAGCCCTAAGCAGATCTTGAGCTTTAGGCATATCTTCCAGATTTAATGAATTGCATATTAGGGAATTCATCTGGGAAACCAACATATGGACCTGCACTCTGTTGTGCCTTGTGCTGTACACTCAGAGAACAAAATATGATTCTTTCTCCAAGAAGCTTGCTTGTTATTCTCTGGTAGCTTGTCTTCCCAGATCTCATTTTCCTTCAGGCCCAAGCATGTCTAAACACCTTTTCTTGATATCAATCATTCTTGATATCAGAGCATTCTTTTTTTTTTTTTTTGTGTGTGAATCCTTTTGAATAGGATCAACCTCATGGTTCAAACTGATTTAAGAATCTTCAGGATCTTCACCGATTTCTGCAAATGTACGGCAAAACAAAAATATGGCTGTCTAGATGTGTATTTATGTATGTCTTCATTTATATAGTGGGAATCTGTTTTGATA